>NW_028295492.1:0-536000 GCF_964341445.2 Mesoplodon mirus
TTAGCTGATGGTAGTTGACATGTGTGAGTTGAAACCTTTTGGGAGCTTGTATTTTCATGAGTCTGCTAATTCCTGATGTTGAGCTTTTATCCACTTTCCTCTTTTTTGAAAATGAGTGAGTAAAACTTACCACTCCATACTATCTCCTTGAAAAATTGGCAAGTTTTGAATTTTTTGGCCATTCCCTACCTCCGCACAATTGTTTAGGGCAGGTGTCCTTTAGAGCCCTGAGTCCTTTTGAATGTGAAGTGACCATTAGCTGTGGGTTTAAAGCCAGTCCTGTGGGAGACGGCCACAAGGCAGCAGCATTTCTACATTTCCAACTCTGGGGTTTTGGGCAACATAGCTTTCCTTGAAATCGTGTTAGTCAGCTGCAAAGTAGAGTGGAATGTGCCAGTGCAAACCCCCAAGAGCTTATATCTCCTAAATTGTTGTTTGTTTTTTAAATTTAAGTTTTTTTTATTATCAGAGCAAATTTGATAAAAATGTAGATTCTCCTAGGTGTTCAGTTTCTGGTTCATCCTATCAATGTATCTGTCTATTCCTCTTTGGATCCTTTCCCATGTATGTTATTATAGAGTGTTGAGGAGACCTCTCTTCGTATTCCATAGTTATTTTGCGATTATATATTTCATATGTGTTAGTATATGTCTGTAAACCCCCATATCCTTATTCATATATTGCTTACACCTTTCCATTTGGTAAAACGTAATTTGGTTTTCTGAATCTATGCGTGTCCTTGTCTTGGAAATTATTCCATGGGTATCAATTTTTAGGTAACACCTATAGGATGTCTGTCTTTTGGTTTCTTTCTCACTTCAAGTAGGGTGATGATCTCTAGATCTTGCTATGGTGGTGTCAGTGGCACTGTTCCATGCTTTTTCATGGCTAATATTCCATTGTGTACATGGACGACTTCTTCTTGGTGCACTTTCTGTTGATAGATATTTTGGTTTCTTCCAGGTCTTGGCTAAGGTACATGTTGCTGCAGTGCAGGATTGCCAGCCTGTGTCTTTTGATTCTACCCAGGTGATAGGCACATGAGTGGGCCTACGAGATCACATGGTGGCTCCATGTTTACCCTTAAACCCTCCCCCATTCTGTTCTCCCTACTGACTCTTACCAGGTTACATCCCACCAGCAGCTAAAGGGTCCCCAGTTCTCTAAAAGCCCTTCAGCATTTATTCTTTGTAGACTTTTCTTGCTGATGATCATTCTGACGGCTGTGAGTTGCACGTTTTTGTACACTGGATTTGCATGGCTTTATTAATTCCTGACGTTCAGCCTTTTTCCTTTCTCGTTTTTTTTAACACAAAAAAAATGAAAAATGTAACAGGAGACCAATGTGCATAAATTATGTCTCTTGAAACTGTCATTTTGAAACATGGATATATTTTTAATTTTTTGGTCGATATAGAAACCAGGATTTGTTTTCAGGGCAGGTGTGATTTACAGGCCTGCAGTTATTTTGAATATCAAGTGACCATTAGCGCTGGGATTAAAGCTGCTGTTGTGTGAAACGCCCACAAGGTGGCAGCAGTTCTCCTTTACCGAATCTGGTTACTAGGGCAACAGAGCCTCAATGAAAATCGTGTTCTAGGTTGTAATTTAGAATGGAATGTGCCAGGAAAAAGCCCCTTAATTTATGTCTCACTACTTCTTGTTCGTTTTTTTAATTAATTTATTTTTTTTTACCACAGCAATGTGGATTACAATGTTTGGCTTGTTCTAGGTGTGCAAGATGTGGTTCTTCTACACATAAACATATGTCTATTCTTCCTCGGATCCTTTCCCATGTACGTTATGACACAATGTTGATTAGTCTTCTCTTGGTATTCGGTAGGTTTTGGTGATTATATATTTCACCTGTGTTTGTATATGTCTGTTAACCACAATATCCTAATGTATCCATTCCTCACAAATTTCTATTGGTGAACCATAAATTTGTTTAATGAATCTGTGGTTCACCTTCTGTGTGGAAATACCTTCACTGGTATCAATGTATAGGTAACACGTATAAGTGATATCATACGATATGTGCCTTTCTCTTTCTGTCTTACTACAAGTTTTGTGATTAACTCTAGACTCATCTACGGTGCTGCAAATGGCATTGTGTCCTTTGATTCCTTGGCTAATATTCCATCTCTACATGTACCAGTTCTTCTTTGTCCACTCATCTGTTGATGGACCTTTTGGATGTTTCCATGTCTTGGTTATTGTAATGCTGGGGCAATGCACATTTGCCTGCCTGTGTCTTTCCAATTCTGCCTTCTTAGGTTATAGGCCCAGGAGTGGGCCTGCTGGATCATATGGTAGCAAAATGTTTACCTTGTAAAGGCACCTCCATTCTCTTCTCAGTCGTGGCATTTACCAGGTTATGTCCCACATAAATTTGAGGGTATGCACTTCTCAAAAACATATTCAGCATTTATTGTTTGTAGATTTTTTTTGCTGATGTTTACTCTGACTAGTGTGAGTGGATACCTCTTTGTGGTTGGATTTCCATGCGTCTCATAATCCCTTGAAATTGAGCTTTCTGGCATGTCCTTTTTTTCTTCACACGGTGAGTACAGCTTACCTCTTCAAATTGTTTTTGTGGAGTATGTGTGACATTTAGAAATATTTTGGCCATTACATCCCTCAAGACATTTGGAGAGCAGGTTTCATTTACAGCCCTCCAGTACTGGTGCATATAAAGTGACCCTTAGCTCAGGTTTTGGAGCTCCTGTTGCAGGTAATGGCCAGAGGGCGGCAGCATTTCTGCTTTTCCCAGTCTGTTAACTTTGGAAACAGACCTTCCTGGCAGTGGTGTTCCTCGGTTATAAATTAGAGTAGAATGTGCCTGGATAAACCCCCAAAAGCTGATGTCTACTTACTTAGGTTTGTTCTCTAAATTGAATTTCTATATTTTTTATTGGAGTCATATTCCATTGTGTACATGGACCACTACTTCTTTCGCATTCCTCTGTTGATGGACATTTTCATAGCTTCCAAGTGTTGGCTATGGTAAATATTGCTGGTGTGGAGGATTGCCAGCGGGTGTTTCTGTTTTGCGGTACATGGGCCTCTCACTGCCGTGGCACCTCCCATTGCAGAGCACAGGCTCCGGACGTGCAGGCCCAGCGGCCATAGCTTAAGGGACTAGCCACTCCGCGGCCTGTGGGCATTTCCCGAACCGGGGCATGAACCCATGTCCCCTGAATCTTCGGTGGACTCTCAACCACTGCGCCACCAGTAAAGCCCAGCCTGTGTCCTTTGGTTCCCATCCTCTCAGGCGATGTGCCCAGCAGTGGGTATGCTTGATTGAATGGTAGCTCAGTATTTACCTTTTCAAGGCACCTCCTTTGTGTTTTCCTTACTGGCTCTGACCATGTCTCACGCTGAAACAAGGGTAGGTGTTTCTCCACAACCCCTTCAGCATTTATTTTTTGCAGATTTTTTGCTGATGGCCACTCTGACTGGTGTGAGCTGATAGGATTTTTGTAATTTGGGTTTGCATGTCTTTAATTATTCCTAATGTTCAGCATTTTTCCACACCTTTTGTAAAATTACTGTTAAAGAAAAAAATGAAGAAGACGGAGAGTACAATGAACCCCTTGAAATTGACTTCTTGAAAGGTTGGCCTCTTTTGAAATTTTTGGTGAATTTTCGACCCCAGGATTGTTTTTGAGGGCAGGTGTCATTCAGAGGCCTGCAGTGAGTGTGAATATTTAGTGACCATTAGCACTGGGTTTAAAGCTGCTGTTGTGGGAAACGGCCACAAGGCGGCAGCATTTCTCCATTCCCAAATCTGCTTACTAGGGCAGCAGAGCCTTTCTGGAAGTCCTGTTCCTAGGTGGTGAATTTAACTGCAATGAGCCAGGAGAATCCCTCATAAGTTTATGACACATTACTTCTTGATGGTTGTGTTAGCTTTTTGAATCGGGGTAATGATTAGAATATTGTCTGTCTTAGGTGTACACAATCTGGTTTATTTGTGCTTTACATATATATGTATATTCATGTACAGATCCACTTCCCATGTAAATTATTGCAGAGTGTTCCATAGACCTCCCTTGTTATATGGTCGGTCTTTTTGATATATGTATTTAATAGGTATTTGTACACGTATGGTAACCCTAATCTGAATTTTACCCTTCCCCCCCACCTTTCTTTTAAGTAAGCATAGTTTGTTTTCTATGTCTGTGAGTGTCTTTCTCTGTGGAAATATGTTCATTTGTGTCAGTTGCTAGATAACGCCTATAAGTGATACCGTAGGTAGGATATGTCTTTTGCTTTCCGACTTACCTCATGTTCTGTGATTATCTCTAGGCTCATCTATGGTGCCTCAAAGAGCCGTGTTTCATTGTTTTCCATGGCTAATATTCCATTGTGTACATGGACCGTTTCTTCTTTTCCCACTCCTCTGGTGCTGGACATTTTGGTTGCTTGTGTGTCTTGGCTAATGTGAAAATTCCTGCAGTGCAGCTGTTGAAGCCTGTGCCTTCTCGACTCTGGACTTCTCAGGTGAGAGGCTCAGCGGTGGGCCTGCTGAATGGCATGGTGGCTCAATTTTTACTTTTAAACGCAGCTCCTTTCTGTTCTCATTATTTGCTGTTTCCATTTTACATCTCACCAGCAGCTAGAGGGTACACAGTTCTCTAAAACCCCTTCAGCAGGTATTGTTTGTAGACTTTTAGCTGATGGTAGTTGACATGTGTGAGTTGAAACCTTTTGGGAGCTTGTATTTTCATGAGTCTGTTAAATCCTGATGTTGAGCTTTTATCCACTTTCCTCTTTTTTGAAAATGAGTGAGTAAAACTTACCACTCCATACTATCTCCTTGAAAAATTGGCAAGTTTTGAATTTTTTGGCCATTCCCTACCTCTGCACAATTGTTTAGGGCAGGTGTCCTTTAGAGCCCTGAGTCCTTTTGAATGTGAAGTGACCATTAGCTGTGGGTTTAAAGCCAGTCCTGTGGGAGACGGCCACAAGGCAGCAGCATTTCTACATTTCCAACTCTGGGGTTTTGGGCAACATAGCTTTCCTTGAAATCGTGTTAGTCAGCTGCAAAGTAGAGTGGAATGTGCCAGTGCAAACCCCCAAGAGCTTATATCTCCTAAATTGTTGTTTGTTTTTTAAATTTAAGTTTTTTTTATTATCAGAGCAAATTTGATAAAAATGTAGATTCTCCTAGGTGTTCAGTTTCTGGTTCATCCTATCAATGTATCTGTCTATTCCTCTTTGGATCCTTTCCCATGTATGTTATTATAGAGTGTTGAGGAGACCTCTCTTCGTATTCCATAGTTATTTTGCGATTATATATTTCATATGTGTTAGTATATGTCTGTAAACCCCCATATCCTTATTCATATATTGCTTACACCTTTCCATTTGGTAAAACGTAATTTGGTTTTCTGAATCTATGCGTGTCCTTGTCTTGGAAATTATTCCATGGGTATCAATTTTTAGGTAACACCTATAGGATGTCTGTCTTTTGGTTTCTTTCTCACTTCAAGTAGGGTGATGATCTCTAGATCTTGCTATGGTGGTGTCAGTGGCACTGTTCCATGCTTTTTCATGGCTAATATTCCATTGTGTACATGGACGACTTCTTCTTGGTGCACTTTCTGTTGATAGATATTTTGGTTTCTTCCAGGTCTTGGCTAAGGTACATGTTGCTGCAGTGCAGGATTGCCAGCCTGTGTCTTTTGATTCTACTCAGGGGATAGGCACATGAGTGGGCCTACGAGATCACATGGTGGCTCCATGTTTACCCTTAAACCCTCCCCCATTCTGTTCTCCCTACTGACTCTTACCAGGTTACATCCCACCAGCAGCTAAAGGGTCCCCAGTTCTCTAAAAGCCCTTCAGCATTTATTCTTTGTAGACTTTTCTTGCTGATGATCATTCTGACGGCTGTGAGTTGCACGTTTTTGTACACTGGATTTGCATGGCTTTATTAATTCCTGACGTTCAGCCTTTTTCCTTTCTCGTTTTTTTTAACACAAAAAAAATGAAAAATGTAACAGGAGACCAATGTGCATAAATTATGTCTCTTGAAACTGTCATTTTGAAACATGGATATATTTTTAATTTTTTGGTCGATATAGAAACCAGGATTTGTTTTCAGGGCAGGTGTGATTTACAGGCCTGCAGTTCTTTTGAATATCAAGTGACCATTAGCGCTGGGATTAAAGCTGCTGTTGTGTGAAACGCCCACAAGGTGGCAGCAGTTCTCCTTTACCGAATCTGGTTACTAGGGCAACAGAGCCTCAATGAAAATCGTGTTCTAGGTTGTAATTTAGAATGGAATGTGCCAGGAAAAAGCCCCTTAATTTATGTCTCACTACTTCTTGTTCGTTTTTTTAATTAATTAATTTTTTTTTACCACAGCAATGTGGATTACAATGTTTGGCTTGTTCTAGGTGTGCAAGATGTGGTTCTTCTACACATAAACATATGTCTATTCTTCCTCGGATCCTTTCCCATGTACGTTATGACACAATGTTGATTAGTCTTCTCTTGGTATTCGGTAGGTTTTGGTGATTATATATTTCACCTGTGTTTGTATATGTCTGTTAACCACAATATCCTAATGTATCCATTCCTCACAAATTTCTATTGGTGAACCATAAATTTGTTTAATGAATCTGTGGTTCACCTTCTGTGTGGAAATACCTTCACTGGTATCAATGTATAGGTAACACGTATAAGTGATATCATACGATATGTGCCTTTCTCTTTCTGTCTTACTACAAGTTTTGTGATTAACTCTAGACTCATCTACGGTGCTGCAAATGGCATTGTGTCCTTTGATTCCTTGGCTAATATTCCATCTCTACATGTACCAGTTCTTCTTTGTCCACTCATCTGTTGATGGACCTTTTGGATGTTTCCATGTCTTGGTTATTGTAATGCTGGGGCAATGCACATTTGCCTGCCTGTGTCTTTCCAATTCTGCCTTCTTAGGTTATAGGCCCAGGAGTGGGCCTGCTGGATCATATGGTAGCAAAATGTTTACCTTGTAAAGGCACCTCCATTCTGTTCTCAGTCGTGGCATTTACCAGGTTATGTCCCACATAAATTTGAGGGTATGCACTTCTCAAAAACATATTCAGCATTTATTGTTTGTAGATTTTTTTTGCTGATGTTTACTCTGACTAGTGTGAGTGGATACCTCTTTGTGGTTGGATTTCCATGCGTCTCATAATCCCTTGAAATTGAGCTTTCTGGCATGTCCTTTTTTTCTTCACACGGTGAGTACAGCTTACCTCTTCAAATTGTTTTTGTGGAGTATGTGTGACATTTAGAAATATTTTGGCCATTACATCCCTCAAGACATTTGGAGAGCAGGTTTCATTTACAGCCCTCCAGTACTGGTGCATATAAAGTGACCCTTAGCTCAGGTTTTGGAGCTCCTGTTGCAGGTAATGGCCAGAGGGCGGCAGCATTTCTGCTTTTCCCAGTCTGTTAACTTTGGAAACAGACCTTCCTGGCAGTGGTGTTCCTCGGTTATAAATTAGAGTAGAATGTGCCTGGATAAACCCCCAAAAGCTGATGTCTACTTACTTAGGTTTGTTCTCTAAATTGAATTTCTATATTTTTTATTGGAGTCATATTCCATTGTGTACATGGACCACTACTTCTTTCGCATTCCTCTGTTGATGGACATTTTCATAGCTTCCAAGTGTTGGCTATGGTAAATATTGCTGGTGTGGAGGATTGCCAGCGGGTGTTTCTGTTTTGCGGTACATGGGCCTCTCACTGCCGTGGCACCTCCCATTGCAGAGCACAGGCTCCGGACGTGCAGGCCCAGCGGCCATAGCTTAAGGGACTAGCCACTCCGCGGCCTGTGGGCATTTCCCGAACCGGGGCATGAACCCATGTCCCCTGAATCTTCGGTGGACTCTCAACCACTGCGCCACCAGTAAAGCCCAGCCTGTGTCCTTTGGTTCCCATCCTCTCAGGCGATGTGCCCAGCAGTGGGTATGCTTGATTGAATGGTAGCTCAGTATTTACCTTTTCAAGGCACCTCCTTTGTGTTTTCCTTACTGGCTCTGACCATGTCTCACGCTGAAACAAGGGTAGGTGTTTCTCCACAACCCCTTCAGCATTTATTTTTTGCAGATTTTTTGCTGATGGCCACTCTGACTGGTGTGAGCTGATAGGATTTTTGTAATTTGGGTTTGCATGTCTTTAATTATTCCTAATGTTCAGCATTTTTCCACACCTTTTGTAAAATTACTGTTAAAGAAAAAAATGAAGAAGACGGAGAGTACAATGAACCCCTTGAAATTGACTTCTTGAAAGGTTGGCCTCTTTTGAAATTTTTGGTGAATTTTCGACCCCAGGATTGTTTTTGAGGGCAGGTGTCATTCAGAGGCCTGCAGTGAGTGTGAATATTTAGTGACCATTAGCACTGGGTTTAAAGCTGCTGTTGTGGGAAACGGCCACAAGGCGGCAGCATTTCTCCATTCCCAAATCTGCTTACTAGGGCAGCAGAGCCTTTCTGGAAGTCCTGTTCCTAGGTGGTGAATTTAACTGCAATGAGCCAGGAGAATCCCTCATAAGTTTATGACACATTACTTCTTGATGGTTGTGTTAGCTTTTTGAATCGGGGTAATGATTAGAATATTGTCTGTCTTAGGTGTACACAATCTGGTTTATTTGTGCTTTACATATATATGTATATTCATGTACAGATCCACTTCCCATGTAAATTATTGCAGAGTGTTCCATAGACCTCCCTTGTTATATGGTCGGTCTTTTTGATATATGTATTTAATAGGTATTTGTACACGTATGGTAACCCTAATCTGAATTTTACCCTTCCCCCCCACCTTTCTTTTAAGTAAGCATAGTTTGTTTTCTATGTCTGTGAGTGTCTTTCTCTGTGGAAATATGTTCATTTGTGTCAGTTGCTAGATAACGCCTATAAGTGATACCGTAGGTAGGATATGTCTTTTGCTTTCCGACTTACCTCATGTTCTGTGATTATCTCTAGGCTCATCTATGGTGCCTCAAAGAGCCGTGTTTCATTGTTTTCCATGGCTAATATTCCATTGTGTACATGGACCGTTTCTTCTTTTCCCACTCCTCTGGTGCTGGACATTTTGGTTGCTTGTGTGTCTTGGCTAATGTGAAAATTCCTGCAGTGCAGCTGTTGAAGCCTGTGCCTTCTCGACTCTGGACTTCTCAGGTGAGAGGCTCAGCGGTGGGCCTGCTGAATGGCATGGTGGCTCAATTTTTACTTTTAAACGCAGCTCCTTTCTGTTCTCATTATTTGCTGTTTCCATTTTACATCTCACCAGCAGCTAGAGGGTACACAGTTCTCTAAAACCCCTTCAGCAGGTATTGTTTGTAGACTTTTAGCTGATGGTAGTTGACATGTGTGAGTTGAAACCTTTTGGGAGCTTGTATTTTCATGAGTCTGCTAAATCCTGATGTTGAGCTTTTATCCACTTTCCTCTTTTTTGAAAATGAGTGAGTAAAACTTACCACTCCATACTATCTCCTTGAAAAATTGGCAAGTTTTGAATTTTTTGGCCATTCCCTACCTCTGCACAATTGTTTAGGGCAGGTGTCCTTTAGAGCCCTGAGTCCTTTTGAATGTGAAGTGACCATTAGCTGTGGGTTTAAAGCCAGTCCTGTGGGAGACGGCCACAAGGCAGCAGCATTTCTACATTTCCAACTCTGGGGTTTTGGGCAACATAGCTTTCCTTGAAATCGTGTTAGTCAGCTGCAAAGTAGAGTGGAATGTGCCAGTGCAAACCCCCAAGAGCTTATATCTCCTAAATTGTTGTTTGTTTTTTAAATTTAAGTTTTTTTTATTATCAGAGCAAATTTGATAAAAATGTAGATTCTCCTAGGTGTTCAGTTTCTGGTTCATCCTATCAATGTATCTGTCTATTCCTCTTTGGATCCTTTCCCATGTATGTTATTATAGAGTGTTGAGGAGACCTCTCTTCGTATTCCATAGTTATTTTGCGATTATATATTTCATATGTGTTAGTATATGTCTGTAAACCCCCATATCCTTATTCATATATTGCTTACACCTTTCCATTTGGTAAAACGTAATTTGGTTTTCTGAATCTATGCGTGTCCTTGTCTTGGAAATTATTCCATGGGTATCAATTTTTAGGTAACACCTATAGGATGTCTGTCTTTTGGTTTCTTTCTCACTTCAAGTAGGGTGATGATCTCTAGATCTTGCTATGGTGGTGTCAGTGGCACTGTTCCATGCTTTTTCATGGCTAATATTCCATTGTGTACATGGACGACTTCTTCTTGGTGCACTTTCTGTTGATAGATATTTTGGTTTCTTCCAGGTCTTGGCTAAGGTACATGTTGCTGCAGTGCAGGATTGCCAGCCTGTGTCTTTTGATTCTACCCAGGTGATAGGCACATGAGTGGGCCTACGAGATCACATGGTGGCTCCATGTTTACCCTTAAACCCTCCCCCATTCTGTTCTCCCTACTGACTCTTACCAGGTTACATCCCACCAGCAGCTAAAGGGTCCCCAGTTCTCTAAAAGCCCTTCAGCATTTATTCTTTGTAGACTTTTCTTGCTGATGATCATTCTGACGGCTGTGAGTTGCACGTTTTTGTACACTGGATTTGCATGGCTTTATTAATTCCTGACGTTCAGCCTTTTTCCTTTCTCGTTTTTTTTAACACAAAAAAAATGAAAAATGTAACAGGAGACCAATGTGCATAAATTATGTCTCTTGAAACTGTCATTTTGAAACATGGATATATTTTTAATTTTTTGGTCGATATAGAAACCAGGATTTGTTTTCAGGGCAGGTGTGATTTACAGACCTGCAGTTCTTTTGAATATCAAGTGACCATTAGCGCTGGGATTAAAGCTGCTGTTGTGTGAAACGCCCACAAGGTGGCAGCAGTTCTCCTTTACCGAATCTGGTTACTAGGGCAACAGAGCCTCAATGAAAATCGTGTTCTAGGTTGTAATTTAGAATGGAATGTGCCAGGAAAAAGCCCCTTAATTTATGTCTCACTACTTCTTGTTCGTTTTTTTAATTAATTAATTTTTTTTTACCACAGCAATGTGGATTACAATGTTTGGCTTGTTCTAGGTGTGCAAGATGTGGTTCTTCTACACATAAACATATGTCTATTCTTCCTCGGATCCTTTCCCATGTACGTTATGACACAATGTTGATTAGTCTTCTCTTGGTATTCGGTAGGTTTTGGTGATTATATATTTCACCTGTGTTTGTATATGTCTGTTAACCACAATATCCTAATGTATCCATTCCTCACAAATTTCTATTGGTGAACCATAAATTTGTTTAATGAATCTGTGGTTCACCTTCTGTGTGGAAATACCTTCACTGGTATCAATGTATAGGTAACACGTATAAGTGATATCATACGATATGTGCCTTTCTCTTTCTGTCTTACTACAAGTTTTGTGATTAACTCTAGACTCATCTACGGTGCTGCAAATGGCATTGTGTCCTTTGATTCCTTGGCTAATATTCCATCTCTACATGTACCAGTTCTTCTTTGTCCACTCATCTGTTGATGGACCTTTTGGATGTTTCCATGTCTTGGTTATTGTAATGCTGGGGCAATGCACATTTGCCTGCCTGTGTCTTTCCAATTCTGCCTTCTTAGGTTATAGGCCCAGGAGTGGGCCTGCTGGATCATATGGTAGCAAAATGTTTACCTTGTAAAGGCACCTCCATTCTGTTCTCAGTCGTGGCATTTACCAGGTTATGTCCCACATAAATTTGAGGGTATGCACTTCTCAAAAACATATTCAGCATTTATTGTTTGTAGATTTTTTTTGCTGATGTTTACTCTGACTAGTGTGAGTGGATACCTCTTTGTGGTTGGATTTCCATGCGTCTCATAATCCCTTGAAATTGAGCTTTCTGGCATGTCCTTTTTTTCTTCACACGGTGAGTACAGCTTACCTCTTCAAATTGTTTTTGTGGAGTATGTGTGACATTTAGAAATATTTTGGCCATTACATCCCTCAAGACATTTGGAGAGCAGGTTTCATTTACAGCCCTCCAGTACTGGTGCATATAAAGTGACCCTTAGCTCAGGTTTTGGAGCTCCTGTTGCAGGTAATGGCCAGAGGGCGGCAGCATTTCTGCTTTTCCCAGTCTGTTAACTTTGGAAACAGACCTTCCTGGCAGTGGTGTTCCTCGGTTATAAATTAGAGTAGAATGTGCCTGGATAAACCCCCAAAAGCTGATGTCTACTTACTTAGGTTTGTTCTCTAAATTGAATTTCTATATTTTTTATTGGAGTCATATTCCATTGTGTACATGGACCACTACTTCTTTCGCATTCCTCTGTTGATGGACATTTTCATAGCTTCCAAGTGTTGGCTATGGTAAATATTGCTGGTGTGGAGGATTGCCAGCGGGTGTTTCTGTTTTGCGGTACATGGGCCTCTCACTGCCGTGGCACCTCCCATTGCAGAGCACAGGCTCCGGACGTGCAGGCCCAGCGGCCATAGCTTAAGGGACTAGCCACTCCGCGGCCTGTGGGCATTTCCCGAACCGGGGCATGAACCCATGTCCCCTGAATCTTCGGTGGACTCTCAACCACTGCGCCACCAGTAAAGCCCAGCCTGTGTCCTTTGGTTCCCATCCTCTCAGGCGATGTGCCCAGCAGTGGGTATGCTTGATTGAATGGTAGCTCAGTATTTACCTTTTCAAGGCACCTCCTTTGTGTTTTCCTTACTGGCTCTGACCATGTCTCACGCTGAAACAAGGGTAGGTGTTTCTCCACAACCCCTTCAGCATTTATTTTTTGCAGATTTTTTGCTGATGGCCACTCTGACTGGTGTGAGCTGATAGGATTTTTGTAATTTGGGTTTGCATGTCTTTAATTATTCCTAATGTTCAGCATTTTTCCACACCTTTTGTAAAATTACTGTTAAAGAAAAAAATGAAGAAGACGGAGAGTACAATGAACCCCTTGAAATTGACTTCTTGAAAGGTTGGCCTCTTTTGAAATTTTTGGTGAATTTTCGACCCCAGGATTGTTTTTGAGGGCAGGTGTCATTCAGAGGCCTGCAGTGAGTGTGAATATTTAGTGACCATTAGCACTGGGTTTAAAGCTGCTGTTGTGGGAAACGGCCACAAGGCGGCAGCATTTCTCCATTCCCAAATCTGCTTACTAGGGCAGCAGAGCCTTTCTGGAAGTCCTGTTCCTAGGTGGTGAATTTAACTGAAATGAGCCAGGAGAATCCCTCATAAGTTTATGACACATTACTTCTTGATGGTTGTGTTAGCTTTTTGAATCGGGGTAATGATTAGAATATTGTCTGTCTTAGGTGTACACAATCTGGTTTATTTGTGCTTTACATATATATGTATATTCATGTACAGATCCACTTCCCATGTAAATTATTGCAGAGTGTTCCATAGACCTCCCTTGTTATATGGTCGGTCTTTTTGATATATGTATTTAATAGGTATTTGTACACGTATGGTAACCCTAATCTGAATTTTACCCTTCCCCCCCACCTTTCTTTTAAGTAAGCATAGTTTGTTTTCTATGTCTGTGAGTGTCTTTCTCTGTGGAAATATGTTCATTTGTGTCAGTTGCTAGATAACGCCTATAAGTGATACCGTAGGTAGGATATGTCTTTTGCTTTCCGACTTACCTCATGTTCTGTGATTATCTCTAGGCTCATCTATGGTGCCTCAAAGAGCCGTGTTTCATTGTTTTCCATGGCTAATATTCCATTGTGTACATGGACCGTTTCTTCTTTTCCCACTCCTCTGGTGCTGGACATTTTGGTTGCTTGTGTGTCTTGGCTAATGTGAAAATTCCTGCAGTGCAGCTGTTGAAGCCTGTGCCTTCTCGACTCTGGACTTCTCAGGTGAGAGGCTCAGCGGTGGGCCTGCTGAATGGCATGGTGGCTCAATTTTTACTTTTAAACGCAGCTCCTTTCTGTTCTCATTATTTGCTGTTTCCATTTTACATCTCACCAGCAGCTAGAGGGTACACAGTTCTCTAAAACCCCTTCAGCAGGTATTGTTTGTAGACTTTTAGCTGATGGTAGTTGACATGTGTGAGTTGAAACCTTTTGGGAGCTTGTATTTTCATGAGTCTGCTAAATCCTGATGTTGAGCTTTTATCCACTTTCCTCTTTTTTGAAAATGAGTGAGTAAAACTTACCACTCCATACTATCTCCTTGAAAAATTGGCAAGTTTTGAATTTTTTGGCCATTCCCTACCTCTGCACAATTGTTTAGGGCAGGTGTCCTTTAGAGCCCTGAGTCCTTTTGAATGTGAAGTGACCATTAGCTGTGGGTTTAAAGCCAGTCCTGTGGGAGACGGCCACAAGGCAGCAGCATTTCTACATTTCCAACTCTGGGGTTTTGGGCAACATAGCTTTCCTTGAAATCGTGTTAGTCAGCTGCAAAGTAGAGTGGAATGTGCCAGTGCAAACCCCCAAGAGCTTATATCTCCTAAATTGTTGTTTGTTTTTTAAATTTAAGTTTTTTTTATTATCAGAGCAAATTTGATAAAAATGTAGATTCTCCTAGGTGTTCAGTTTCTGGTTCATCCTATCAATGTATCTGTCTATTCCTCTTTGGATCCTTTCCCATGTATGTTATTATAGAGTGTTGAGGAGACCTCTCTTCGTATTCCATAGTTATTTTGCGATTATATATTTCATATGTGTTAGTATATGTCTGTAAACCCCCATATCCTTATTCATATATTGCTTACACCTTTCCATTTGGTAAAACGTAATTTGGTTTTCTGAATCTATGCGTGTCCTTGTCTTGGAAATTATTCCATGGGTATCAATTTTTAGGTAACACCTATAGGATGTCTGTCTTTTGGTTTCTTTCTCACTTCAAGTAGGGTGATGATCTCTAGATCTTGCTATGGTGGTGTCAGTGGCACTGTTCCATGCTTTTTCATGGCTAATATTCCATTGTGTACATGGACGACTTCTTCTTGGTGCACTTTCTGTTGATAGATATTTTGGTTTCTTCCAGGTCTTGGCTAAGGTACATGTTGCTGCAGTGCAGGATTGCCAGCCTGTGTCTTTTGATTCTACCCAGGTGATAGGCACATGAGTGGGCCTACGAGATCACATGGTGGCTCCATGTTTACCCTTAAACCCTCCCCCATTCTGTTCTCCCTACTGACTCTTACCAGGTTACATCCCACCAGCAGCTAAAGGGTCCCCAGTTCTCTAAAAGCCCTTCAGCATTTATTCTTTGTAGACTTTTCTTGCTGATGATCATTCTGACGGCTGTGAGTTGCACGTTTTTGTACACTGGATTTGCATGGCTTTATTAATTCCTGACGTTCAGCCTTTTTCCTTTCTCGTTTTTTTTAACACAAAAAAAATGAAAAATGTAACAGGAGACCAATGTGCATAAATTATGTCTCTTGAAACTGTCATTTTGAAACATGGATATATTTTTAATTTTTTGGTCGATATAGAAACCAGGATTTGTTTTCAGGGCAGGTGTGATTTACAGACCTGCAGTTCTTTTGAATATCAAGTGACCATTAGCGCTGGGATTAAAGCTGCTGTTGTGTGAAACGCCCACAAGGTGGCAGCAGTTCTCCTTTACCGAATCTGGTTACTAGGGCAACAGAGCCTCAATGAAAATCGTGTTCTAGGTTGTAATTTAGAATGGAATGTGCCAGGAAAAAGCCCCTTAATTTATGTCTCACTACTTCTTGTTCGTTTTTTTAATTAATTTATTTTTTTTTACCACAGCAATGTGGATTACAATGTTTGGCTTGTTCTAGGTGTGCAAGATGTGGTTCTTCTACACATAAACATATGTCTATTCTTCCTCGGATCCTTTCCCATGTACGTTATGACACAATGTTGATTAGTCTTCTCTTGGTATTCGGTAGGTTTTGGTGATTATATATTTCACCTGTGTTTGTATATGTCTGTTAACCACAATATCCTAATGTATCCATTCCTCACAAATTTCTATTGGTGAACCATAAATTTGTTTAATGAATCTGTGGTTCACCTTCTGTGTGGAAATACCTTCACTGGTATCAATGTATAGGTAACACGTATAAGTGATATCATACGATATGTGCCTTTCTCTTTCTGTCTTACTACAAGTTTTGTGATTAACTCTAGACTCATCTACGGTGCTGCAAATGGCATTGTGTCCTTTGATTCCTTGGCTAATATTCCATCTCTACATGTACCAGTTCTTCTTTGTCCACTCATCTGTTGATGGACCTTTTGGATGTTTCCATGTCTTGGTTATTGTAATGCTGGGGCAATGCACATTTGCCTGCCTGTGTCTTTCCAATTCTGCCTTCTTAGGTTATAGGCCCAGGAGTGGGCCTGCTGGATCATATGGTAGCAAAATGTTTACCTTGTAAAGGCACCTCCATTCTGTTCTCAGTCGTGGCATTTACCAGGTTATGTCCCACATAAATTTGAGGGTATGCACTTCTCAAAAACATATTCAGCATTTATTGTTTGTAGATTTTTTTTGCTGATGTTTACTCTGACTAGTGTGAGTGGATACCTCTTTGTGGTTGGATTTCCATGCGTCTCATAATCCCTTGAAATTGAGCTTTCTGGCATGTCCTTTTTTTCTTCACACGGTGAGTACAGCTTACCTCTTCAAATTGTTTTTGTGGAGTATGTGTGACATTTAGAAATATTTTGGCCATTACATCCCTCAAGACATTTGGAGAGCAGGTTTCATTTACAGCCCTCCAGTACTGGTGCATATAAAGTGACCCTTAGCTCAGGTTTTGGAGCTCCTGTTGCAGGTAATGGCCAGAGGGCGGCAGCATTTCTGCTTTTCCCAGTCTGTTAACTTTGGAAACAGACCTTCCTGGCAGTGGTGTTCCTCGGTTATAAATTAGAGTAGAATGTGCCTGGATAAACCCCCAAAAGCTGATGTCTACTTACTTAGGTTTGTTCTCTAAATTGAATTTCTATATTTTTTATTGGAGTCATATTCCATTGTGTACATGGACCACTACTTCTTTCGCATTCCTCTGTTGATGGACATTTTCATAGCTTCCAAGTGTTGGCTATGGTAAATATTGCTGGTGTGGAGGATTGCCAGCGGGTGTTTCTGTTTTGCGGTACATGGGCCTCTCACTGCCGTGGCACCTCCCATTGCAGAGCACAGGCTCCGGACGTGCAGGCCCAGCGGCCATAGCTTAAGGGACTAGCCACTCCGCGGCCTGTGGGCATTTCCCGAACCGGGGCATGAACCCATGTCCCCTGAATCTTCGGTGGACTCTCAACCACTGCGCCACCAGTAAAGCCCAGCCTGTGTCCTTTGGTTCCCATCCTCTCAGGCGATGTGCCCAGCAGTGGGTATGCTTGATTGAATGGTAGCTCAGTATTTACCTTTTCAAGGCACCTCCTTTGTGTTTTCCTTACTGGCTCTGACCATGTCTCACGCTGAAACAAGGGTAGGTGTTTCTCCACAACCCCTTCAGCATTTATTTTTTGCAGATTTTTTGCTGATGGCCACTCTGACTGGTGTGAGCTGATAGGATTTTTGTAATTTGGGTTTGCATGTCTTTAATTATTCCTAATGTTCAGCATTTTTCCACACCTTTTGTAAAATTACTGTTAAAGAAAAAAATGAAGAAGACGGAGAGTACAATGAACCCCTTGAAATTGACTTCTTGAAAGGTTGGCCTCTTTTGAAATTTTTGGTGAATTTTCGACCCCAGGATTGTTTTTGAGGGCAGGTGTCATTCAGAGGCCTGCAGTGAGTGTGAATATTTAGTGACCATTAGCACTGGGTTTAAAGCTGCTGTTGTGGGAAACGGCCACAAGGCGGCAGCATTTCTCCATTCCCAAATCTGCTTACTAGGGCAGCAGAGCCTTTCTGGAAGTCCTGTTCCTAGGTGGTGAATTTAACTGCAATGAGCCAGGAGAATCCCTCATAAGTTTATGACACATTACTTCTTGATGGTTGTGTTAGCTTTTTGAATCGGGGTAATGATTAGAATATTGTCTGTCTTAGGTGTACACAATCTGGTTTATTTGTGCTTTACATATATATGTATATTCATGTACAGATCCACTTCCCATGTAAATTATTGCAGAGTGTTCCATAGACCTCCCTTGTTATATGGTCGGTCTTTTTGATATATGTATTTAATAGGTATTTGTACACGTATGGTAACCCTAATCTGAATTTTACCCTTCCCCCCCACCTTTCTTTTAAGTAAGCATAGTTTGTTTTCTATGTCTGTGAGTGTCTTTCTCTGTGGAAATATGTTCATTTGTGTCAGTTGCTAGATAACGCCTATAAGTGATACCGTAGGTAGGATATGTCTTTTGCTTTCCGACTTACCTCATGTTCTGTGATTATCTCTAGGCTCATCTATGGTGCCTCAAAGAGCCGTGTTTCATTGTTTTCCATGGCTAATATTCCATTGTGTACATGGACCGTTTCTTCTTTTCCCACTCCTCTGGTGCTGGACATTTTGGTTGCTTGTGTGTCTTGGCTAATGTGAAAATTCCTGCAGTGCAGCTGTTGAAGCCTGTGCCTTCTCGACTCTGGACTTCTCAGGTGAGAGGCTCAGCGGTGGGCCTGCTGAATGGCATGGTGGCTCAATTTTTACTTTTAAACGCAGCTCCTTTCTGTTCTCATTATTTGCTGTTTCCATTTTACATCTCACCAGCAGCTAGAGGGTACACAGTTCTCTAAAACCCCTTCAGCAGGTATTGTTTGTAGACTTTTAGCTGATGGTAGTTGACATGTGTGAGTTGAAACCTTTTGGGAGCTTGTATTTTCATGAGTCTGCTAATTCCTGATGTTGAGCTTTTATCCACTTTCCTCTTTTTTGAAAGTGAGTGAGTAAAACTTACCACTCCATACTATCTCCTTGAAAAATTGGCAAGTTTTGAATTTTTTGGCCATTCCCTACCTCCGCACAATTGTTTAGGGCAGGTGTCCTTTAGAGCCCTGAGTCCTTTTGAATGTGAAGTGACCATTAGCTGTGGGTTTAAAGCCAGTCCTGTGGGAGACGGCCACAAGGCAGCAGCATTTCTACATTTCCAACTCTGGGGTTTTGGGCAACATAGCTTTCCTTGAAATCGTGTTAGTCAGCTGCAAAGTAGAGTGGAATGTGCCAGTGCAAACCCCCAAGAGCTTATATCTCCTAAATTGTTGTTTGTTTTTTAAATTTAAGTTTTTTTTATTATCAGAGCAAATTTGATAAAAATGTAGATTCTCCTAGGTGTTCAGTTTCTGGTTCATCCTATCAATGTATCTGTCTATTCCTCTTTGGATCCTTTCCCATGTATGTTATTATAGAGTGTTGAGGAGACCTCTCTTCGTATTCCATAGTTATTTTGCGATTATATATTTCATATGTGTTAGTATATGTCTGTAAACCCCCATATCCTTATTCATATATTGCTTACACCTTTCCATTTGGTAAAACGTAATTTGGTTTTCTGAATCTATGCGTGTCCTTGTCTTGGAAATTATTCCATGGGTATCAATTTTTAGGTAACACCTATAGGATGTCTGTCTTTTGGTTTCTTTCTCACTTCAAGTAGGGTGATGATCTCTAGATCTTGCTATGGTGGTGTCAGTGGCACTGTTCCATGCTTTTTCATGGCTAATATTCCATTGTGTACATGGACGACTTCTTCTTGGTGCACTTTCTGTTGATAGATATTTTGGTTTCTTCCAGGTCTTGGCTAAGGTACATGTTGCTGCAGTGCAGGATTGCCAGCCTGTGTCTTTTGATTCTACTCAGGGGATAGGCACATGAGTGGGCCTACGAGATCACATGGTGGCTCCATGTTTACCCTTAAACCCTCCCCCATTCTGTTCTCCCTACTGACTCTTACCAGGTTACATCCCACCAGCAGCTAAAGGGTCCCCAGTTCTCTAAAAGCCCTTCAGCATTTATTCTTTGTAGACTTTTCTTGCTGATGATCATTCTGACGGCTGTGAGTTGCACGTTTTTGTACACTGGATTTGCATGGCTTTATTAATTCCTGACGTTCAGCCTTTTTCCTTTCTCGTTTTTTTTAACACAAAAAAAATGAAAAATGTAACAGGAGACCAATGTGCATAAATTATGTCTCTTGAAACTGTCATTTTGAAACATGGATATATTTTTAATTTTTTGGTCGATATAGAAACCAGGATTTGTTTTCAGGGCAGGTGTGATTTACAGACCTGCAGTTCTTTTGAATATCAAGTGACCATTAGCGCTGGGATTAAAGCTGCTGTTGTGTGAAACGCCCACAAGGTGGCAGCAGTTCTCCTTTACCGAATCTGGTTACTAGGGCAACAGAGCCTCAATGAAAATCGTGTTCTAGGTTGTAATTTAGAATGGAATGTGCCAGGAAAAAGCCCCTTAATTTATGTCTCACTACTTCTTGTTCGTTTTTTTAATTAATTAATTTTTTTTTACCACAGCAATGTGGATTACAATGTTTGGCTTGTTCTAGGTGTGCAAGATGTGGTTCTTCTACACATAAACATATGTCTATTCTTCCTCGGATCCTTTCCCATGTACGTTATGACACAATGTTGATTAGTCTTCTCTTGGTATTCGGTAGGTTTTGGTGATTATATATTTCACCTGTGTTTGTATATGTCTGTTAACCACAATATCCTAATGTATCCATTCCTCACAAATTTCTATTGGTGAACCATAAATTTGTTTAATGAATCTGTGGTTCACCTTCTGTGTGGAAATACCTTCACTGGTATCAATGTATAGGTAACACGTATAAGTGATATCATACGATATGTGCCTTTCTCTTTCTGTCTTACTACAAGTTTTGTGATTAACTCTAGACTCATCTACGGTGCTGCAAATGGCATTGTGTCCTTTGATTCCTTGGCTAATATTCCATCTCTACATGTACCAGTTCTTCTTTGTCCACTCATCTGTTGATGGACCTTTTGGATGTTTCCATGTCTTGGTTATTGTAATGCTGGGGCAATGCACATTTGCCTGCCTGTGTCTTTCCAATTCTGCCTTCTTAGGTTATAGGCCCAGGAGTGGGCCTGCTGGATCATATGGTAGCAAAATGTTTACCTTGTAAAGGCACCTCCATTCTGTTCTCAGTCGTGGCATTTACCAGGTTATGTCCCACATAAATTTGAGGGTATGCACTTCTCAAAAACATATTCAGCATTTATTGTTTGTAGATTTTTTTTGCTGATGTTTACTCTGACTAGTGTGAGTGGATACCTCTTTGTGGTTGGATTTCCATGCGTCTCATAATCCCTTGAAATTGAGCTTTCTGGCATGTCCTTTTTTTCTTCACACGGTGAGTACAGCTTACCTCTTCAAATTGTTTTTGTGGAGTATGTGTGACATTTAGAAATATTTTGGCCATTACATCCCTCAAGACATTTGGAGAGCAGGTTTCATTTACAGCCCTCCAGTACTGGTGCATATAAAGTGACCCTTAGCTCAGGTTTTGGAGCTCCTGTTGCAGGTAATGGCCAGAGGGCGGCAGCATTTCTGCTTTTCCCAGTCTGTTAACTTTGGAAACAGACCTTCCTGGCAGTGGTGTTCCTCGGTTATAAATTAGAGTAGAATGTGCCTGGATAAACCCCCAAAAGCTGATGTCTACTTACTTAGGTTTGTTCTCTAAATTGAATTTCTATATTTTTTATTGGAGTCATATTCCATTGTGTACATGGACCACTACTTCTTTCGCATTCCTCTGTTGATGGACATTTTCATAGCTTCCAAGTGTTGGCTATGGTAAATATTGCTGGTGTGGAGGATTGCCAGCGGGTGTTTCTGTTTTGCGGTACATGGGCCTCTCACTGCCGTGGCACCTCCCATTGCAGAGCACAGGCTCCGGACGTGCAGGCCCAGCGGCCATAGCTTAAGGGACTAGCCACACCGCGGCCTGTGGGCATTTCCCGAACCGGGGCATGAACCCATGTCCCCTGAATCTTCGGTGGACTCTCAACCACTGCGCCACCAGTAAAGCCCAGCCTGTGTCCTTTGGTTCCCATCCTCTCAGGCGATGTGCCCAGCAGTGGGTATGCTTGATTGAATGGTAGCTCAGTATTTACCTTTTCAAGGCACCTCCTTTGTGTTTTCCTTACTGGCTCTGACCATGTCTCACGCTGAAACAAGGGTAGGTGTTTCTCCACAACCCCTTCAGCATTTATTTTTTGCAGATTTTTTGCTGATGGCCACTCTGACTGGTGTGAGCTGATAGGATTTTTGTAATTTGGGTTTGCATGTCTTTAATTATTCCTAATGTTCAGCATTTTTCCACACCTTTTGTAAAATTACTGTTAAAGAAAAAAATGAAGAAGACGGAGAGTACAATGAACCCCTTGAAATTGACTTCTTGAAAGGTTGGCCTCTTTTGAAATTTTTGGTGAATTTTCGACCCCAGGATTGTTTTTGAGGGCAGGTGTCATTCAGAGGCCTGCAGTGAGTGTGAATATTTAGTGACCATTAGCACTGGGTTTAAAGCTGCTGTTGTGGGAAACGGCCACAAGGCGGCAGCATTTCTCCATTCCCAAATCTGCTTACTAGGGCAGCAGAGCCTTTCTGGAAGTCCTGTTCCTAGGTGGTGAATTTAACTGAAATGAGCCAGGAGAATCCCTCATAAGTTTATGACACATTACTTCTTGATGGTTGTGTTAGCTTTTTGAATCGGGGTAATGATTAGAATATTGTCTGTCTTAGGTGTACACAATCTGGTTTATTTGTGCTTTACATATATATGTATATTCATGTACAGATCCACTTCCCATGTAAATTATTGCAGAGTGTTCCATAGACCTCCCTTGTTATATGGTCGGTCTTTTTGATATATGTATTTAATAGGTATTTGTACACGTATGGTAACCCTAATCTGAATTTTACCCTTCCCCCCCACCTTTCTTTTAAGTAAGCATAGTTTGTTTTCTATGTCTGTGAGTGTCTTTCTCTGTGGAAATATGTTCATTTGTGTCAGTTGCTAGATAACGCCTATAAGTGATACCGTAGGTAGGATATGTCTTTTGCTTTCCGACTTACCTCATGTTCTGTGATTATCTCTAGGCTCATCTATGGTGCCTCAAAGAGCCGTGTTTCATTGTTTTCCATGGCTAATATTCCATTGTGTACATGGACCGTTTCTTCTTTTCCCACTCCTCTGGTGCTGGACATTTTGGTTGCTTGTGTGTCTTGGCTAATGTGAAAATTCCTGCAGTGCAGCTGTTGAAGCCTGTGCCTTCTCGACTCTGGACTTCTCAGGTGAGAGGCTCAGCGGTGGGCCTGCTGAATGGCATGGTGGCTCAATTTTTACTTTTAAACGCAGCTCCTTTCTGTTCTCATTATTTGCTGTTTCCATTTTACATCTCACCAGCAGCTAGAGGGTACACAGTTCTCTAAAACCCCTTCAGCAGGTATTGTTTGTAGACTTTTAGCTGATGGTAGTTGACATGTGTGAGTTGAAACCTTTTGGGAGCTTGTATTTTCATGAGTCTGCTAATTCCTGATGTTGAGCTTTTATCCACTTTCCTCTTTTTTGAAAATGAGTGAGTAAAACTTACCACTCCATACTATCTCCTTGAAAAATTGGCAAGTTTTGAATTTTTTGGCCATTCCCTACCTCCGCACAATTGTTTAGGGCAGGTGTCCTTTAGAGCCCTGAGTCCTTTTGAATGTGAAGTGACCATTAGCTGTGGGTTTAAAGCCAGTCCTGTGGGAGACGGCCACAAGGCAGCAGCATTTCTACATTTCCAACTCTGGGGTTTTGGGCAACATAGCTTTCCTTGAAATCGTGTTAGTCAGCTGCAAAGTAGAGTGGAATGTGCCAGTGCAAACCCCCAAGAGCTTATATCTCCTAAATTGTTGTTTGTTTTTTAAATTTAAGTTTTTTTTATTATCAGAGCAAATTTGATAAAAATGTAGATTCTCCTAGGTGTTCAGTTTCTGGTTCATCCTATCAATGTATCTGTCTATTCCTCTTTGGATCCTTTCCCATGTATGTTATTATAGAGTGTTGAGGAGACCTCTCTTCGTATTCCATAGTTATTTTGCGATTATATATTTCATATGTGTTAGTATATGTCTGTAAACCCCCATATCCTTATTCATATATTGCTTACACCTTTCCATTTGGTAAAACGTAATTTGGTTTTCTGAATCTATGCGTGTCCTTGTCTTGGAAATTATTCCATGGGTATCAATTTTTAGGTAACACCTATAGGATGTCTGTCTTTTGGTTTCTTTCTCACTTCAAGTAGGGTGATGATCTCTAGATCTTGCTATGGTGGTGTCAGTGGCACTGTTCCATGCTTTTTCATGGCTAATATTCCATTGTGTACATGGACGACTTCTTCTTGGTGCACTTTCTGTTGATAGATATTTTGGTTTCTTCCAGGTCTTGGCTAAGGTACATGTTGCTGCAGTGCAGGATTGCCAGCCTTTGTCTTTTGATTCTACTCAGGGGATAGGCACATGAGTGGGCCTACGAGATCACATGGTGGCTCCATGTTTACCCTTAAACCCTCCCCCATTCTGTTCTCCCTACTGACTCTTACCAGGTTACATCCCACCAGCAGCTAAAGGGTCCCCAGTTCTCTAAAAGCCCTTCAGCATTTATTCTTTGTAGACTTTTCTTGCTGATGATCATTCTGACGGCTGTGAGTTGCACGTTTTTGTACACTGGATTTGCATGGCTTTATTAATTCCTGACGTTCAGCCTTTTTCCTTTCTCGTTTTTTTTAACACAAAAAAAATGAAAAATGTAACAGGAGACCAATGTGCATAAATTATGTCTCTTGAAACTGTCATTTTGAAACATGGATATATTTTTAATTTTTTGGTCGATATAGAAACCAGGATTTGTTTTCAGGGCAGGTGTGATTTACAGGCCTGCAGTTCTTTTGAATATCAAGTGACCATTAGCGCTGGGATTAAAGCTGCTGTTGTGTGAAACGCCCACAAGGTGGCAGCAGTTCTCCTTTACCGAATCTGGTTACTAGGGCAACAGAGCCTCAATGAAAATCGTGTTCTAGGTTGTAATTTAGAATGGAATGTGCCAGGAAAAAGCCCCTTAATTTATGTCTCACTACTTCTTGTTCGTTTTTTTAATTAATTAATTTTTTTTTACCACAGCAATGTGGATTACAATGTTTGGCTTGTTCTAGGTGTGCAAGATGTGGTTCTTCTACACATAAACATATGTCTATTCTTCCTCGGATCCTTTCCCATGTACGTTATGACACAATGTTGATTAGTCTTCTCTTGGTATTCGGTAGGTTTTGGTGATTATATATTTCACCTGTGTTTGTATATGTCTGTTAACCACAATATCCTAATGTATCCATTCCTCACAAATTTCTATTGGTGAACCATAAATTTGTTTAATGAATCTGTGGTTCACCTTCTGTGTGGAAATACCTTCACTGGTATCAATGTATAGGTAACACGTATAAGTGATATCATACGATATGTGCCTTTCTCTTTCTGTCTTACTACAAGTTTTGTGATTAACTCTAGACTCATCTACGGTGCTGCAAATGGCATTGTGTCCTTTGATTCCTTGGCTAATATTCCATCTCTACATGTACCAGTTCTTCTTTGTCCACTCATCTGTTGATGGACCTTTTGGATGTTTCCATGTCTTGGTTATTGTAATGCTGGGGCAATGCACATTTGCCTGCCTGTGTCTTTCCAATTCTGCCTTCTTAGGTTATAGGCCCAGGAGTGGGCCTGCTGGATCATATGGTAGCAAAATGTTTACCTTGTAAAGGCACCTCCATTCTCTTCTCAGTCGTGGCATTTACCAGGTTATGTCCCACATAAATTTGAGGGTATGCACTTCTCAAAAACATATTCAGCATTTATTGTTTGTAGATTTTTTTTGCTGATGTTTACTCTGACTAGTGTGAGTGGATACCTCTTTGTGGTTGGATTTCCATGCGTCTCATAATCCCTTGAAATTGAGCTTTCTGGCATGTCCTTTTTTTCTTCACACGGTGAGTACAGCTTACCTCTTCAAATTGTTTTTGTGGAGTATGTGTGACATTTAGAAATATTTTGGCCATTACATCCCTCAAGACATTTGGAGAGCAGGTTTCATTTACAGCCCTCCAGTACTGGTGCATATAAAGTGACCCTTAGCTCAGGTTTTGGAGCTCCTGTTGCAGGTAATGGCCAGAGGGCGGCAGCATTTCTGCTTTTCCCAGTCTGTTAACTTTGGAAACAGACCTTCCTGGCAGTGGTGTTCCTCGGTTATAAATTAGAGTAGAATGTGCCTGGATAAACCCCCAAAAGCTGATGTCTACTTACTTAGGTTTGTTCTCTAAATTGAATTTCTATATTTTTTATTGGAGTCATATTCCATTGTGTACATGGACCACTACTTCTTTCGCATTCCTCTGTTGATGGACATTTTCATAGCTTCCAAGTGTTGGCTATGGTAAATATTGCTGGTGTGGAGGATTGCCAGCGGGTGTTTCTGTTTTGCGGTACATGGGCCTCTCACTGCCGTGGCACCTCCCATTGCAGAGCACAGGCTCCGGACGTGCAGGCCCAGCGGCCATAGCTTAAGGGACTAGCCACTCCGCGGCCTGTGGGCATTTCCCGAACCGGGGCATGAACCCATGTCCCCTGAATCTTCGGTGGACTCTCAACCACTGCGCCACCAGTAAAGCCCAGCCTGTGTCCTTTGGTTCCCATCCTCTCAGGCGATGTGCCCAGCAGTGGGTATGCTTGATTGAATGGTAGCTCAGTATTTACCTTTTCAAGGCACCTCCTTTGTGTTTTCCTTACTGGCTCTGACCATGTCTCACGCTGAAACAAGGGTAGGTGTTTCTCCACAACCCCTTCAGCATTTATTTTTTGCAGATTTTTTGCTGATGGCCACTCTGACTGGTGTGAGCTGATAGGATTTTTGTAATTTGGGTTTGCATGTCTTTAATTATTCCTAATGTTCAGCATTTTTCCACACCTTTTGTAAAATTACTGTTAAAGAAAAAAATGAAGAAGACGGAGAGTACAATGAACCCCTTGAAATTGACTTCTTGAAAGGTTGGCCTCTTTTGAAATTTTTGGTGAATTTTCGACCCCAGGATTGTTTTTGAGGGCAGGTGTCATTCAGAGGCCTGCAGTGAGTGTGAATATTTAGTGACCATTAGCACTGGGTTTAAAGCTGCTGTTGTGGGAAACGGCCACAAGGCGGCAGCATTTCTCCATTCCCAAATCTGCTTACTAGGGCAGCAGAGCCTTTCTGGAAGTCCTGTTCCTAGGTGGTGAATTTAACTGCAATGAGCCAGGAGAATCCCTCATAAGTTTATGACACATTACTTCTTGATGGTTGTGTTAGCTTTTTGAATCGGGGTAATGATTAGAATATTGTCTGTCTTAGGTGTACACAATCTGGTTTATTTGTGCTTTACATATATATGTATATTCATGTACAGATCCACTTCCCATGTAAATTATTGCAGAGTGTTCCATAGACCTCCCTTGTTATATGGTCGGTCTTTTTGATATATGTATTTAATAGGTATTTGTACACGTATGGTAACCCTAATCTGAATTTTACCCTTCCCCCCCACCTTTCTTTTAAGTAAGCATAGTTTGTTTTCTATGTCTGTGAGTGTCTTTCTCTGTGGAAATATGTTCATTTGTGTCAGTTGCTAGATAACGCCTATAAGTGATACCGTAGGTAGGATATGTCTTTTGCTTTCCGACTTACCTCATGTTCTGTGATTATCTCTAGGCTCATCTATGGTGCCTCAAAGAGCCGTGTTTCATTGTTTTCCATGGCTAATATTCCATTGTGTACATGGACCGTTTCTTCTTTTCCCACTCCTCTGGTGCTGGACATTTTGGTTGCTTGTGTGTCTTGGCTAATGTGAAAATTCCTGCAGTGCAGCTGTTGAAGCCTGTGCCTTCTCGACTCTGGACTTCTCAGGTGAGAGGCTCAGCGGTGGGCCTGCTGAATGGCATGGTGGCTCAATTTTTACTTTTAAACGCAGCTCCTTTCTGTTCTCATTATTTGCTGTTTCCATTTTACATCTCACCAGCAGCTAGAGGGTACACAGTTCTCTAAAACCCCTTCAGCAGGTATTGTTTGTAGACTTTTAGCTGATGGTAGTTGACATGTGTGAGTTGAAACCTTTTGGGAGCTTGTATTTTCATGAGTCTGCTAATTCCTGATGTTGAGCTTTTATCCACTTTCCTCTTTTTTGAAAGTGAGTGAGTAAAACTTACCACTCCATACTATCTCCTTGAAAAATTGGCAAGTTTTGAATTTTTTGGCCATTCCCTACCTCCGCACAATTGTTTAGGGCAGGTGTCCTTTAGAGCCCTGAGTCCTTTTGAATGTGAAGTGACCATTAGCTGTGGGTTTAAAGCCAGTCCTGTGGGAGACGGCCACAAGGCAGCAGCATTTCTACATTTCCAACTCTGGGGTTTTGGGCAACATAGCTTTCCTTGAAATCGTGTTAGTCAGCTGCAAAGTAGAGTGGAATGTGCCAGTGCAAACCCCCAAGAGCTTATATCTCCTAAATTGTTGTTTGTTTTTTAAATTTAAGTTTTTTTTTATTATCAGAGCAAATTTGATAAAAATGTAGATTCTCCTAGGTGTTCAGTTTCTGGTTCATCCTATCAATGTATCTGTCTATTCCTCTTTGGATCCTTTCCCATGTATGTTATTATAGAGTGTTGAGGAGACCTCTCTTCGTATTCCATAGTTATTTTGCGATTATATATTTCATATGTGTTAGTATATGTCTGTAAACCCCCATATCCTTATTCATATATTGCTTACACCTTTCCATTTGGTAAAACGTAATTTGGTTTTCTGAATCTATGCGTGTCCTTGTCTTGGAAATTATTCCATGGGTATCAATTTTTAGGTAACACCTATAGGATGTCTGTCTTTTGGTTTCTTTCTCACTTCAAGTAGGGTGATGATCTCTAGATCTTGCTATGGTGGTGTCAGTGGCACTGTTCCATGCTTTTTCATGGCTAATATTCCATTGTGTACATGGACGACTTCTTCTTGGTGCACTTTCTGTTGATAGATATTTTGGTTTCTTCCAGGTCTTGGCTAAGGTACATGTTGCTGCAGTGCAGGATTGCCAGCCTGTGTCTTTTGATTCTACTCAGGGGATAGGCACATGAGTGGGCCTACGAGATCACATGGTGGCTCCATGTTTACCCTTAAACCCTCCCCCATTCTGTTCTCCCTACTGACTCTTACCAGGTTACATCCCACCAGCAGCTAAAGGGTCCCCAGTTCTCTAAAAGCCCTTCAGCATTTATTCTTTGTAGACTTTTCTTGCTGATGATCATTCTGACGGCTGTGAGTTGCACGTTTTTGTACACTGGATTTGCATGGCTTTATTAATTCCTGACGTTCAGCCTTTTTCCTTTCTCGTTTTTTTTAACACAAAAAAAATGAAAAATGTAACAGGAGACCAATGTGCATAAATTATGTCTCTTGAAACTGTCATTTTGAAACATGGATATATTTTTAATTTTTTGGTCGATATAGAAACCAGGATTTGTTTTCAGGGCAGGTGTGATTTACAGGCCTGCAGTTCTTTTGAATATCAAGTGACCATTAGCGCTGGGATTAAAGCTGCTGTTGTGTGAAACGCCCACAAGGTGGCAGCAGTTCTCCTTTACCGAATCTGGTTACTAGGGCAACAGAGCCTCAATGAAAATCGTGTTCTAGGTTGTAATTTAGAATGGAATGTGCCAGGAAAAAGCCCCTTAATTTATGTCTCACTACTTCTTGTTCGTTTTTTTAATTAATTAATTTTTTTTTACCACAGCAATGTGGATTACAATGTTTGGCTTGTTCTAGGTGTGCAAGATGTGGTTCTTCTACACATAAACATATGTCTATTCTTCCTCGGATCCTTTCCCATGTACGTTATGACACAATGTTGATTAGTCTTCTCTTGGTATTCGGTAGGTTTTGGTGATTATATATTTCACCTGTGTTTGTATATGTCTGTTAACCACAATATCCTAATGTATCCATTCCTCACAAATTTCTATTGGTGAACCATAAATTTGTTTAATGAATCTGTGGTTCACCTTCTGTGTGGAAATACCTTCACTGGTATCAATGTATAGGTAACACGTATAAGTGATATCATACGATATGTGCCTTTCTCTTTCTGTCTTACTACAAGTTTTGTGATTAACTCTAGACTCATCTACGGTGCTGCAAATGGCATTGTGTCCTTTGATTCCTTGGCTAATATTCCATCTCTACATGTACCAGTTCTTCTTTGTCCACTCATCTGTTGATGGACCTTTTGGATGTTTCCATGTCTTGGTTATTGTAATGCTGGGGCAATGCACATTTGCCTGCCTGTGTCTTTCCAATTCTGCCTTCTTAGGTTATAGGCCCAGGAGTGGGCCTGCTGGATCATATGGTAGCAAAATGTTTACCTTGTAAAGGCACCTCCATTCTGTTCTCAGTCGTGGCATTTACCAGGTTATGTCCCACATAAATTTGAGGGTATGCACTTCTCAAAAACATATTCAGCATTTATTGTTTGTAGATTTTTTTTGCTGATGTTTACTCTGACTAGTGTGAGTGGATACCTCTTTGTGGTTGGATTTCCATGCGTCTCATAATCCCTTGAAATTGAGCTTTCTGGCATGTCCTTTTTTTCTTCACACGGTGAGTACAGCTTACCTCTTCAAATTGTTTTTGTGGAGTATGTGTGACATTTAGAAATATTTTGGCCATTACATCCCTCAAGACATTTGGAGAGCAGGTTTCATTTACAGCCCTCCAGTACTGGTGCATATAAAGTGACCCTTAGCTCAGGTTTTGGAGCTCCTGTTGCAGGTAATGGCCAGAGGGCGGCAGCATTTCTGCTTTTCCCAGTCTGTTAACTTTGGAAACAGACCTTCCTGGCAGTGGTGTTCCTCGGTTATAAATTAGAGTAGAATGTGCCTGGATAAACCCCCAAAAGCTGATGTCTACTTACTTAGGTTTGTTCTCTAAATTGAATTTCTATATTTTTTATTGGAGTCATATTCCATTGTGTACATGGACCACTACTTCTTTCGCATTCCTCTGTTGATGGACATTTTCATAGCTTCCAAGTGTTGGCTATGGTAAATATTGCTGGTGTGGAGGATTGCCAGCGGGTGTTTCTGTTTTGCGGTACATGGGCCTCTCACTGCCGTGGCACCTCCCATTGCAGAGCACAGGCTCCGGACGTGCAGGCCCAGCGGCCATAGCTTAAGGGACTAGCCACTCCGCGGCCTGTGGGCATTTCCCGAACCGGGGCATGAACCCATGTCCCCTGAATCTTCGGTGGACTCTCAACCACTGCGCCACCAGTAAAGCCCAGCCTGTGTCCTTTGGTTCCCATCCTCTCAGGCGATGTGCCCAGCAGTGGGTATGCTTGATTGAATGGTAGCTCAGTATTTACCTTTTCAAGGCACCTCCTTTGTGTTTTCCTTACTGGCTCTAACCATGTCTCACGCTGAAACAAGGGTAGGTGTTTCTCCACAACCCCTTCAGCATTTATTTTTTGCAGATTTTTTGCTGATGGCCACTCTGACTGGTGTGAGCTGATAGGATTTTTGTAATTTGGGTTTGCATGTCTTTAATTATTCCTAATGTTCAGCATTTTTCCACACCTTTTGTAAAATTACTGTTAAAGAAAAAAATGAAGAAGACGGAGAGTACAATGAACCCCTTGAAATTGACTTCTTGAAAGGTTGGCCTCTTTTGAAATTTTTGGTGAATTTTCGACCCCAGGATTGTTTTTGAGGGCAGGTGTCATTCAGAGGCCTGCAGTGAGTGTGAATATTTAGTGACCATTAGCACTGGGTTTAAAGCTGCTGTTGTGGGAAACGGCCACAAGGCGGAAGCATTTCTCCATTCCCAAATCTGCTTACTAGGGCAGCAGAGCCTTTCTGGAAGTCCTGTTCCTAGGTGGTGAATTTAACTGAAATGAGCCAGGAGAATCCCTCATAAGTTTATGACACATTACTTCTTGATGGTTGTGTTAGCTTTTTGAATCGGGGTAATGATTAGAATATTGTCTGTCTTAGGTGTACACAATCTGGTTTATTTGTGCTTTACATATATATGTATATTCATGTACAGATCCACTTCCCATGTAAATTATTGCAGAGTGTTCCATAGACCTCCCTTGTTATATGGTCGGTCTTTTTGATATATGTATTTAATAGGTATTTGTACACGTATGGTAACCCTAATCTGAATTTTACCCTTCCCCCCCACCTTTCTTTTAAGTAAGCATAGTTTGTTTTCTATGTCTGTGAGTGTCTTTCTCTGTGGAAATATGTTCATTTGTGTCAGTTGCTAGATAACGCCTATAAGTGATACCGTAGGTAGGATATGTCTTTTGCTTTCCGACTTACCTCATGTTCTGTGATTATCTCTAGGCTCATCTATGGTGCCTCAAAGAGCCGTGTTTCATTGTTTTCCATGGCTAATATTCCATTGTGTACATGGACCGTTTCTTCTTTTCCCACTCCTCTGGTGCTGGACATTTTGGTTGCTTGTGTGTCTTGGCTAATGTGAAAATTCCTGCAGTGCAGCTGTTGAAGCCTGTGCCTTCTCGACTCTGGACTTCTCAGGTGAGAGGCTCAGCGGTGGGCCTGCTGAATGGCATGGTGGCTCAATTTTTACTTTTAAACGCAGCTCCTTTCTGTTCTCATTATTTGCTGTTTCCATTTTACATCTCACCAGCAGCTAGAGGGTACACAGTTCTCTAAAACCCCTTCAGCAGGTATTGTTTGTAGACTTTTAGCTGATGGTAGTTGACATGTGTGAGTTGAAACCTTTTGGGAGCTTGTATTTTCATGAGTCTGCTAATTCCTGATGTTGAGCTTTTATCCACTTTCCTCTTTTTTGAAAGTGAGTGAGTAAAACTTACCACTCCATACTATCTCCTTGAAAAATTGGCAAGTTTTGAATTTTTTGGCCATTCCCTACCTCCGCACAATTGTTTAGGGCAGGTGTCCTTTAGAGCCCTGAGTCCTTTTGAATGTGAAGTGACCATTAGCTGTGGGTTTAAAGCCAGTCCTGTGGGAGACGGCCACAAGGCAGCAGCATTTCTACATTTCCAACTCTGGGGTTTTGGGCAACATAGCTTTCCTTGAAATCGTGTTAGTCAGCTGCAAAGTAGAGTGGAATGTGCCAGTGCAAACCCCCAAGAGCTTATATCTCCTAAATTGTTGTTTGTTTTTTAAATTTAAGTTTTTTTTTATTATCAGAGCAAATTTGATAAAAATGTAGATTCTCCTAGGTGTTCAGTTTCTGGTTCATCCTATCAATGTATCTGTCTATTCCTCTTTGGATCCTTTCCCATGTATGTTATTATAGAGTGTTGAGGAGACCTCTCTTCGTATTCCATAGTTATTTTGCGATTATATATTTCATATGTGTTAGTATATGTCTGTAAACCCCCATATCCTTATTCATATATTGCTTACACCTTTCCATTTGGTAAAACGTAATTTGGTTTTCTGAATCTATGCGTGTCCTTGTCTTGGAAATTATTCCATGGGTATCAATTTTTAGGTAACACCTATAGGATGTCTGTCTTTTGGTTTCTTTCTCACTTCAAGTAGGGTGATGATCTCTAGATCTTGCTATGGTGGTGTCAGTGGCACTGTTCCATGCTTTTTCATGGCTAATATTCCATTGTGTACATGGACGACTTCTTCTTGGTGCACTTTCTGTTGATAGATATTTTGGTTTCTTCCAGGTCTTGGCTAAGGTACATGTTGCTGCAGTGCAGGATTGCCAGCCTGTGTCTTTTGATTCTACTCAGGGGATAGGCACATGAGTGGGCCTACGAGATCACATGGTGGCTCCATGTTTACCCTTAAACCCTCCCCCATTCTGTTCTCCCTACTGACTCTTACCAGGTTACATCCCACCAGCAGCTAAAGGGTCCCCAGTTCTCTAAAAGCCCTTCAGCATTTATTCTTTGTAGACTTTTCTTGCTGATGATCATTCTGACGGCTGTGAGTTGCACGTTTTTGTACACTGGATTTGCATGGCTTTATTAATTCCTGACGTTCAGCCTTTTTCCTTTCTCGTTTTTTTTAACACAAAAAAAATGAAAAATGTAACAGGAGACCAATGTGCATAAATTATGTCTCTTGAAACTGTCATTTTGAAACATGGATATATTTTTAATTTTTTGGTCGATATAGAAACCAGGATTTGTTTTCAGGGCAGGTGTGATTTACAGGCCTGCAGTTATTTTGAATATCAAGTGACCATTAGCGCTGGGATTAAAGCTGCTGTTGTGTGAAACGCCCACAAGGTGGCAGCAGTTCTCCTTTACCGAATCTGGTTACTAGGGCAACAGAGCCTCAATGAAAATCGTGTTCTAGGTTGTAATTTAGAATGGAATGTGCCAGGAAAAAGCCCCTTAATTTATGTCTCACTACTTCTTGTTCGTTTTTTTAATTAATTAATTTTTTTTTACCACAGCAATGTGGATTACAATGTTTGGCTTGTTCTAGGTGTGCAAGATGTGGTTCTTCTACACATAAACATATGTCTATTCTTCCTCGGATCCTTTCCCATGTACGTTATGACACAATGTTGATTAGTCTTCTCTTGGTATTCGGTAGGTTTTGGTGATTATATATTTCACCTGTGTTTGTATATGTCTGTTAACCACAATATCCTAATGTATCCATTCCTCACAAATTTCTATTGGTGAACCATAAATTTGTTTAATGAATCTGTGGTTCACCTTCTGTGTGGAAATACCTTCACTGGTATCAATGTATAGGTAACACGTATAAGTGATATCATACGATATGTGCCTTTCTCTTTCTGTCTTACTACAAGTTTTGTGATTAACTCTAGACTCATCTACGGTGCTGCAAATGGCATTGTGTCCTTTGATTCCTTGGCTAATATTCCATCTCTACATGTACCAGTTCTTCTTTGTCCACTCATCTGTTGATGGACCTTTTGGATGTTTCCATGTCTTGGTTATTGTAATGCTGGGGCAATGCACATTTGCCTGCCTGTGTCTTTCCAATTCTGCCTTCTTAGGTTATAGGCCCAGGAGTGGGCCTGCTGGATCATATGGTAGCAAAATGTTTACCTTGTAAAGGCACCTCCATTCTCTTCTCAGTCGTGGCATTTACCAGGTTATGTCCCACATAAATTTGAGGGTATGCACTTCTCAAAAACATATTCAGCATTTATTGTTTGTAGATTTTTTTTGCTGATGTTTACTCTGACTAGTGTGAGTGGATACCTCTTTGTGGTTGGATTTCCATGCGTCTCATAATCCCTTGAAATTGAGCTTTCTGGCATGTCCTTTTTTTCTTCACACGGTGAGTACAGCTTACCTCTTCAAATTGTTTTTGTGGAGTATGTGTGACATTTAGAAATATTTTGGCCATTACATCCCTCAAGACATTTGGAGAGCAGGTTTCATTTACAGCCCTCCAGTACTGGTGCATATAAAGTGACCCTTAGCTCAGGTTTTGGAGCTCCTGTTGCAGGTAATGGCCAGAGGGCGGCAGCATTTCTGCTTTTCCCAGTCTGTTAACTTTGGAAACAGACCTTCCTGGCAGTGGTGTTCCTCGGTTATAAATTAGAGTAGAATGTGCCTGGATAAACCCCCAAAAGCTGATGTCTACTTACTTAGGTTTGTTCTCTAAATTGAATTTCTATATTTTTTATTGGAGTCATATTCCATTGTGTACATGGACCACTACTTCTTTCGCATTCCTCTGTTGATGGACATTTTCATAGCTTCCAAGTGTTGGCTATGGTAAATATTGCTGGTGTGGAGGATTGCCAGCGGGTGTTTCTGTTTTGCGGTACATGGGCCTCTCACTGCCGTGGCACCTCCCATTGCAGAGCACAGGCTCCGGACGTGCAGGCCCAGCGGCCATAGCTTAAGGGACTAGCCACTCCACGGCCTGTGGGCATTTCCCGAACCGGGGCATGAACCCATGTCCCCTGAATCTTCGGTGGACTCTCAACCACTGCGCCACCAGTAAAGCCCAGCCTGTGTCCTTTGGTTCCCATCCTCTCAGGCGATGTGCCCAGCAGTGGGTATGCTTGATTGAATGGTAGCTCAGTATTTACCTTTTCAAGGCACCTCCTTTGTGTTTTCCTTACTGGCTCTGACCATGTCTCACGCTGAAACAAGGGTAGGTGTTTCTCCACAACCCCTTCAGCATTTATTTTTTGCAGATTTTTTGCTGATGGCCACTCTGACTGGTGTGAGCTGATAGGATTTTTGTAATTTGGGTTTGCATGTCTTTAATTATTCCTAATGTTCAGCATTTTTCCACACCTTTTGTAAAATTACTGTTAAAGAAAAAAATGAAGAAGACGGAGAGTACAATGAACCCCTTGAAATTGACTTCTTGAAAGGTTGGCCTCTTTTGAAATTTTTGGTGAATTTTCGACCCCAGGATTGTTTTTGAGGGCAGGTGTCATTCAGAGGCCTGCAGTGAGTGTGAATATTTAGTGACCATTAGCACTGGGTTTAAAGCTGCTGTTGTGGGAAACGGCCACAAGGCGGCAGCATTTCTCCATTCCCAAATCTGCTTACTAGGGCAGCAGAGCCTTTCTGGAAGTCCTGTTCCTAGGTGGTGAATTTAACTGCAATGAGCCAGGAGAATCCCTCATAAGTTTATGACACATTACTTCTTGATGGTTGTGTTAGCTTTTTGAATCGGGGTAATGATTAGAATATTGTCTGTCTTAGGTGTACACAATCTGGTTTATTTGTGCTTTACATATATATGTATATTCATGTACAGATCCACTTCCCATGTAAATTATTGCAGAGTGTTCCATAGACCTCCCTTGTTATATGGTCGGTCTTTTTGATATATGTATTTAATAGGTATTTGTACACGTATGGTAACCCTAATCTGAATTTTACCCTTCCCCCCCACCTTTCTTTTAAGTAAGCATAGTTTGTTTTCTATGTCTGTGAGTGTCTTTCTCTGTGGAAATATGTTCATTTGTGTCAGTTGCTAGATAACGCCTATAAGTGATACCGTAGGTAGGATATGTCTTTTGCTTTCCGACTTACCTCATGTTCTGTGATTATCTCTAGGCTCATCTATGGTGCCTCAAAGAGCCGTGTTTCATTGTTTTCCATGGCTAATATTCCATTGTGTACATGGACCGTTTCTTCTTTTCCCACTCCTCTGGTGCTGGACATTTTGGTTGCTTGTGTGTCTTGGCTAATGTGAAAATTCCTGCAGTGCAGCTGTTGAAGCCTGTGCCTTCTCGACTCTGGACTTCTCAGGTGAGAGGCTCAGCGGTGGGCCTGCTGAATGGCATGGTGGCTCAATTTTTACTTTTAAACGCAGCTCCTTTCTGTTCTCATTATTTGCTGTTTCCATTTTACATCTCACCAGCAGCTAGAGGGTACACAGTTCTCTAAAACCCCTTCAGCAGGTATTGTTTGTAGACTTTTAGCTGATGGTAGTTGACATGTGTGAGTTGAAACCTTTTGGGAGCTTGTATTTTCATGAGTCTGCTAATTCCTGATGTTGAGCTTTTATCCACTTTCCTCTTTTTTGAAAGTGAGTGAGTAAAACTTACCACTCCATACTATCTCCTTGAAAAATTGGCAAGTTTTGAATTTTTTGGCCATTCCCTACCTCCGCACAATTGTTTAGGGCAGGTGTCCTTTAGAGCCCTGAGTCCTTTTGAATGTGAAGTGACCATTAGCTGTGGGTTTAAAGCCAGTCCTGTGGGAGACGGCCACAAGGCAGCAGCATTTCTACATTTCCAACTCTGGGGTTTTGGGCAACATAGCTTTCCTTGAAATCGTGTTAGTCAGCTGCAAAGTAGAGTGGAATGTGCCAGTGCAAACCCCCAAGAGCTTATATCTCCTAAATTGTTGTTTGTTTTTTAAATTTAAGTTTTTTTTATTATCAGAGCAAATTTGATAAAAATGTAGATTCTCCTAGGTGTTCAGTTTCTGGTTCATCCTATCAATGTATCTGTCTATTCCTCTTTGGATCCTTTCCCATGTATGTTATTATAGAGTGTTGAGGAGACCTCTCTTCGTATTCCATAGTTATTTTGCGATTATATATTTCATATGTGTTAGTATATGTCTGTAAACCCCCATATCCTTATTCATATATTGCTTACACCTTTCCATTTGGTAAAACGTAATTTGGTTTTCTGAATCTATGCGTGTCCTTGTCTTGGAAATTATTCCATGGGTATCAATTTTTAGGTAACACCTATAGGATGTCTGTCTTTTGGTTTCTTTCTCACTTCAAGTAGGGTGATGATCTCTAGATCTTGCTATGGTGGTGTCAGTGGCACTGTTCCATGCTTTTTCATGGCTAATATTCCATTGTGTACATGGACGACTTCTTCTTGGTGCACTTTCTGTTGATAGATATTTTGGTTTCTTCCAGGTCTTGGCTAAGGTACATGTTGCTGCAGTGCAGGATTGCCAGCCTGTGTCTTTTGATTCTACCCAGGTGATAGGCACATGAGTGGGCCTACGAGATCACATGGTGGCTCCATGTTTACCCTTAAACCCTCCCCCATTCTGTTCTCCCTACTGACTCTTACCAGGTTACATCCCACCAGCAGCTAAAGGGTCCCCAGTTCTCTAAAAGCCCTTCAGCATTTATTCTTTGTAGACTTTTCTTGCTGATGATCATTCTGACGGCTGTGAGTTGCACGTTTTTGTACACTGGATTTGCATGGCTTTATTAATTCCTGACGTTCAGCCTTTTTCCTTTCTCGTTTTTTTTAACACAAAAAAAATGAAAAATGTAACAGGAGACCAATGTGCATAAATTATGTCTCTTGAAACTGTCATTTTGAAACATGGATATATTTTTAATTTTTTGGTCGATATAGAAACCAGGATTTGTTTTCAGGGCAGGTGTGATTTACAGGCCTGCAGTTCTTTTGAATATCAAGTGACCATTAGCGCTGGGATTAAAGCTGCTGTTGTGTGAAACGCCCACAAGGTGGCAGCAGTTCTCCTTTACCGAATCTGGTTACTAGGGCAACAGAGCCTCAATGAAAATCGTGTTCTAGGTTGTAATTTAGAATGGAATGTGCCAGGAAAAAGCCCCTTAATTTATGTCTCACTACTTCTTGTTCGTTTTTTTAATTAATTAATTTTTTTTTACCACAGCAATGTGGATTACAATGTTTGGCTTGTTCTAGGTGTGCAAGATGTGGTTCTTCTACACATAAACATATGTCTATTCTTCCTCGGATCCTTTCCCATGTACGTTATGACACAATGTTGATTAGTCTTCTCTTGGTATTCGGTAGGTTTTGGTGATTATATATTTCACCTGTGTTTGTATATGTCTGTTAACCACAATATCCTAATGTATCCATTCCTCACAAATTTCTATTGGTGAACCATAAATTTGTTTAATGAATCTGTGGTTCACCTTCTGTGTGGAAATACCTTCACTGGTATCAATGTATAGGTAACACGTATAAGTGATATCATACGATATGTGCCTTTCTCTTTCTGTCTTACTACAAGTTTTGTGATTAACTCTAGACTCATCTACGGTGCTGCAAATGGCATTGTGTCCTTTGATTCCTTGGCTAATATTCCATCTCTACATGTACCAGTTCTTCTTTGTCCACTCATCTGTTGATGGACCTTTTGGATGTTTCCATGTCTTGGTTATTGTAATGCTGGGGCAATGCACATTTGCCTGCCTGTGTCTTTCCAATTCTGCCTTCTTAGGTTATAGGCCCAGGAGTGGGCCTGCTGGATCATATGGTAGCAAAATGTTTACCTTGTAAAGGCACCTCCATTCTCTTCTCAGTCGTGGCATTTACCAGGTTATGTCCCACATAAATTTGAGGGTATGCACTTCTCAAAAACATATTCAGCATTTATTGTTTGTAGATTTTTTTTGCTGATGTTTACTCTGACTAGTGTGAGTGGATACCTCTTTGTGGTTGGATTTCCATGCGTCTCATAATCCCTTGAAATTGAGCTTTCTGGCATGTCCTTTTTTTCTTCACACGGTGAGTACAGCTTACCTCTTCAAATTGTTTTTGTGGAGTATGTGTGACATTTAGAAATATTTTGGCCATTACATCCCTCAAGACATTTGGAGAGCAGGTTTCATTTACAGCCCTCCAGTACTGGTGCATATAAAGTGACCCTTAGCTCAGGTTTTGGAGCTCCTGTTGCAGGTAATGGCCAGAGGGCGGCAGCATTTCTGCTTTTCCCAGTCTGTTAACTTTGGAAACAGACCTTCCTGGCAGTGGTGTTCCTCGGTTATAAATTAGAGTAGAATGTGCCTGGATAAACCCCCAAAAGCTGATGTCTACTTACTTAGGTTTGTTCTCTAAATTGAATTTCTATATTTTTTATTGGAGTCATATTCCATTGTGTACATGGACCACTACTTCTTTCGCATTCCTCTGTTGATGGACATTTTCATAGCTTCCAAGTGTTGGCTATGGTAAATATTGCTGGTGTGGAGGATTGCCAGCGGGTGTTTCTGTTTTGCGGTACATGGGCCTCTCACTGCCGTGGCACCTCCCATTGCAGAGCACAGGCTCCGGACGTGCAGGCCCAGCGGCCATAGCTTAAGGGACTAGCCACTCCACGGCCTGTGGGCATTTCCCGAACCGGGGCATGAACCCATGTCCCCTGAATCTTCGGTGGACTCTCAACCACTGCGCCACCAGTAAAGCCCAGCCTGTGTCCTTTGGTTCCCATCCTCTCAGGCGATGTGCCCAGCAGTGGGTATGCTTGATTGAATGGTAGCTCAGTATTTACCTTTTCAAGGCACCTCCTTTGTGTTTTCCTTACTGGCTCTGACCATGTCTCACGCTGAAACAAGGGTAGGTGTTTCTCCACAACCCCTTCAGCATTTATTTTTTGCAGATTTTTTGCTGATGGCCACTCTGACTGGTGTGAGCTGATAGGATTTTTGTAATTTGGGTTTGCATGTCTTTAATTATTCCTAATGTTCAGCATTTTTCCACACCTTTTGTAAAATTACTGTTAAAGAAAAAAATGAAGAAGACGGAGAGTACAATGAACCCCTTGAAATTGACTTCTTGAAAGGTTGGCCTCTTTTGAAATTTTTGGTGAATTTTCGACCCCAGGATTGTTTTTGAGGGCAGGTGTCATTCAGAGGCCTGCAGTGAGTGTGAATATTTAGTGACCATTAGCACTGGGTTTAAAGCTGCTGTTGTGGGAAACGGCCACAAGGCGGCAGCATTTCTCCATTCCCAAATCTGCTTACTAGGGCAGCAGAGCCTTTCTGGAAGTCCTGTTCCTAGGTGGTGAATTTAACTGCAATGAGCCAGGAGAATCCCTCATAAGTTTATGACACATTACTTCTTGATGGTTGTGTTAGCTTTTTGAATCGGGGTAATGATTAGAATATTGTCTGTCTTAGGTGTACACAATCTGGTTTATTTGTGCTTTACATATATATGTATATTCATGTACAGATCCACTTCCCATGTAAATTATTGCAGAGTGTTCCATAGACCTCCCTTGTTATATGGTCGGTCTTTTTGATATATGTATTTAATAGGTATTTGTACACGTATGGTAACCCTAATCTGAATTTTACCCTTCCCCCCCACCTTTCTTTTAAGTAAGCATAGTTTGTTTTCTATGTCTGTGAGTGTCTTTCTCTGTGGAAATATGTTCATTTGTGTCAGTTGCTAGATAACGCCTATAAGTGATACCGTAGGTAGGATATGTCTTTTGCTTTCCGACTTACCTCATGTTCTGTGATTATCTCTAGGCTCATCTATGGTGCCTCAAAGAGCCGTGTTTCATTGTTTTCCATGGCTAATATTCCATTGTGTACATGGACCGTTTCTTCTTTTCCCACTCCTCTGGTGCTGGACATTTTGGTTGCTTGTGTGTCTTGGCTAATGTGAAAATTCCTGCAGTGCAGCTGTTGAAGCCTGTGCCTTCTCGACTCTGGACTTCTCAGGTGAGAGGCTCAGCGGTGGGCCTGCTGAATGGCATGGTGGCTCAATTTTTACTTTTAAACGCAGCTCCTTTCTGTTCTCATTATTTGCTGTTTCCATTTTACATCTCACCAGCAGCTAGAGGGTACACAGTTCTCTAAAACCCCTTCAGCAGGTATTGTTTGTAGACTTTTAGCTGATGGTAGTTGACATGTGTGAGTTGAAACCTTTTGGGAGCTTGTATTTTCATGAGTCTGCTAATTCCTGATGTTGAGCTTTTATCCACTTTCCTCTTTTTTGAAAGTGAGTGAGTAAAACTTACCACTCCATACTATCTCCTTGAAAAATTGGCAAGTTTTGAATTTTTTGGCCATTCCCTACCTCCGCACAATTGTTTAGGGCAGGTGTCCTTTAGAGCCCTGAGTCCTTTTGAATGTGAAGTGACCATTAGCTGTGGGTTTAAAGCCAGTCCTGTGGGAGACGGCCACAAGGCAGCAGCATTTCTACATTTCCAACTCTGGGGTTTTGGGCAACATAGCTTTCCTTGAAATCGTGTTAGTCAGCTGCAAAGTAGAGTGGAATGTGCCAGTGCAAACCCCCAAGAGCTTATATCTCCTAAATTGTTGTTTGTTTTTTAAATTTAAGTTTTTTTTATTATCAGAGCAAATTTGATAAAAATGTAGATTCTCCTAGGTGTTCAGTTTCTGGTTCATCCTATCAATGTATCTGTCTATTCCTCTTTGGATCCTTTCCCATGTATGTTATTATAGAGTGTTGAGGAGACCTCTCTTCGTATTCCATAGTTATTTTGCGATTATATATTTCATATGTGTTAGTATATGTCTGTAAACCCCCATATCCTTATTCATATATTGCTTACACCTTTCCATTTGGTAAAACGTAATTTGGTTTTCTGAATCTATGCGTGTCCTTGTCTTGGAAATTATTCCATGGGTATCAATTTTTAGGTAACACCTATAGGATGTCTGTCTTTTGGTTTCTTTCTCACTTCAAGTAGGGTGATGATCTCTAGATCTTGCTATGGTGGTGTCAGTGGCACTGTTCCATGCTTTTTCATGGCTAATATTCCATTGTGTACATGGACGACTTCTTCTTGGTGCACTTTCTGTTGATAGATATTTTGGTTTCTTCCAGGTCTTGGCTAAGGTACATGTTGCTGCAGTGCAGGATTGCCAGCCTGTGTCTTTTGATTCTACCCAGGTGATAGGCACATGAGTGGGCCTACGAGATCACATGGTGGCTCCATGTTTACCCTTAAACCCTCCCCCATTCTGTTCTCCCTACTGACTCTTACCAGGTTACATCCCACCAGCAGCTAAAGGGTCCCCAGTTCTCTAAAAGCCCTTCAGCATTTATTCTTTGTAGACTTTTCTTGCTGATGATCATTCTGACGGCTGTGAGTTGCACGTTTTTGTACACTGGATTTGCATGGCTTTATTAATTCCTGACGTTCAGCCTTTTTCCTTTCTCGTTTTTTTTAACACAAAAAAAATGAAAAATGTAACAGGAGACCAATGTGCATAAATTATGTCTCTTGAAACTGTCATTTTGAAACATGGATATATTTTTAATTTTTTGGTCGATATAGAAACCAGGATTTGTTTTCAGGGCAGGTGTGATTTACAGGCCTGCAGTTATTTTGAATATCAAGTGACCATTAGCGCTGGGATTAAAGCTGCTGTTGTGTGAAACGCCCACAAGGTGGCAGCAGTTCTCCTTTACCGAATCTGGTTACTAGGGCAACAGAGCCTCAATGAAAATCGTGTTCTAGGTTGTAATTTAGAATGGAATGTGCCAGGAAAAAGCCCCTTAATTTATGTCTCACTACTTCTTGTTCGTTTTTTTAATTAATTAATTTTTTTTTACCACAGCAATGTGGATTACAATGTTTGGCTTGTTCTAGGTGTGCAAGATGTGGTTCTTCTACACATAAACATATGTCTATTCTTCCTCGGATCCTTTCCCATGTACGTTATGACACAATGTTGATTAGTCTTCTCTTGGTATTCGGTAGGTTTTGGTGATTATATATTTCACCTGTGTTTGTATATGTCTGTTAACCACAATATCCTAATGTATCCATTCCTCACAAATTTCTATTGGTGAACCATAAATTTGTTTAATGAATCTGTGGTTCACCTTCTGTGTGGAAATACCTTCACTGGTATCAATGTATAGGTAACACGTATAAGTGATATCATACGATATGTGCCTTTCTCTTTCTGTCTTACTACAAGTTTTGTGATTAACTCTAGACTCATCTACGGTGCTGCAAATGGCATTGTGTCCTTTGATTCCTTGGCTAATATTCCATCTCTACATGTACCAGTTCTTCTTTGTCCACTCATCTGTTGATGGACCTTTTGGATGTTTCCATGTCTTGGTTATTGTAATGCTGGGGCAATGCACATTTGCCTGCCTGTGTCTTTCCAATTCTGCCTTCTTAGGTTATAGGCCCAGGAGTGGGCCTGCTGGATCATATGGTAGCAAAATGTTTACCTTGTAAAGGCACCTCCATTCTCTTCTCAGTCGTGGCATTTACCAGGTTATGTCCCACATAAATTTGAGGGTATGCACTTCTCAAAAACATATTCAGCATTTATTGTTTGTAGATTTTTTTTGCTGATGTTTACTCTGACTAGTGTGAGTGGATACCTCTTTGTGGTTGGATTTCCATGCGTCTCATAATCCCTTGAAATTGAGCTTTCTGGCATGTCCTTTTTTTCTTCACACGGTGAGTACAGCTTACCTCTTCAAATTGTTTTTGTGGAGTATGTGTGACATTTAGGAATATTTTGGCCATTACATCCCTCAAGACATTTGGAGAGCAGGTTTCATTTACAGCCCTCCAGTACTGGTGCATATAAAGTGACCCTTAGCTCAGGTTTTGGAGCTCCTGTTGCAGGTAATGGCCAGAGGGCGGCAGCATTTCTGCTTTTCCCAGTCTGTTAACTTTGGAAACAGACCTTCCTGGCAGTGGTGTTCCTCGGTTATAAATTAGAGTAGAATGTGCCTGGATAAACCCCCAAAAGCTGATGTCTACTTACTTAGGTTTGTTCTCTAAATTGAATTTCTATATTTTTTATTGGAGTCATATTCCATTGTGTACATGGACCACTACTTCTTTCGCATTCCTCTGTTGATGGACATTTTCATAGCTTCCAAGTGTTGGCTATGGTAAATATTGCTGGTGTGGAGGATTGCCAGCGGGTGTTTCTGTTTTGCGGTACATGGGCCTCTCACTGCCGTGGCACCTCCCATTGCAGAGCACAGGCTCCGGACGTGCAGGCCCAGCGGCCATAGCTTAAGGGACTAGCCACTCCGCGGCCTGTGGGCATTTCCCGAACCGGGGCATGAACCCATGTCCCCTGAATCTTCGGTGGACTCTCAACCACTGCGCCACCAGTAAAGCCCAGCCTGTGTCCTTTGGTTCCCATCCTCTCAGGCGATGTGCCCAGCAGTGGGTATGCTTGATTGAATGGTAGCTCAGTATTTACCTTTTCAAGGCACCTCCTTTGTGTTTTCCTTACTGGCTCTAACCATGTCTCACGCTGAAACAAGGGTAGGTGTTTCTCCACAACCCCTTCAGCATTTATTTTTTGCAGATTTTTTGCTGATGGCCACTCTGACTGGTGTGAGCTGATAGGATTTTTGTAATTTGGGTTTGCATGTCTTTAATTATTCCTAATGTTCAGCATTTTTCCACACCTTTTGTAAAATTACTGTTAAAGAAAAAAATGAAGAAGACGGAGAGTACAATGAACCCCTTGAAATTGACTTCTTGAAAGGTTGGCCTCTTTTGAAATTTTTGGTGAATTTTCGACCCCAGGATTGTTTTTGAGGGCAGGTGTCATTCAGAGGCCTGCAGTGAGTGTGAATATTTAGTGACCATTAGCACTGGGTTTAAAGCTGCTGTTGTGGGAAACGGCCACAAGGCGGCAGCATTTCTCCATTCCCAAATCTGCTTACTAGGGCAGCAGAGCCTTTCTGGAAGTCCTGTTCCTAGGTGGTGAATTTAACTGAAATGAGCCAGGAGAATCCCTCATAAGTTTATGACACATTACTTCTTGATGGTTGTGTTAGCTTTTTGAATCGGGGTAATGATTAGAATATTGTCTGTCTTAGGTGTACACAATCTGGTTTATTTGTGCTTTACATATATATGTATATTCATGTACAGATCCACTTCCCATGTAAATTATTGCAGAGTGTTCCATAGACCTCCCTTGTTATATGGTCGGTCTTTTTGATATATGTATTTAATAGGTATTTGTACACGTATGGTAACCCTAATCTGAATTTTACCCTTCCCCCCCACCTTTCTTTTAAGTAAGCATAGTTTGTTTTCTATGTCTGTGAGTGTCTTTCTCTGTGGAAATATGTTCATTTGTGTCAGTTGCTAGATAACGCCTATAAGTGATACCGTAGGTAGGATATGTCTTTTGCTTTCCGACTTACCTCATGTTCTGTGATTATCTCTAGGCTCATCTATGGTGCCTCAAAGAGCCGTGTTTCATTGTTTTCCATGGCTAATATTCCATTGTGTACATGGACCGTTTCTTCTTTTCCCACTCCTCTGGTGCTGGACATTTTGGTTGCTTGTGTGTCTTGGCTAATGTGAAAATTCCTGCAGTGCAGCTGTTGAAGCCTGTGCCTTCTCGACTCTGGACTTCTCAGGTGAGAGGCTCAGCGGTGGGCCTGCTGAATGGCATGGTGGCTCAATTTTTACTTTTAAACGCAGCTCCTTTCTGTTCTCATTATTTGCTGTTTCCATTTTACATCTCACCAGCAGCTAGAGGGTACACAGTTCTCTAAAACCCCTTCAGCAGGTATTGTTTGTAGACTTTTAGCTGATGGTAGTTGACATGTGTGAGTTGAAACCTTTTGGGAGCTTGTATTTTCATGAGTCTGCTAATTCCTGATGTTGAGCTTTTATCCACTTTCCTCTTTTTTGAAAGTGAGTGAGTAAAACTTACCACTCCATACTATCTCCTTGAAAAATTGGCAAGTTTTGAATTTTTTGGCCATTCCCTACCTCCGCACAATTGTTTAGGGCAGGTGTCCTTTAGAGCCCTGAGTCCTTTTGAATGTGAAGTGACCATTAGCTGTGGGTTTAAAGCCAGTCCTGTGGGAGACGGCCACAAGGCAGCAGCATTTCTACATTTCCAACTCTGGGGTTTTGGGCAACATAGCTTTCCTTGAAATCGTGTTAGTCAGCTGCAAAGTAGAGTGGAATGTGCCAGTGCAAACCCCCAAGAGCTTATATCTCCTAAATTGTTGTTTGTTTTTTAAATTTAAGTTTTTTTTTATTATCAGAGCAAATTTGATAAAAATGTAGATTCTCCTAGGTGTTCAGTTTCTGGTTCATCCTATCAATGTATCTGTCTATTCCTCTTTGGATCCTTTCCCATGTATGTTATTATAGAGTGTTGAGGAGACCTCTCTTCGTATTCCATAGTTATTTTGCGATTATATATTTCATATGTGTTAGTATATGTCTGTAAACCCCCATATCCTTATTCATATATTGCTTACACCTTTCCATTTGGTAAAACGTAATTTGGTTTTCTGAATCTATGCGTGTCCTTGTCTTGGAAATTATTCCATGGGTATCAATTTTTAGGTAACACCTATAGGATGTCTGTCTTTTGGTTTCTTTCTCACTTCAAGTAGGGTGATGATCTCTAGATCTTGCTATGGTGGTGTCAGTGGCACTGTTCCATGCTTTTTCATGGCTAATATTCCATTGTGTACATGGACGACTTCTTCTTGGTGCACTTTCTGTTGATAGATATTTTGGTTTCTTCCAGGTCTTGGCTAAGGTACATGTTGCTGCAGTGCAGGATTGCCAGCCTGTGTCTTTTGATTCTACCCAGGTGATAGGCACATGAGTGGGCCTACGAGATCACATGGTGGCTCCATGTTTACCCTTAAACCCTCCCCCATTCTGTTCTCCCTACTGACTCTTACCAGGTTACATCCCACCAGCAGCTAAAGGGTCCCCAGTTCTCTAAAAGCCCTTCAGCATTTATTCTTTGTAGACTTTTCTTGCTGATGATCATTCTGACGGCTGTGAGTTGCACGTTTTTGTACACTGGATTTGCATGGCTTTATTAATTCCTGACGTTCAGCCTTTTTCCTTTCTCGTTTTTTTTAACACAAAAAAAATGAAAAATGTAACAGGAGACCAATGTGCATAAATTATGTCTCTTGAAACTGTCATTTTGAAACATGGATATATTTTTAATTTTTTGGTCGATATAGAAACCAGGATTTGTTTTCAGGGCAGGTGTGATTTACAGGCCTGCAGTTATTTTGAATATCAAGTGACCATTAGCGCTGGGATTAAAGCTGCTGTTGTGTGAAACGCCCACAAGGTGGCAGCAGTTCTCCTTTACCGAATCTGGTTACTAGGGCAACAGAGCCTCAATGAAAATCGTGTTCTAGGTTGTAATTTAGAATGGAATGTGCCAGGAAAAAGCCCCTTAATTTATGTCTCACTACTTCTTGTTCGTTTTTTTAATTAATTTATTTTTTTTACCACGGCAATGTGGATTACAATGTTTGGCTTGTTCTAGGTGTGCAAGATGTGGTTCTTCTACACATAAACATATGTCTATTCTTCCTCGGATCCTTTCCCATGTACGTTATGACACAATGTTGATTAGTCTTCTCTTGGTATTCGGTAGGTTTTGGTGATTATATATTTCACCTGTGTTTGTATATGTCTGTTAACCACAATATCCTAATGTATCCATTCCTCACAAATTTCTATTGGTGAACCATAAATTTGTTTAATGAATCTGTGGTTCACCTTCTGTGTGGAAATACCTTCACTGGTATCAATGTATAGGTAACACGTATAAGTGATATCATACGATATGTGCCTTTCTCTTTCTGTCTTACTACAAGTTTTGTGATTAACTCTAGACTCATCTACGGTGCTGCAAATGGCATTGTGTCCTTTGATTCCTTGGCTAATATTCCATCTCTACATGTACCAGTTCTTCTTTGTCCACTCATCTGTTGATGGACCTTTTGGATGTTTCCATGTCTTGGTTATTGTAATGCTGGGGCAATGCACATTTGCCTGCCTGTGTCTTTCCAATTCTGCCTTCTTAGGTTATAGGCCCAGGAGTGGGCCTGCTGGATCATATGGTAGCAAAATGTTTACCTTGTAAAGGCACCTCCATTCTCTTCTCAGTCGTGGCATTTACCAGGTTATGTCCCACATAAATTTGAGGGTATGCACTTCTCAAAAACATATTCAGCATTTATTGTTTGTAGATTTTTTTTGCTGATGTTTACTCTGACTAGTGTGAGTGGATACCTCTTTGTGGTTGGATTTCCATGCGTCTCATAATCCCTTGAAATTGAGCTTTCTGGCATGTCCTTTTTTTCTTCACACGGTGAGTACAGCTTACCTCTTCAAATTGTTTTTGTGGAGTATGTGTGACATTTAGAAATATTTTGGCCATTACATCCCTCAAGACATTTGGAGAGCAGGTTTCATTTACAGCCCTCCAGTACTGGTGCATATAAAGTGACCCTTAGCTCAGGTTTTGGAGCTCCTGTTGCAGGTAATGGCCAGAGGGCGGCAGCATTTCTGCTTTTCCCAGTCTGTTAACTTTGGAAACAGACCTTCCTGGCAGTGGTGTTCCTCGGTTATAAATTAGAGTAGAATGTGCCTGGATAAACCCCCAAAAGCTGATGTCTACTTACTTAGGTTTGTTCTCTAAATTGAATTTCTATATTTTTTATTGGAGTCATATTCCATTGTGTACATGGACCACTACTTCTTTCGCATTCCTCTGTTGATGGACATTTTCATAGCTTCCAAGTGTTGGCTATGGTAAATATTGCTGGTGTGGAGGATTGCCAGCGGGTGTTTCTGTTTTGCGGTACATGGGCCTCTCACTGCCGTGGCACCTCCCATTGCAGAGCACAGGCTCCGGACGTGCAGGCCCAGCGGCCATAGCTTAAGGGACTAGCCACTCCGCGGCCTGTGGGCATTTCCCGAACCGGGGCATGAACCCATGTCCCCTGAATCTTCGGTGGACTCTCAACCACTGCGCCACCAGTAAAGCCCAGCCTGTGTCCTTTGGTTCCCATCCTCTCAGGCGATGTGCCCAGCAGTGGGTATGCTTGATTGAATGGTAGCTCAGTATTTACCTTTTCAAGGCACCTCCTTTGTGTTTTCCTTACTGGCTCTGACCATGTCTCACGCTGAAACAAGGGTAGGTGTTTCTCCACAACCCCTTCAGCATTTATTTTTTGCAGATTTTTTGCTGATGGCCACTCTGACTGGTGTGAGCTGATAGGATTTTTGTAATTTGGGTTTGCATGTCTTTAATTATTCCTAATGTTCAGCATTTTTCCACACCTTTTGTAAAATTACTGTTAAAGAAAAAAATGAAGAAGACGGAGAGTACAATGAACCCCTTGAAATTGACTTCTTGAAAGGTTGGCCTCTTTTGAAATTTTTGGTGAATTTTCGACCCCAGGATTGTTTTTGAGGGCAGGTGTCATTCAGAGGCCTGCAGTGAGTGTGAATATTTAGTGACCATTAGCACTGGGTTTAAAGCTGCTGTTGTGGGAAACGGCCACAAGGCGGCAGCATTTCTCCATTCCCAAATCTGCTTACTAGGGCAGCAGAGCCTTTCTGGAAGTCCTGTTCCTAGGTGGTGAATTTAACTGCAATGAGCCAGGAGAATCCCTCATAAGTTTATGACACATTACTTCTTGATGGTTGTGTTAGCTTTTTGAATCGGGGTAATGATTAGAATATTGTCTGTCTTAGGTGTACACAATCTGGTTTATTTGTGCTTTACATATATATGTATATTCATGTACAGATCCACTTCCCATGTAAATTATTGCAGAGTGTTCCATAGACCTCCCTTGTTATATGGTCGGTCTTTTTGATATATGTATTTAATAGGTATTTGTACACGTATGGTAACCCTAATCTGAATTTTACCCTTCCCCCCCACCTTTCTTTTAAGTAAGCATAGTTTGTTTTCTATGTCTGTGAGTGTCTTTCTCTGTGGAAATATGTTCATTTGTGTCAGTTGCTAGATAACGCCTATAAGTGATACCGTAGGTAGGATATGTCTTTTGCTTTCCGACTTACCTCATGTTCTGTGATTATCTCTAGGCTCATCTATGGTGCCTCAAAGAGCCGTGTTTCATTGTTTTCCATGGCTAATATTCCATTGTGTACATGGACCGTTTCTTCTTTTCCCACTCCTCTGGTGCTGGACATTTTGGTTGCTTGTGTGTCTTGGCTAATGTGAAAATTCCTGCAGTGCAGCTGTTGAAGCCTGTGCCTTCTCGACTCTGGACTTCTCAGGTGAGAGGCTCAGCGGTGGGCCTGCTGAATGGCATGGTGGCTCAATTTTTACTTTTAAACGCAGCTCCTTTCTGTTCTCATTATTTGCTGTTTCCATTTTACATCTCACCAGCAGCTAGAGGGTACACAGTTCTCTAAAACCCCTTCAGCAGGTATTGTTTGTAGACTTTTAGCTGATGGTAGTTGACATGTGTGAGTTGAAACCTTTTGGGAGCTTGTATTTTCATGAGTCTGCTAATTCCTGATGTTGAGCTTTTATCCACTTTCCTCTTTTTTGAAAGTGAGTGAGTAAAACTTACCACTCCATACTATCTCCTTGAAAAATTGGCAAGTTTTGAATTTTTTGGCCATTCCCTACCTCCGCACAATTGTTTAGGGCAGGTGTCCTTTAGAGCCCTGAGTCCTTTTGAATGTGAAGTGACCATTAGCTGTGGGTTTAAAGCCAGTCCTGTGGGAGACGGCCACAAGGCAGCAGCATTTCTACATTTCCAACTCTGGGGTTTTGGGCAACATAGCTTTCCTTGAAATCGTGTTAGTCAGCTGCAAAGTAGAGTGGAATGTGCCAGTGCAAACCCCCAAGAGCTTATATCTCCTAAATTGTTGTTTGTTTTTTAAATTTAAGTTTTTTTTTATTATCAGAGCAAATTTGATAAAAATGTAGATTCTCCTAGGTGTTCAGTTTCTGGTTCATCCTATCAATGTATCTGTCTATTCCTCTTTGGATCCTTTCCCATGTATGTTATTATAGAGTGTTGAGGAGACCTCTCTTCGTATTCCATAGTTATTTTGCGATTATATATTTCATATGTGTTAGTATATGTCTGTAAACCCCCATATCCTTATTCATATATTGCTTACACCTTTCCATTTGGTAAAACGTAATTTGGTTTTCTGAATCTATGCGTGTCCTTGTCTTGGAAATTATTCCATGGGTATCAATTTTTAGGTAACACCTATAGGATGTCTGTCTTTTGGTTTCTTTCTCACTTCAAGTAGGGTGATGATCTCTAGATCTTGCTATGGTGGTGTCAGTGGCACTGTTCCATGCTTTTTCATGGCTAATATTCCATTGTGTACATGGACGACTTCTTCTTGGTGCACTTTCTGTTGATAGATATTTTGGTTTCTTCCAGGTCTTGGCTAAGGTACATGTTGCTGCAGTGCAGGATTGCCAGCCTGTGTCTTTTGATTCTACCCAGGTGATAGGCACATGAGTGGGCCTACGAGATCACATGGTGGCTCCATGTTTACCCTTAAACCCTCCCCCATTCTGTTCTCCCTACTGACTCTTACCAGGTTACATCCCACCAGCAGCTAAAGGGTCCCCAGTTCTCTAAAAGCCCTTCAGCATTTATTCTTTGTAGACTTTTCTTGCTGATGATCATTCTGACGGCTGTGAGTTGCACGTTTTTGTACACTGGATTTGCATGGCTTTATTAATTCCTGACGTTCAGCCTTTTTCCTTTCTCGTTTTTTTTAACACAAAAAAAATGAAAAATGTAACAGGAGACCAATGTGCATAAATTATGTCTCTTGAAACTGTCATTTTGAAACATGGATATATTTTTAATTTTTTGGTCGATATAGAAACCAGGATTTGTTTTCAGGGCAGGTGTGATTTACAGGCCTGCAGTTATTTTGAATATCAAGTGACCATTAGCGCTGGGATTAAAGCTGCTGTTGTGTGAAACGCCCACAAGGTGGCAGCAGTTCTCCTTTACCGAATCTGGTTACTAGGGCAACAGAGCCTCAATGAAAATCGTGTTCTAGGTTGTAATTTAGAATGGAATGTGCCAGGAAAAAGCCCCTTAATTTATGTCTCACTACTTCTTGTTCGTTTTTTTAATTAATTTATTTTTTTTACCACAGCAATGTGGATTACAATGTTTGGCTTGTTCTAGGTGTGCAAGATGTGGTTCTTCTACACATAAACATATGTCTATTCTTCCTCGGATCCTTTCCCATGTACGTTATGACACAATGTTGATTAGTCTTCTCTTGGTATTCGGTAGGTTTTGGTGATTATATATTTCACCTGTGTTTGTATATGTCTGTTAACCACAATATCCTAATGTATCCATTCCTCACAAATTTCTATTGGTGAACCATAAATTTGTTTAATGAATCTGTGGTTCACCTTCTGTGTGGAAATACCTTCACTGGTATCAATGTATAGGTAACACGTATAAGTGATATCATACGATATGTGCCTTTCTCTTTCTGTCTTACTACAAGTTTTGTGATTAACTCTAGACTCATCTACGGTGCTGCAAATGGCATTGTGTCCTTTGATTCCTTGGCTAATATTCCATCTCTACATGTACCAGTTCTTCTTTGTCCACTCATCTGTTGATGGACCTTTTGGATGTTTCCATGTCTTGGTTATTGTAATGCTGGGGCAATGCACATTTGCCTGCCTGTGTCTTTCCAATTCTGCCTTCTTAGGTTATAGGCCCAGGAGTGGGCCTGCTGGATCATATGGTAGCAAAATGTTTACCTTGTAAAGGCACCTCCATTCTGTTCTCAGTCGTGGCATTTACCAGGTTATGTCCCACATAAATTTGAGGGTATGCACTTCTCAAAAACATATTCAGCATTTATTGTTTGTAGATTTTTTTTGCTGATGTTTACTCTGACTAGTGTGAGTGGATACCTCTTTGTGGTTGGATTTCCATGCGTCTCATAATCCCTTGAAATTGAGCTTTCTGGCATGTCCTTTTTTTCTTCACACGGTGAGTACAGCTTACCTCTTCAAATTGTTTTTGTGGAGTATGTGTGACATTTAGAAATATTTTGGCCATTACATCCCTCAAGACATTTGGAGAGCAGGTTTCATTTACAGCCCTCCAGTACTGGTGCATATAAAGTGACCCTTAGCTCAGGTTTTGGAGCTCCTGTTGCAGGTAATGGCCAGAGGGCGGCAGCATTTCTGCTTTTCCCAGTCTGTTAACTTTGGAAACAGACCTTCCTGGCAGTGGTGTTCCTCGGTTATAAATTAGAGTAGAATGTGCCTGGATAAACCCCCAAAAGCTGATGTCTACTTACTTAGGTTTGTTCTCTAAATTGAATTTCTATATTTTTTATTGGAGTCATATTCCATTGTGTACATGGACCACTACTTCTTTCGCATTCCTCTGTTGATGGACATTTTCATAGCTTCCAAGTGTTGGCTATGGTAAATATTGCTGGTGTGGAGGATTGCCAGCGGGTGTTTCTGTTTTGCGGTACATGGGCCTCTCACTGCCGTGGCACCTCCCATTGCAGAGCACAGGCTCCGGACGTGCAGGCCCAGTGGCCATAGCTTAAGGGACTAGCCACTCCGCGGCCTGTGGGCATTTCCCGAACCGGGGCATGAACCCATGTCCCCTGAATCTTCGGTGGACTCTCAACCACTGCGCCACCAGTAAAGCCCAGCCTGTGTCCTTTGGTTCCCATCCTCTCAGGCGATGTGCCCAGCAGTGGGTATGCTTGATTGAATGGTAGCTCAGTATTTACCTTTTCAAGGCACCTCCTTTGTGTTTTCCTTACTGGCTCTGACCATGTCTCACGCTGAAACAAGGGTAGGTGTTTCTCCACAACCCCTTCAGCATTTATTTTTTGCAGATTTTTTGCTGATGGCCACTCTGACTGGTGTGAGCTGATAGGATTTTTGTAATTTGGGTTTGCATGTCTTTAATTATTCCTAATGTTCAGCATTTTTCCACACCTTTTGTAAAATTACTGTTAAAGAAAAAAATGAAGAAGACGGAGAGTACAATGAACCCCTTGAAATTGACTTCTTGAAAGGTTGGCCTCTTTTGAAATTTTTGGTGAATTTTCGACCCCAGGATTGTTTTTGAGGGCAGGTGTCATTCAGAGGCCTGCAGTGAGTGTGAATATTTAGTGACCATTAGCACTGGGTTTAAAGCTGCTGTTGTGGGAAACGGCCACAAGGCGGCAGCATTTCTCCATTCCCAAATCTGCTTACTAGGGCAGCAGAGCCTTTCTGGAAGTCCTGTTCCTAGGTGGTGAATTTAACTGCAATGAGCCAGGAGAATCCCTCATAAGTTTATGACACATTACTTCTTGATGGTTGTTTTAGCTTTTTGAATCGGGGTAATGATTAGAATATTGTCTGTCTTAGGTGTACACAATCTGGTTTATTTGTGCTTTACATATATATGTATATTCATGTACAGATCCACTTCCCATGTAAATTATTGCAGAGTGTTCCATAGACCTCCCTTGTTATATGGTCGGTCTTTTTGATATATGTATTTAATAGGTATTTGTACACGTATGGTAACCCTAATCTGAATTTTACCCTTCCCCCCCACCTTTCTTTTAAGTAAGCATAGTTTGTTTTCTATGTCTGTGAGTGTCTTTCTCTGTGGAAATATGTTCATTTGTGTCAGTTGCTAGATAACGCCTATAAGTGATACCGTAGGTAGGATATGTCTTTTGCTTTCCGACTTACCTCATGTTCTGTGATTATCTCTAGGCTCATCTATGGTGCCTCAAAGAGCCGTGTTTCATTGTTTTCCATGGCTAATATTCCATTGTGTACATGGACCGTTTCTTCTTTTCCCACTCCTCTGGTGCTGGACATTTTGGTTGCTTGTGTGTCTTGGCTAATGTGAAAATTCCTGCAGTGCAGCTGTTGAAGCCTGTGCCTTCTCGACTCTGGACTTCTCAGGTGAGAGGCTCAGCGGTGAGCCTGCTGAATGGCATGGTGGCTCAATTTTTACTTTTAAACGCAGCTCCTTTCTGTTCTCATTATTTGCTGTTTCCATTTTACATCTCACCAGCAGCTAGAGGGTACACAGTTCTCTAAAACCCCTTCAGCAGGTATTGTTTGTAGACTTTTAGCTGATGGTAGTTGACATGTGTGAGTTGAAACCTTTTGGGAGCTTGTATTTTCATGAGTCTGCTAATTCCTGATGTTGAGCTTTTATCCACTTTCCTCTTTTTTGAAAATGAGTGAGTAAAACTTACCACTCCATACTATCTCCTTGAAAAATTGGCAAGTTTTGAATTTTTTGGCCATTCCCTACCTCTGCACAATTGTTTAGGGCAGGTGTCCTTTAGAGCCCTGAGTCCTTTTGAATGTGAAGTGACCATTAGCTGTGGGTTTAAAGCCAGTCCTGTGGGAGACGGCCACAAGGCAGCAGCATTTCTACATTTCCAACTCTGGGGTTTTGGGCAACATAGCTTTCCTTGAAATCGTGTTAGTCAGCTGCAAAGTAGAGTGGAATGTGCCAGTGCAAACCCCCAAGAGCTTATATCTCCTAAATTGTTGTTTGTTTTTTAAATTTAAGTTTTTTTTATTATCAGAGCAAATTTGATAAAAATGTAGATTCTCCTAGGTGTTCAGGTTCTGGTTCATCCTATCAATGTATCTGTCTATTCCTCTTTGGATCCTTTCCCATGTATGTTATTATAGAGTGTTGAGGAGACCTCTCTTCGTATTCCATAGTTATTTTGCGATTATATATTTCATATGTGTTAGTATATGTCTGTAAACCCCCATATCCTTATTCATATATTGCTTACACCTTTCCATTTGGTAAAACGTAATTTGGTTTTCTGAATCTATGCGTGTCCTTGTCTTGGAAATTATTCCATGGGTATCAATTTTTAGGTAACACCTATAGGATGTCTGTCTTTTGGTTTCTTTCTCACTTCAAGTAGGGTGATGATCTCTAGATCTTGCTATGGTGGTGTCAGTGGCACTGTTCCATGCTTTTTCATGGCTAATATTCCATTGTGTACATGGACGACTTCTTCTTGGTGCACTTTCTGTTGATAGATATTTTGGTTTCTTCCAGGTCTTGGCTAAGGTACATGTTGCTGCAGTGCAGGATTGCCAGCCTGTGTCTTTTGATTCTACCCAGGTGATAGGCACATGAGTGGGCCTACGAGATCACATGGTGGCTCCATGTTTACCCTTAAACCCTCCCCCATTCTGTTCTCCCTACTGACTCTTACCAGGTTACATCCCACCAGCAGCTAAAGGGTCCCCAGTTCTCTAAAAGCCCTTCAGCATTTATTCTTTGTAGACTTTTCTTGCTGATGATCATTCTGACGGCTGTGAGTTGCACGTTTTTGTACACTGGATTTGCATGGCTTTATTAATTCCTGACGTTCAGCCTTTTTCCTTTCTCGTTTTTTTTAACACAAAAAAAATGAAAAATGTAACAGGAGACCAATGTGCATAAATTATGTCTCTTGAAACTGTCATTTTGAAACATGGATATATTTTTAATTTTTTGGTCGATATAGAAACCAGGATTTGTTTTCAGGGCAGGTGTGATTTACAGGCCTGCAGTTATTTTGAATATCAAGTGACCATTAGCGCTGGGATTAAAGCTGCTGTTGTGTGAAACGCCCACAAGGTGGCAGCAGTTCTCCTTTACCGAATCTGGTTACTAGGGCAACAGAGCCTCAATGAAAATCGTGTTCTAGGTTGTAATTTAGAATGGAATGTGCCAGGAAAAAGCCCCTTAATTTATGTCTCACTACTTCTTGTTCGTTTTTTTAATTAATTTATTTTTTTTACCACAGCAATGTGGATTACAATGTTTGGCTTGTTCTAGGTGTGCAAGATGTGGTTCTTCTACACATAAACATATGTCTATTCTTCCTCGGATCCTTTCCCATGTACGTTATGACACAATGTTGATTAGTCTTCTCTTGGTATTCGGTAGGTTTTGGTGATTATATATTTCACCTGTGTTTGTATATGTCTGTTAACCACAATATCCTAATGTATCCATTCCTCACAAATTTCTATTGGTGAACCATAAATTTGTTTAATGAATCTGTGGTTCACCTTCTGTGTGGAAATACCTTCACTGGTATCAATGTATAGGTAACACGTATAAGTGATATCATACGATATGTGCCTTTCTCTTTCTGTCTTACTACAAGTTTTGTGATTAACTCTAGACTCATCTACGGTGCTGCAAATGGCATTGTGTCCTTTGATTCCTTGGCTAATATTCCATCTCTACATGTACCAGTTCTTCTTTGTCCACTCATCTGTTGATGGACCTTTTGGATGTTTCCATGTCTTGGTTATTGTAATGCTGGGGCAATGCACATTTGCCTGCCTGTGTCTTTCCAATTCTGCCTTCTTAGGTTATAGGCCCAGGAGTGGGCCTGCTGGATCATATGGTAGCAAAATGTTTACCTTGTAAAGGCACCTCCATTCTCTTCTCAGTCGTGGCATTTACCAGGTTATGTCCCACATAAATTTGAGGGTATGCACTTCTCAAAAACATATTCAGCATTTATTGTTTGTAGATTTTTTTTGCTGATGTTTACTCTGACTAGTGTGAGTGGATACCTCTTTGTGGTTGGATTTCCATGCGTCTCATAATCCCTTGAAATTGAGCTTTCTGGCATGTCCTTTTTTTCTTCACACGGTGAGTACAGCTTACCTCTTCAAATTGTTTTTGTGGAGTATGTGTGACATTTAGAAATATTTTGGCCATTACATCCCTCAAGACATTTGGAGAGCAGGTTTCATTTACAGCCCTCCAGTACTGGTGCATATAAAGTGACCCTTAGCTCAGGTTTTGGAGCTCCTGTTGCAGGTAATGGCCAGAGGGCGGCAGCATTTCTGCTTTTCCCAGTCTGTTAACTTTGGAAACAGACCTTCCTGGCAGTGGTGTTCCTCGGTTATAAATTAGAGTAGAATGTGCCTGGATAAACCCCCAAAAGCTGATGTCTACTTACTTAGGTTTGTTCTCTAAATTGAATTTCTATATTTTTTATTGGAGTCATATTCCATTGTGTACATGGACCACTACTTCTTTCGCATTCCTCTGTTGATGGACATTTTCATAGCTTCCAAGTGTTGGCTATGGTAAATATTGCTGGTGTGGAGGATTGCCAGCGGGTGTTTCTGTTTTGCGGTACATGGGCCTCTCACTGCCGTGGCACCTCCCATTGCAGAGCACAGGCTCCGGACGTGCAGGCCCAGTGGCCATAGCTTAAGGGACTAGCCACTCCGCGGCCTGTGGGCATTTCCCGAACCGGGGCATGAACCCATGTCCCCTGAATCTTCGGTGGACTCTCAACCACTGCGCCACCAGTAAAGCCCAGCCTGTGTCCTTTGGTTCCCATCCTCTCAGGCGATGTGCCCAGCAGTGGGTATGCTTGATTGAATGGTAGCTCAGTATTTACCTTTTCAAGGCACCTCCTTTGTGTTTTCCTTACTGGCTCTGACCATGTCTCACGCTGAAACAAGGGTAGGTGTTTCTCCACAACCCCTTCAGCATTTATTTTTTGCAGATTTTTTGCTGATGGCCACTCTGACTGGTGTGAGCTGATAGGATTTTTGTAATTTGGGTTTGCATGTCTTTAATTATTCCTAATGTTCAGCATTTTTCCACACCTTTTGTAAAATTACTGTTAAAGAAAAAAATGAAGAAGACGGAGAGTACAATGAACCCCTTGAAATTGACTTCTTGAAAGGTTGGCCTCTTTTGAAATTTTTGGTGAATTTTCGACCCCAGGATTGTTTTTGAGGGCAGGTGTCATTCAGAGGCCTGCAGTGAGTGTGAATATTTAGTGACCATTAGCACTGGGTTTAAAGCTGCTGTTGTGGGAAACGGCCACAAGGCGGCAGCATTTCTCCATTCCCAAATCTGCTTACTAGGGCAGCAGAGCCTTTCTGGAAGTCCTGTTCCTAGGTGGTGAATTTAACTGCAATGAGCCAGGAGAATCCCTCATAAGTTTATGACACATTACTTCTTGATGGTTGTGTTAGCTTTTTGAATCGGGGTAATGATTAGAATATTGTCTGTCTTAGGTGTACACAATCTGGTTTATTTGTGCTTTACATATATATGTATATTCATGTACAGATCCACTTCCCATGTAAATTATTGCAGAGTGTTCCATAGACCTCCCTTGTTATATGGTCGGTCTTTTTGATATATGTATTTAATAGGTATTTGTACACGTATGGTAACCCTAATCTGAATTTTACCCTTCCCCCCACCTTTCTTTTAAGTAAGCATAGTTTGTTTTCTATGTCTGTGAGTGTCTTTCTCTGTGGAAATATGTTCATTTGTGTCAGTTGCTAGATAACGCCTATAAGTGATACCGTAGGTAGGATATGTCTTTTGCTTTCCGACTTACCTCATGTTCTGTGATTATCTCTAGGCTCATCTATGGTGCCTCAAAGAGCCGTGTTTCATTGTTTTCCATGGCTAATATTCCATTGTGTACATGGACCGTTTCTTCTTTTCCCACTCCTCTGGTGCTGGACATTTTGGTTGCTTGTGTGTCTTGGCTAATGTGAAAATTCCTGCAGTGCAGCTGTTGAAGCCTGTGCCTTCTCGACTCTGGACTTCTCAGGTGAGAGGCTCAGCGGTGAGCCTGCTGAATGGCATGGTGGCTCAATTTTTACTTTTAAACGCAGCTCCTTTCTGTTCTCATTATTTGCTGTTTCCATTTTACATCTCACCAGCAGCTAGAGGGTACACAGTTCTCTAAAACCCCTTCAGCAGGTATTGTTTGTAGACTTTTAGCTGATGGTAGTTGACATGTGTGAGTTGAAACCTTTTGGGAGCTTGTATTTTCATGAGTCTGCTAATTCCTGATGTTGAGCTTTTATCCACTTTCCTCTTTTTTGAAAATGAGTGAGTAAAACTTACCACTCCATACTATCTCCTTGAAAAATTGGCAAGTTTTGAATTTTTTGGCCATTCCCTACCTCTGCACAATTGTTTAGGGCAGGTGTCCTTTAGAGCCCTGAGTCCTTTTGAATGTGAAGTGACCATTAGCTGTGGGTTTAAAGCCAGTCCTGTGGGAGACGGCCACAAGGCAGCAGCATTTCTACATTTCCAACTCTGGGGTTTTGGGCAACATAGCTTTCCTTGAAATCGTGTTAGTCAGCTGCAAAGTAGAGTGGAATGTGCCAGTGCAAACCCCCAAGAGCTTATATCTCCTAAATTGTTGTTTGTTTTTTAAATTTAAGTTTTTTTTATTATCAGAGCAAATTTGATAAAAATGTAGATTCTCCTAGGTGTTCAGGTTCTGGTTCATCCTATCAATGTATCTGTCTATTCCTCTTTGGATCCTTTCCCATGTATGTTATTATAGAGTGTTGAGGAGACCTCTCTTCGTATTCCATAGTTATTTTGCGATTATATATTTCATATGTGTTAGTATATGTCTGTAAACCCCCATATCCTTATTCATATATTGCTTACACCTTTCCATTTGGTAAAACGTAATTTGGTTTTCTGAATCTATGCGTGTCCTTGTCTTGGAAATTATTCCATGGGTATCAATTTTTAGGTAACACCTATAGGATGTCTGTCTTTTGGTTTCTTTCTCACTTCAAGTAGGGTGATGATCTCTAGATCTTGCTATGGTGGTGTCAGTGGCACTGTTCCATGCTTTTTCATGGCTAATATTCCATTGTGTACATGGACGACTTCTTCTTGGTGCACTTTCTGTTGATAGATATTTTGGTTTCTTCCAGGTCTTGGCTAAGGTACATGTTGCTGCAGTGCAGGATTGCCAGCCTGTGTCTTTTGATTCTACCCAGGTGATAGGCACATGAGTGGGCCTACGAGATCACATGGTGGCTCCATGTTTACCCTTAAACCCTCCCCCATTCTGTTCTCCCTACTGACTCTTACCAGGTTACATCCCACCAGCAGCTAAAGGGTCCCCAGTTCTCTAAAAGCCCTTCAGCATTTATTCTTTGTAGACTTTTCTTGCTGATGATCATTCTGACGGCTGTGAGTTGCACGTTTTTGTACACTGGATTTGCATGGCTTTATTAATTCCTGACGTTCAGCCTTTTTCCTTTCTCGTTTTTTTTAACACAAAAAAAATGAAAAATGTAACAGGAGACCAATGTGCATAAATTATGTCTCTTGAAACTGTCATTTTGAAACATGGATATATTTTTAATTTTTTGGTCGATATAGAAACCAGGATTTGTTTTCAGGGCAGGTGTGATTTACAGGCCTGCAGTTATTTTGAATATCAAGTGACCATTAGCGCTGGGATTAAAGCTGCTGTTGTGTGAAACGCCCACAAGGTGGCAGCAGTTCTCCTTTACCGAATCTGGTTACTAGGGCAACAGAGCCTCAATGAAAATCGTGTTCTAGGTTGTAATTTAGAATGGAATGTGCCAGGAAAAAGCCCCTTAATTTATGTCTCACTACTTCTTGTTCGTTTTTTTAATTAATTAATTTTTTTTTACCACAGCAATGTGGATTACAATGTTTGGCTTGTTCTAGGTGTGCAAGATGTGGTTCTTCTACACATAAACATATGTCTATTCTTCCTCGGATCCTTTCCCATGTACGTTATGACACAATGTTGATTAGTCTTCTCTTGGTATTCGGTAGGTTTTGGTGATTATATATTTCACCTGTGTTTGTATATGTCTGTTAACCACAATATCCTAATGTATCCATTCCTCACAAATTTCTATTGGTGAACCATAAATTTGTTTAATGAATCTGTGGTTCACCTTCTGTGTGGAAATACCTTCACTGGTATCAATGTATAGGTAACACGTATAAGTGATATCATACGATATGTGCCTTTCTCTTTCTGTCTTACTACAAGTTTTGTGATTAACTCTAGACTCATCTACGGTGCTGCAAATGGCATTGTGTCCTTTGATTCCTTGGCTAATATTCCATCTCTACATGTACCAGTTCTTCTTTGTCCACTCATCTGTTGATGGACCTTTTGGATGTTTCCATGTCTTGGTTATTGTAATGCTGGGGCAATGCACATTTGCCTGCCTGTGTCTTTCCAATTCTGCCTTCTTAGGTTATAGGCCCAGGAGTGGGCCTGCTGGATCATATGGTAGCAAAATGTTTACCTTGTAAAGGCACCTCCATTCTCTTCTCAGTCGTGGCATTTACCAGGTTATGTCCCACATAAATTTGAGGGTATGCACTTCTCAAAAACATATTCAGCATTTATTGTTTGTAGATTTTTTTTGCTGATGTTTACTCTGACTAGTGTGAGTGGATACCTCTTTGTGGTTGGATTTCCATGCGTCTCATAATCCCTTGAAATTGAGCTTTCTGGCATGTCCTTTTTTTCTTCACACGGTGAGTACAGCTTACCTCTTCAAATTGTTTTTGTGGAGTATGTGTGACATTTAGAAATATTTTGGCCATTACATCCCTCAAGACATTTGGAGAGCAGGTTTCATTTACAGCCCTCCAGTACTGGTGCATATAAAGTGACCCTTAGCTCAGGTTTTGGAGCTCCTGTTGCAGGTAATGGCCAGAGGGCGGCAGCATTTCTGCTTTTCCCAGTCTGTTAACTTTGGAAACAGACCTTCCTGGCAGTGGTGTTCCTCGGTTATAAATTAGAGTAGAATGTGCCTGGATAAACCCCCAAAAGCTGATGTCTACTTACTTAGGTTTGTTCTCTAAATTGAATTTCTATATTTTTTATTGGAGTCATATTCCATTGTGTACATGGACCACTACTTCTTTCGCATTCCTCTGTTGATGGACATTTTCATAGCTTCCAAGTGTTGGCTATGGTAAATATTGCTGGTGTGGAGGATTGCCAGCGGGTGTTTCTGTTTTGCGGTACATGGGCCTCTCACTGCCGTGGCACCTCCCATTGCAGAGCACAGGCTCCGGACGTGCAGGCCCAGCGGCCATAGCTTAAGGGACTAGCCACTCTGCGGCCTGTGGGCATTTCCCGAACCGGGGCATGAACCCATGTCCCCTGAATCTTCGGTGGACTCTCAACCACTGCGCCACCAGTAAAGCCCAGCCTGTGTCCTTTGGTTCCCATCCTCTCAGGCGATGTGCCCAGCAGTGGGTATGCTTGATTGAATGGTAGCTCAGTATTTACCTTTTCAAGGCACCTCCTTTGTGTTTTCCTTACTGGCTCTGACCATGTCTCACGCTGAAACAAGGGTAGGTGTTTCTCCACAACCCCTTCAGCATTTATTTTTTGCAGATTTTTTGCTGATGGCCACTCTGACTGGTGTGAGCTGATAGGATTTTTGTAATTTGGGTTTGCATGTCTTTAATTATTCCTAATGTTCAGCATTTTTCCACACCTTTTGTAAAATTACTGTTAAAGAAAAAAATGAAGAAGACGGAGAGTACAATGAACCCCTTGAAATTGACTTCTTGAAAGGTTGGCCTCTTTTGAAATTTTTGGTGAATTTTCGACCCCAGGATTGTTTTTGAGGGCAGGTGTCATTCAGAGGCCTGCAGTGAGTGTGAATATTTAGTGACCATTAGCACTGGGTTTAAAGCTGCTGTTGTGGGAAACGGCCACAAGGCGGCAGCATTTCTCCATTCCCAAATCTGCTTACTAGGGCAGCAGAGCCTTTCTGGAAGTCCTGTTCCTAGGTGGTGAATTTAACTGCAATGAGCCAGGAGAATCCCTCATAAGTTTATGACACATTACTTCTTGATGGTTGTGTTAGCTTTTTGAATCGGGGTAATGATTAGAATATTGTCTGTCTTAGGTGTACACAATCTGGTTTATTTGTGCTTTACATATATATGTATATTCATGTACAGATCCACTTCCCATGTAAATTATTGCAGAGTGTTCCATAGACCTCCCTTGTTATATGGTCGGTCTTTTTGATATATGTATTTAATAGGTATTTGTACACGTATGGTAACCCTAATCTGAATTTTACCCTTCCCCCCCACCTTTCTTTTAAGTAAGCATAGTTTGTTTTCTATGTTTGTGAGTGTCTTTCTCTGTGGAAATATGTTCATTTGTGTCAGTTGCTAGATAACGCCTATAAGTGATACCGTAGGTAGGATATGTCTTTTGCTTTCCGACTTACCTCATGTTCTGTGATTATCTCTAGGCTCATCTATGGTGCCTCAAAGAGCCGTGTTTCATTGTTTTCCATGGCTAATATTCCATTGTGTACATGGACCGTTTCTTCTTTTCCCACTCCTCTGGTGCTGGACATTTTGGTTGCTTGTGTGTCTTGGCTAATGTGAAAATTCCTGCAGTGCAGCTGTTGAAGCCTGTGCCTTCTCGACTCTGGACTTCTCAGGTGAGAGGCTCAGCGGTGGGCCTGCTGAATGGCATGGTGGCTCAATTTTTACTTTTAAACGCAGCTCCTTTCTGTTCTCATTATTTGCTGTTTCCATTTTACATCTCACCAGCAGCTAGAGGGTACACAGTTCTCTAAAACCCCTTCAGCAGGTATTGTTTGTAGACTTTTAGCTGATGGTAGTTGACATGTGTGAGTTGAAACCTTTTGGGAGCTTGTATTTTCATGAGTCTGCTAATTCCTGATGTTGAGCTTTTATCCACTTTCCTCTTTTTTGAAAGTGAGTGAGTAAAACTTACCACTCCATACTATCTCCTTGAAAAATTGGCAAGTTTTGAATTTTTTGGCCATTCCCTACCTCCGCACAATTGTTTAGGGCAGGTGTCCTTTAGAGCCCTGAGTCCTTTTGAATGTGAAGTGACCATTAGCTGTGGGTTTAAAGCCAGTCCTGTGGGAGACGGCCACAAGGCAGCAGCATTTCTACATTTCCAACTCTGGGGTTTTGGGCAACATAGCTTTCCTTGAAATCGTGTTAGTCAGCTGCAAAGTAGAGTGGAATGTGCCAGTGCAAACCCCCAAGAGCTTATATCTCCTAAATTGTTGTTTGTTTTTTAAATTTAAGTTTTTTTTATTATCAGAGCAAATTTGATAAAAATGTAGATTCTCCTAGGTGTTCAGTTTCTGGTTCATCCTATCAATGTATCTGTCTATTCCTCTTTGGATCCTTTCCCATGTATGTTATTATAGAGTGTTGAGGAGACCTCTCTTCGTATTCCATAGTTATTTTGCGATTATATATTTCATATGTGTTAGTATATGTCTGTAAACCCCCATATCCTTATTCATATATTGCTTACACCTTTCCATTTGGTAAAACGTAATTTGGTTTTCTGAATCTATGCGTGTCCTTGTCTTGGAAATTATTCCATGGGTATCAATTTTTAGGTAACACCTATAGGATGTCTGTCTTTTGGTTTCTTTCTCACTTCAAGTAGGGTGATGATCTCTAGATCTTGCTATGGTGGTGTCAGTGGCACTGTTCCATGCTTTTTCATGGCTAATATTCCATTGTGTACATGGACGACTTCTTCTTGGTGCACTTTCTGTTGATAGATATTTTGGTTTCTTCCAGGTCTTGGCTAAGGTACATGTTGCTGCAGTGCAGGATTGCCAGCCTGTGTCTTTTGATTCTACCCAGGTGATAGGCACATGAGTGGGCCTACGAGATCACATGGTGGCTCCATGTTTACCCTTAAACCCTCCCCCATTCTGTTCTCCCTACTGACTCTTACCAGGTTACATCCCACCAGCAGCTAAAGGGTCCCCAGTTCTCTAAAAGCCCTTCAGCATTTATTCTTTGTAGACTTTTCTTGCTGATGATCATTCTGACGGCTGTGAGTTGCACGTTTTTGTACACTGGATTTGCATGGCTTTATTAATTCCTGACGTTCAGCCTTTTTCCTTTCTCGTTTTTTTTAACACAAAAAAAATGAAAAATGTAACAGGAGACCAATGTGCATAAATTATGTCTCTTGAAACTGTCATTTTGAAACATGGATATATTTTTAATTTTTTGGTCGATATAGAAACCAGGATTTGTTTTCAGGGCAGGTGTGATTTACAGGCCTGCAGTTCTTTTGAATATCAAGTGACCATTAGCGCTGGGATTAAAGCTGCTGTTGTGTGAAACGCCCACAAGGTGGCAGCAGTTCTCCTTTACCGAATCTGGTTACTAGGGCAACAGAGCCTCAATGAAAATCGTGTTCTAGGTTGTAATTTAGAATGGAATGTGCCAGGAAAAAGCCCCTTAATTTATGTCTCACTACTTCTTGTTCGTTTTTTTAATTAATTTATTTTTTTTACCACAGCAATGTGGATTACAATGTTTGGCTTGTTCTAGGTGTGCAAGATGTGGTTCTTCTACACATAAACATATGTCTATTCTTCCTCGGATCCTTTCCCATGTACGTTATGACACAATGTTGATTAGTCTTCTCTTGGTATTCGGTAGGTTTTGGTGATTATATATTTCACCTGTGTTTGTATATGTCTGTTAACCACAATATCCTAATGTATCCATTCCTCACAAATTTCTATTGGTGAACCATAAATTTGTTTAATGAATCTGTGGTTCACCTTCTGTGTGGAAATACCTTCACTGGTATCAATGTATAGGTAACACGTATAAGTGATATCATACGATATGTGCCTTTCTCTTTCTGTCTTACTACAAGTTTTGTGATTAACTCTAGACTCATCTACGGTGCTGCAAATGGCATTGTGTCCTTTGATTCCTTGGCTAATATTCCATCTCTACATGTACCAGTTCTTCTTTGTCCACTCATCTGTTGATGGACCTTTTGGATGTTTCCATGTCTTGGTTATTGTAATGCTGGGGCAATGCACATTTGCCTGCCTGTGTCTTTCCAATTCTGCCTTCTTAGGTTATAGGCCCAGGAGTGGGCCTGCTGGATCATATGGTAGCAAAATGTTTACCTTGTAAAGGCACCTCCATTCTCTTCTCAGTCGTGGCATTTACCAGGTTATGTCCCACATAAATTTGAGGGTATGCACTTCTCAAAAACATATTCAGCATTTATTGTTTGTAGATTTTTTTTGCTGATGTTTACTCTGACTAGTGTGAGTGGATACCTCTTTGTGGTTGGATTTCCATGCGTCTCATAATCCCTTGAAATTGAGCTTTCTGGCATGTCCTTTTTTTCTTCACACGGTGAGTACAGCTTACCTCTTCAAATTGTTTTTGTGGAGTATGTGTGACATTTAGAAATATTTTGGCCATTACATCCCTCAAGACATTTGGAGAGCAGGTTTCATTTACAGCCCTCCAGTACTGGTGCATATAAAGTGACCCTTAGCTCAGGTTTTGGAGCTCCTGTTGCAGGTAATGGCCAGAGGGCGGCAGCATTTCTGCTTTTCCCAGTCTGTTAACTTTGGAAACAGACCTTCCTGGCAGTGGTGTTCCTCGGTTATAAATTAGAGTAGAATGTGCCTGGATAAACCCCCAAAAGCTGATGTCTACTTACTTAGGTTTGTTCTCTAAATTGAATTTCTATATTTTTTATTGGAGTCATATTCCATTGTGTACATGGACCACTACTTCTTTCGCATTCCTCTGTTGATGGACATTTTCATAGCTTCCAAGTGTTGGCTATGGTAAATATTGCTGGTGTGGAGGATTGCCAGCGGGTGTTTCTGTTTTGCGGTACATGGGCCTCTCACTGCCGTGGCACCTCCCATTGCAGAGCACAGGCTCCGGACGTGCAGGCCCAGCGGCCATAGCTTAAGGGACTAGCCACTCCGCGGCCTGTGGGCATTTCCCGAACCGGGGCATGAACCCATGTCCCCTGAATCTTCGGTGGACTCTCAACCACTGCGCCACCAGTAAAGCCCAGCCTGTGTCCTTTGGTTCCCATCCTCTCAGGCGATGTGCCCAGCAGTGGGTATGCTTGATTGAATGGTAGCTCAGTATTTACCTTTTCAAGGCACCTCCTTTGTGTTTTCCTTACTGGCTCTGACCATGTCTCACGCTGAAACAAGGGTAGGTGTTTCTCCACAACCCCTTCAGCATTTATTTTTTGCAGATTTTTTGCTGATGGCCACTCTGACTGGTGTGAGCTGATAGGATTTTTGTAATTTGGGTTTGCATGTCTTTAATTATTCCTAATGTTCAGCATTTTTCCACACCTTTTGTAAAATTACTGTTAAAGAAAAAAATGAAGAAGACGGAGAGTACAATGAACCCCTTGAAATTGACTTCTTGAAAGGTTGGCCTCTTTTGAAATTTTTGGTGAATTTTCGACCCCAGGATTGTTTTTGAGGGCAGGTGTCATTCAGAGGCCTGCAGTGAGTGTGAATATTTAGTGACCATTAGCACTGGGTTTAAAGCTGCTGTTGTGGGAAACGGCCACAAGGCGGCAGCATTTCTCCATTCCCAAATCTGCTTACTAGGGCAGCAGAGCCTTTCTGGAAGTCCTGTTCCTAGGTGGTGAATTTAACTGCAATGAGCCAGGAGAATCCCTCATAAGTTTATGACACATTACTTCTTGATGGTTGTGTTAGCTTTTTGAATCGGGGTAATGATTAGAATATTGTCTGTCTTAGGTGTACACAATCTGGTTTATTTGTGCTTTACATATATATGTATATTCATGTACAGATCCACTTCCCATGTAAATTATTGCAGAGTGTTCCATAGACCTCCCTTGTTATATGGTCGGTCTTTTTGATATATGTATTTAATAGGTATTTGTACACGTATGGTAACCCTAATCTGAATTTTACCCTTCCCCCCCACCTTTCTTTTAAGTAAGCATAGTTTGTTTTCTATGTCTGTGAGTGTCTTTCTCTGTGGAAATATGTTCATTTGTGTCAGTTGCTAGATAACGCCTATAAGTGATACCGTAGGTAGGATATGTCTTTTGCTTTCCGACTTACCTCATGTTCTGTGATTATCTCTAGGCTCATCTATGGTGCCTCAAAGAGCCGTGTTTCATTGTTTTCCATGGCTAATATTCCATTGTGTACATGGACCGTTTCTTCTTTTCCCACTCCTCTGGTGCTGGACATTTTGGTTGCTTGTGTGTCTTGGCTAATGTGAAAATTCCTGCAGTGCAGCTGTTGAAGCCTGTGCCTTCTCGACTCTGGACTTCTCAGGTGAGAGGCTCAGCGGTGGGCCTGCTGAATGGCATGGTGGCTCAATTTTTACTTTTAAACGCAGCTCCTTTCTGTTCTCATTATTTGCTGTTTCCATTTTACATCTCACCAGCAGCTAGAGGGTACACAGTTCTCTAAAACCCCTTCAGCAGGTATTGTTTGTAGACTTTTAGCTGATGGTAGTTGACATGTGTGAGTTGAAACCTTTTGGGAGCTTGTATTTTCATGAGTCTGCTAATTCCTGATGTTGAGCTTTTATCCACTTTCCTCTTTTTTGAAAGTGAGTGAGTAAAACTTACCACTCCATACTATCTCCTTGAAAAATTGGCAAGTTTTGAATTTTTTGGCCATTCCCTACCTCCGCACAATTGTTTAGGGCAGGTGTCCTTTAGAGCCCTGAGTCCTTTTGAATGTGAAGTGACCATTAGCTGTGGGTTTAAAGCCAGTCCTGTGGGAGACGGCCACAAGGCAGCAGCATTTCTACATTTCCAACTCTGGGGTTTTGGGCAACATAGCTTTCCTTGAAATCGTGTTAGTCAGCTGCAAAGTAGAGTGGAATGTGCCAGTGCAAACCCCCAAGAGCTTATATCTCCTAAATTGTTGTTTGTTTTTTAAATTTAAGTTTTTTTTATTATCAGAGCAAATTTGATAAAAATGTAGATTCTCCTAGGTGTTCAGTTTCTGGTTCATCCTATCAATGTATCTGTCTATTCCTCTTTGGATCCTTTCCCATGTATGTTATTATAGAGTGTTGAGGAGACCTCTCTTCGTATTCCATAGTTATTTTGCGATTATATATTTCATATGTGTTAGTATATGTCTGTAAACCCCCATATCCTTATTCATATATTGCTTACACCTTTCCATTTGGTAAAACGTAATTTGGTTTTCTGAATCTATGCGTGTCCTTGTCTTGGAAATTATTCCATGGGTATCAATTTTTAGGTAACACCTATAGGATGTCTGTCTTTTGGTTTCTTTCTCACTTCAAGTAGGGTGATGATCTCTAGATCTTGCTATGGTGGTGTCAGTGGCACTGTTCCATGCTTTTTCATGGCTAATATTCCATTGTGTACATGGACGACTTCTTCTTGGTGCACTTTCTGTTGATAGATATTTTGGTTTCTTCCAGGTCTTGGCTAAGGTACATGTTGCTGCAGTGCAGGATTGCCAGCCTGTGTCTTTTGATTCTACCCAGGTGATAGGCACATGAGTGGGCCTACGAGATCACATGGTGGCTCCATGTTTACCCTTAAACCCTCCCCCATTCTGTTCTCCCTACTGACTCTTACCAGGTTACATCCCACCAGCAGCTAAAGGGTCCCCAGTTCTCTAAAAGCCCTTCAGCATTTATTCTTTGTAGACTTTTCTTGCTGATGATCATTCTGACGGCTGTGAGTTGCACGTTTTTGTACACTGGATTTGCATGGCTTTATTAATTCCTGACGTTCAGCCTTTTTCCTTTCTCGTTTTTTTTAACACAAAAAAAATGAAAAATGTAACAGGAGACCAATGTGCATAAATTATGTCTCTTGAAACTGTCATTTTGAAACATGGATATATTTTTAATTTTTTGGTCGATATAGAAACCAGGATTTGTTTTCAGGGCAGGTGTGATTTACAGGCCTGCAGTTATTTTGAATATCAAGTGACCATTAGCGCTGGGATTAAAGCTGCTGTTGTGTGAAACGCCCACAAGGTGGCAGCAGTTCTCCTTTACCGAATCTGGTTACTAGGGCAACAGAGCCTCAATGAAAATCGTGTTCTAGGTTGTAATTTAGAATGGAATGTGCCAGGAAAAAGCCCCTTAATTTATGTCTCACTACTTCTTGTTCGTTTTTTTAATTAATTTATTTTTTTTACCACAGCAATGTGGATTACAATGTTTGGCTTGTTCTAGGTGTGCAAGATGTGGTTCTTCTACACATAAACATATGTCTATTCTTCCTCGGATCCTTTCCCATGTACGTTATGACACAATGTTGATTAGTCTTCTCTTGGTATTCGGTAGGTTTTGGTGATTATATATTTCACCTGTGTTTGTATATGTCTGTTAACCACAATATCCTAATGTATCCATTCCTCACAAATTTCTATTGGTGAACCATAAATTTGTTTAATGAATCTGTGGTTCACCTTCTGTGTGGAAATACCTTCACTGGTATCAATGTATAGGTAACACGTATAAGTGATATCATACGATATGTGCCTTTCTCTTTCTGTCTTACTACAAGTTTTGTGATTAACTCTAGACTCATCTACGGTGCTGCAAATGGCATTGTGTCCTTTGATTCCTTGGCTAATATTCCATCTCTACATGTACCAGTTCTTCTTTGTCCACTCATCTGTTGATGGACCTTTTGGATGTTTCCATGTCTTGGTTATTGTAATGCTGGGGCAATGCACATTTGCCTGCCTGTGTCTTTCCAATTCTGCCTTCTTAGGTTATAGGCCCAGGAGTGGGCCTGCTGGATCATATGGTAGCAAAATGTTTACCTTGTAAAGGCACCTCCATTCTGTTCTCAGTCGTGGCATTTACCAGGTTATGTCCCACATAAATTTGAGGGTATGCACTTCTCAAAAACATATTCAGCATTTATTGTTTGTAGATTTTTTTTGCTGATGTTTACTCTGACTAGTGTGAGTGGATACCTCTTTGTGGTTGGATTTCCATGCGTCTCATAATCCCTTGAAATTGAGCTTTCTGGCATGTCCTTTTTTTCTTCACACGGTGAGTACAGCTTACCTCTTCAAATTGTTTTTGTGGAGTATGTGTGACATTTAGAAATATTTTGGCCATTACATCCCTCAAGACATTTGGAGAGCAGGTTTCATTTACAGCCCTCCAGTACTGGTGCATATAAAGTGACCCTTAGCTCAGGTTTTGGAGCTCCTGTTGCAGGTAATGGCCAGAGGGCGGCAGCATTTCTGCTTTTCCCAGTCTGTTAACTTTGGAAACAGACCTTCCTGGCAGTGGTGTTCCTCGGTTATAAATTAGAGTAGAATGTGCCTGGATAAACCCCCAAAAGCTGATGTCTACTTACTTAGGTTTGTTCTCTAAATTGAATTTCTATATTTTTTATTGGAGTCATATTCCATTGTGTACATGGACCACTACTTCTTTCGCATTCCTCTGTTGATGGACATTTTCATAGCTTCCAAGTGTTGGCTATGGTAAATATTGCTGGTGTGGAGGATTGCCAGCGGGTGTTTCTGTTTTGCGGTACATGGGCCTCTCACTGCCGTGGCACCTCCCATTGCAGAGCACAGGCTCCGGACGTGCAGGCCCAGCGGCCATAGCTTAAGGGACTAGCCACTCCGCGGCCTGTGGGCATTTCCCGAACCGGGGCATGAACCCATGTCCCCTGAATCTTCGGTGGACTCTCAACCACTGCGCCACCAGTAAAGCCCAGCCTGTGTCCTTTGGTTCCCATCCTCTCAGGCGATGTGCCCAGCAGTGGGTATGTTTGATTGAATGGTAGCTCAGTATTTACCTTTTCAAGGCACCTCCTTTGTGTTTTCCTTACTGGCTCTGACCATGTCTCACGCTGAAACAAGGGTAGGTGTTTCTCCACAACCCCTTCAGCATTTATTTTTTGCAGATTTTTTGCTGATGGCCACTCTGACTGGTGTGAGCTGATAGGATTTTTGTAATTTGGGTTTGCATGTCTTTAATTATTCCTAATGTTCAGCATTTTTCCACACCTTTTGTAAAATTACTGTTAAAGAAAAAAATGAAGAAGACGGAGAGTACAATGAACCCCTTGAAATTGACTTCTTGAAAGGTTGGCCTCTTTTGAAATTTTTGGTGAATTTTCGACCCCAGGATTGTTTTTGAGGGCAGGTGTCATTCAGAGGCCTGCAGTGAGTGTGAATATTTAGTGACCATTAGCACTGGGTTTAAAGCTGCTGTTGTGGGAAACGGCCACAAGGCGGCAGCATTTCTCCATTCCCAAATCTGCTTACTAGGGCAGCAGAGCCTTTCTGGAAGTCCTGTTCCTAGGTGGTGAATTTAACTGAAATGAGCCAGGAGAATCCCTCATAAGTTTATGACACATTACTTCTTGATGGTTGTGTTAGCTTTTTGAATCGGGGTAATGATTAGAATATTGTCTGTCTTAGGTGTACACAATCTGGTTTATTTGTGCTTTACATATATATGTATATTCATGTACAGATCCACTTCCCATGTAAATTATTGCAGAGTGTTCCATAGACCTCCCTTGTTATATGGTCGGTCTTTTTGATATATGTATTTAATAGGTATTTGTACACGTATGGTAACCCTAATCTGAATTTTACCCTTCCCCCCCACCTTTCTTTTAAGTAAGCATAGTTTGTTTTCTATGTCTGTGAGTGTCTTTCTCTGTGGAAATATGTTCATTTGTGTCAGTTGCTAGATAACGCCTATAAGTGATACCGTAGGTAGGATATGTCTTTTGCTTTCCGACTTACCTCATGTTCTGTGATTATCTCTAGGCTCATCTATGGTGCCTCAAAGAGCCGTGTTTCATTGTTTTCCATGGCTAATATTCCATTGTGTACATGGACCGTTTCTTCTTTTCCCACTCCTCTGGTGCTGGACATTTTGGTTGCTTGTGTGTCTTGGCTAATGTGAAAATTCCTGCAGTGCAGCTGTTGAAGCCTGTGCCTTCTCGACTCTGGACTTCTCAGGTGAGAGGCTCAGCGGTGGGCCTGCTGAATGGCATGGTGGCTCAATTTTTACTTTTAAACGCAGCTCCTTTCTGTTCTCATTATTTGCTGTTTCCATTTTACATCTCACCAGCAGCTAGAGGGTACACAGTTCTCTAAAACCCCTTCAGCAGGTATTGTTTGTAGACTTTTAGCTGATGGTAGTTGACATGTGTGAGTTGAAACCTTTTGGGAGCTTGTATTTTCATGAGTCTGCTAATTCCTGATGTTGAGCTTTTATCCACTTTCCTCTTTTTTGAAAGTGAGTGAGTAAAACTTACCACTCCATACTATCTCCTTGAAAAATTGGCAAGTTTTGAATTTTTTGGCCATTCCCTACCTCCGCACAATTGTTTAGGGCAGGTGTCCTTTAGAGCCCTGAGTCCTTTTGAATGTGAAGTGACCATTAGCTGTGGGTTTAAAGCCAGTCCTGTGGGAGACGGCCACAAGGCAGCAGCATTTCTACATTTCCAACTCTGGGGTTTTGGGCAACATAGCTTTCCTTGAAATCGTGTTAGTCAGCTGCAAAGTAGAGTGGAATGTGCCAGTGCAAACCCCCAAGAGCTTATATCTCCTAAATTGTTGTTTGTTTTTTAAATTTAAGTTTTTTTTATTATCAGAGCAAATTTGATAAAAATGTAGATTCTCCTAGGTGTTCAGTTTCTGGTTCATCCTATCAATGTATCTGTCTATTCCTCTTTGGATCCTTTCCCATGTATGTTATTATAGAGTGTTGAGGAGACCTCTCTTCGTATTCCATAGTTATTTTGCGATTATATATTTCATATGTGTTAGTATATGTCTGTAAACCCCCATATCCTTATTCATATATTGCTTACACCTTTCCATTTGGTAAAACGTAATTTGGTTTTCTGAATCTATGCGTGTCCTTGTCTTGGAAATTATTCCATGGGTATCAATTTTTAGGTAACACCTATAGGATGTCTGTCTTTTGGTTTCTTTCTCACTTCAAGTAGGGTGATGATCTCTAGATCTTGCTATGGTGGTGTCAGTGGCACTGTTCCATGCTTTTTCATGGCTAATATTCCATTGTGTACATGGACGACTTCTTCTTGGTGCACTTTCTGTTGATAGATATTTTGGTTTCTTCCAGGTCTTGGCTAAGGTACATGTTGCTGCAGTGCAGGATTGCCAGCCTGTGTCTTTTGATTCTACCCAGGTGATAGGCACATGAGTGGGCCTACGAGATCACATGGTGGCTCCATGTTTACCCTTAAACCCTCCCCCATTCTGTTCTCCCTACTGACTCTTACCAGGTTACATCCCACCAGCAGCTAAAGGGTCCCCAGTTCTCTAAAAGCCCTTCAGCATTTATTCTTTGTAGACTTTTCTTGCTGATGATCATTCTGACGGCTGTGAGTTGCACGTTTTTGTACACTGGATTTGCATGGCTTTATTAATTCCTGACGTTCAGCCTTTTTCCTTTCTCGTTTTTTTTAACACAAAAAAAATGAAAAATGTAACAGGAGACCAATGTGCATAAATTATGTCTCTTGAAACTGTCATTTTGAAACATGGATATATTTTTAATTTTTTGGTCGATATAGAAACCAGGATTTGTTTTCAGGGCAGGTGTGATTTACAGGCCTGCAGTTATTTTGAATATCAAGTGACCATTAGCGCTGGGATTAAAGCTGCTGTTGTGTGAAACGCCCACAAGGTGGCAGCAGTTCTCCTTTACCGAATCTGGTTACTAGGGCAACAGAGCCTCAATGAAAATCGTGTTCTAGGTTGTAATTTAGAATGGAATGTGCCAGGAAAAAGCCCCTTAATTTATGTCTCACTACTTCTTGTTCGTTTTTTTAATTAATTTATTTTTTTTACCACAGCAATGTGGATTACAATGTTTGGCTTGTTCTAGGTGTGCAAGATGTGGTTCTTCTACACATAAACATATGTCTATTCTTCCTCAGATCCTTTCCCATGTACGTTATGACACAATGTTGATTAGTCTTCTCTTGGTATTCGGTAGGTTTTGGTGATTATATATTTCACCTGTGTTTGTATATGTCTGTTAACCACAATATCCTAATGTATCCATTCCTCACAAATTTCTATTGGTGAACCATAAATTTGTTTAATGAATCTGTGGTTCACCTTCTGTGTGGAAATACCTTCACTGGTATCAATGTATAGGTAACACGTATAAGTGATATCATACGATATGTGCCTTTCTCTTTCTGTCTTACTACAAGTTTTGTGATTAACTCTAGACTCATCTACGGTGCTGCAAATGGCATTGTGTCCTTTGATTCCTTGGCTAATATTCCATCTCTACATGTACCAGTTCTTCTTTGTCCACTCATCTGTTGATGGACCTTTTGGATGTTTCCATGTCTTGGTTATTGTAATGCTGGGGCAATGCACATTTGCCTGCCTGTGTCTTTCCAATTCTGCCTTCTTAGGTTATAGGCCCAGGAGTGGGCCTGCTGGATCATATGGTAGCAAAATGTTTACCTTGTAAAGGCACCTCCATTCTCTTCTCAGTCGTGGCATTTACCAGGTTATGTCCCACATAAATTTGAGGGTATGCACTTCTCAGAAACATATTCAGCATTTATTGTTTGTAGATTTTTTTTGCTGATGTTTACTCTGACTAGTGTGAGTGGATACCTCTTTGTGGTTGGATTTCCATGCGTCTCATAATCCCTTGAAATTGAGCTTTCTGGCATGTCCTTTTTTTCTTCACACGGTGAGTACAGCTTACCTCTTCAAATTGTTTTTGTGGAGTATGTGTGACATTTAGAAATATTTTGGCCATTACATCCCTCAAGACATTTGGAGAGCAGGTTTCATTTACAGCCCTCCAGTACTGGTGCATATAAAGTGACCCTTAGCTCAGGTTTTGGAGCTCCTGTTGCAGGTAATGGCCAGAGGGCGGCAGCATTTCTGCTTTTCCCAGTCTGTTAACTTTGGAAACAGACCTTCCTGGCAGTGGTGTTCCTCGGTTATAAATTAGAGTAGAATGTGCCTGGATAAACCCCCAAAAGCTGATGTCTACTTACTTAGGTTTGTTCTCTAAATTGAATTTCTATATTTTTTATTGGAGTCATATTCCATTGTGTACATGGACCACTACTTCTTTCGCATTCCTCTGTTGATGGACATTTTCATAGCTTCCAAGTGTTGGCTATGGTAAATATTGCTGGTGTGGAGGATTGCCAGCGGGTGTTTCTGTTTTGCGGTACATGGGCCTCTCACTGCCGTGGCACCTCCCATTGCAGAGCACAGGCTCCGGACGTGCAGGCCCAGCGGCCATAGCTTAAGGGACTAGCCACTCCGCGGCCTGTGGGCATTTCCCGAACCGGGGCATGAACCCATGTCCCCTGAATCTTCGGTGGACTCTCAACCACTGCGCCACCAGTAAAGCCCAGCCTGTGTCCTTTGGTTCCCATCCTCTCAGGCGATGTGCCCAGCAGTGGGTATGCTTGATTGAATGGTAGCTCAGTATTTACCTTTTCAAGGCACCTCCTTTGTGTTTTCCTTACTGGCTCTGACCATGTCTCACGCTGAAACAAGGGTAGGTGTTTCTCCACAACCCCTTCAGCATTTATTTTTTGCAGATTTTTTGCTGATGGCCACTCTGACTGGTGTGAGCTGATAGGATTTTTGTAATTTGGGTTTGCATGTCTTTAATTATTCCTAATGTTCAGCATTTTTCCACACCTTTTGTAAAATTACTGTTAAAGAAAAAAATGAAGAAGACGGAGAGTACAATGAACCCCTTGAAATTGACTTCTTGAAAGGTTGGCCTCTTTTGAAATTTTTGGTGAATTTTCGACCCCAGGATTGTTTTTGAGGGCAGGTGTCATTCAGAGGCCTGCAGTGAGTGTGAATATTTAGTGACCATTAGCACTGGGTTTAAAGCTGCTGTTGTGGGAAACGGCCACAAGGCGGCAGCATTTCTCCATTCCCAAATCTGCTTACTAGGGCAGCAGAGCCTTTCTGGAAGTCCTGTTCCTAGGTGGTGAATTTAACTGAAATGAGCCAGGAGAATCCCTCATAAGTTTATGACACATTACTTCTTGATGGTTGTGTTAGCTTTTTGAATCGGGGTAATGATTAGAATATTGTCTGTCTTAGGTGTACACAATCTGGTTTATTTGTGCTTTACATATATATGTATATTCATGTACAGATCCACTTCCCATGTAAATTATTGCAGAGTGTTCCATAGACCTCCCTTGTTATATGGTCGGTCTTTTTGATATATGTATTTAATAGGTATTTGTACACGTATGGTAACCCTAATCTGAATTTTACCCTTCCCCCCCACCTTTCTTTTAAGTAAGCATAGTTTGTTTTCTATGTCTGTGAGTGTCTTTCTCTGTGGAAATATGTTCATTTGTGTCAGTTGCTAGATAACGCCTATAAGTGATACCGTAGGTAGGATATGTCTTTTGCTTTCCGACTTACCTCATGTTCTGTGATTATCTCTAGGCTCATCTATGGTGCCTCAAAGAGCCGTGTTTCATTGTTTTCCATGGCTAATATTCCATTGTGTACATGGACCGTTTCTTCTTTTCCCACTCCTCTGGTGCTGGACATTTTGGTTGCTTGTGTGTCTTGGCTAATGTGAAAATTCCTGCAGTGCAGCTGTTGAAGCCTGTGCCTTCTCGACTCTGGACTTCTCAGGTGAGAGGCTCAGCGGTGGGCCTGCTGAATGGCATGGTGGCTCAATTTTTACTTTTAAACGCAGCTCCTTTCTGTTCTCATTATTTGCTGTTTCCATTTTACATCTCACCAGCAGCTAGAGGGTACACAGTTCTCTAAAACCCCTTCAGCAGGTATTGTTTGTAGACTTTTAGCTGATGGTAGTTGACATGTGTGAGTTGAAACCTTTTGGGAGCTTGTATTTTCATGAGTCTGCTAATTCCTGATGTTGAGCTTTTATCCACTTTCCTCTTTTTTGAAAATGAGTGAGTAAAACTTACCACTCCATACTATCTCCTTGAAAAATTGGCAAGTTTTGAATTTTTTGGCCATTCCCTACCTCCGCACAATTGTTTAGGGCAGGTGTCCTTTAGAGCCCTGAGTCCTTTTGAATGTGAAGTGACCATTAGCTGTGGGTTTAAAGCCAGTCCTGTGGGAGACGGCCACAAGGCAGCAGCATTTCTACATTTCCAACTCTGGGGTTTTGGGCAACATAGCTTTCCTTGAAATCGTGTTAGTCAGCTGCAAAGTAGAGTGGAATGTGCCAGTGCAAACCCCCAAGAGCTTATATCTCCTAAATTGTTGTTTGTTTTTTAAATTTAAGTTTTTTTTATTATCAGAGCAAATTTGATAAAAATGTAGATTCTCCTAGGTGTTCAGTTTCTGGTTCATCCTATCAATGTATCTGTCTATTCCTCTTTGGATCCTTTCCCATGTATGTTATTATAGAGTGTTGAGGAGACCTCTCTTCGTATTCCATAGTTATTTTGCGATTATATATTTCATATGTGTTAGTATATGTCTGTAAACCCCCATATCCTTATTCATATATTGCTTACACCTTTCCATTTGGTAAAACGTAATTTGGTTTTCTGAATCTATGCGTGTCCTTGTCTTGGAAATTATTCCATGGGTATCAATTTTTAGGTAACACCTATAGGATGTCTGTCTTTTGGTTTCTTTCTCACTTCAAGTAGGGTGATGATCTCTAGATCTTGCTATGGTGGTGTCAGTGGCACTGTTCCATGCTTTTTCATGGCTAATATTCCATTGTGTACATGGACGACTTCTTCTTGGTGCACTTTCTGTTGATAGATATTTTGGTTTCTTCCAGGTCTTGGCTAAGGTACATGTTGCTGCAGTGCAGGATTGCCAGCCTGTGTCTTTTGATTCTACCCAGGTGATAGGCACATGAGTGGGCCTACGAGATCACATGGTGGCTCCATGTTTACCCTTAAACCCTCCCCCACTCTGTTCTCCCTACTGACTCTTACCAGGTTACATCCCACCAGCAGCTAAAGGGTCCCCAGTTCTCTAAAAGCCCTTCAGCATTTATTCTTTGTAGACTTTTCTTGCTGATGATCATTCTGACGGCTGTGAGTTGCACGTTTTTGTACACTGGATTTGCATGGCTTTATTAATTCCTGACGTTCAGCCTTTTTCCTTTCTCGTTTTTTTTAACACAAAAAAAATGAAAAATGTAACAGGAGACCAATGTGCATAAATTATGTCTCTTGAAACTGTCATTTTGAAACATGGATATATTTTTAATTTTTTGGTCGATATAGAAACCAGGATTTGTTTTCAGGGCAGGTGTGATTTACAGGCCTGCAGTTATTTTGAATATCAAGTGACCATTAGCGCTGGGATTAAAGCTGCTGTTGTGTGAAACGCCCACAAGGTGGCAGCAGTTCTCCTTTACCGAATCTGGTTACTAGGGCAACAGAGCCTCAATGAAAATCGTGTTCTAGGTTGTAATTTAGAATGGAATGTGCCAGGAAAAAGCCCCTTAATTTATGTCTCACTACTTCTTGTTCGTTTTTTTAATTAATTTATTTTTTTTACCACAGCAATGTGGATTACAATGTTTGGCTTGTTCTAGGTGTGCAAGATGTGGTTCTTCTACACATAAACATATGTCTATTCTTCCTCGGATCCTTTCCCATGTACGTTATGACACAATGTTGATTAGTCTTCTCTTGGTATTCGGTAGGTTTTGGTGATTATATATTTCACCTGTGTTTGTATATGTCTGTTAACCACAATATCCTAATGTATCCATTCCTCACAAATTTCTATTGGTGAACCATAAATTTGTTTAATGAATCTGTGGTTCACCTTCTGTGTGGAAATACCTTCACTGGTATCAATGTATAGGTAACACGTATAAGTGATATCATACGATATGTGCCTTTCTCTTTCTGTCTTACTACAAGTTTTGTGATTAACTCTAGACTCATCTACGGTGCTGCAAATGGCATTGTGTCCTTTGATTCCTTGGCTAATATTCCATCTCTACATGTACCAGTTCTTCTTTGTCCACTCATCTGTTGATGGACCTTTTGGATGTTTCCATGTCTTGGTTATTGTAATGCTGGGGCAATGCACATTTGCCTGCCTGTGTCTTTCCAATTCTGCCTTCTTAGGTTATAGGCCCAGGAGTGGGCCTGCTGGATCATATGGTAGCAAAATGTTTACCTTGTAAAGGCACCTCCATTCTGTTCTCAGTCGTGGCATTTACCAGGTTATGTCCCACATAAATTTGAGGGTATGCACTTCTCAAAAACATATTCAGCATTTATTGTTTGTAGATTTTTTTTGCTGATGTTTACTCTGACTAGTGTGAGTGGATACCTCTTTGTGGTTGGATTTCCATGCGTCTCATAATCCCTTGAAATTGAGCTTTCTGGCATGTCCTTTTTTTCTTCACACGGTGAGTACAGCTTACCTCTTCAAATTGTTTTTGTGGAGTATGTGTGACATTTAGAAATATTTTGGCCATTACATCCCTCAAGACATTTGGAGAGCAGGTTTCATTTACAGCCCTCCAGTACTGGTGCATATAAAGTGACCCTTAGCTCAGGTTTTGGAGCTCCTGTTGCAGGTAATGGCCAGAGGGCGGCAGCATTTCTGCTTTTCCCAGTCTGTTAACTTTGGAAACAGACCTTCCTGGCAGTGGTGTTCCTCGGTTATAAATTAGAGTAGAATGTGCCTGGATAAACCCCCAAAAGCTGATGTCTACTTACTTAGGTTTGTTCTCTAAATTGAATTTCTATATTTTTTATTGGAGTCATATTCCATTGTGTACATGGACCACTACTTCTTTCGCATTCCTCTGTTGATGGACATTTTCATAGCTTCCAAGTGTTGGCTATGGTAAATATTGCTGGTGTGGAGGATTGCCAGCGGGTGTTTCTGTTTTGCGGTACATGGGCCTCTCACTGCCGTGGCACCTCCCATTGCAGAGCACAGGCTCCGGACGTGCAGGCCCAGCGGCCATAGCTTAAGGGACTAGCCACTCCGCGGCCTGTGGGCATTTCCCGAACCGGGGCATGAACCCATGTCCCCTGAATCTTCGGTGGACTCTCAACCACTGCGCCACCAGTAAAGCCCAGCCTGTGTCCTTTGGTTCCCATCCTCTCAGGCGATGTGCCCAGCAGTGGGTATGCTTGATTGAATGGTAGCTCAGTATTTACCTTTTCAAGGCACCTCCTTTGTGTTTTCCTTACTGGCTCTAACCATGTCTCACGCTGAAACAAGGGTAGGTGTTTCTCCACAACCCCTTCAGCATTTATTTTTTGCAGATTTTTTGCTGATGGCCACTCTGACTGGTGTGAGCTGATAGGATTTTTGTAATTTGGGTTTGCATGTCTTTAATTATTCCTAATGTTCAGCATTTTTCCACACCTTTTGTAAAATTACTGTTAAAGAAAAAAATGAAAAAGACGGAGAGTACAATGAACCCCTTGAAATTGACTTCTTGAAAGGTTGGCCTCTTTTGAAATTTTTGGTGAATTTTCGACCCCAGGATTGTTTTTGAGGGCAGGTGTCATTCAGAGGCCTGCAGTGAGTGTGAATATTTAGTGACCATTAGCACTGGGTTTAAAGCTGCTGTTGTGGGAAACGGCCACAAGGCGGCAGCATTTCTCCATTCCCAAATCTGCTTACTAGGGCAGCAGAGCCTTTCTGGAAGTCCTGTTCCTAGGTGGTGAATTTAACTGCAATGAGCCAGGAGAATCCCTCATAAGTTTATGACACATTACTTCTTGATGGTTGTGTTAGCTTTTTGAATCGGGGTAATGATTAGAATATTGTCTGTCTTAGGTGTACACAATCTGGTTTATTTGTGCTTTACATATATATGTATATTCATGTACAGATCCACTTCCCATGTAAATTATTGCAGAGTGTTCCATAGACCTCCCTTGTTATATGGTCGGTCTTTTTGATATATGTATTTAATAGGTATTTGTACACGTATGGTAACCCTAATCTGAATTTTACCCTTCCCCCCCACCTTTCTTTTAAGTAAGCATAGTTTGTTTTCTATGTTTGTGAGTGTCTTTCTCTGTGGAAATATGTTCATTTGTGTCAGTTGCTAGATAACGCCTATAAGTGATACCGTAGGTAGGATATGTCTTTTGCTTTCCGACTTACCTCATGTTCTGTGATTATCTCTAGGCTCATCTATGGTGCCTCAAAGAGCCGTGTTTCATTGTTTTCCATGGCTAATATTCCATTGTGTACATGGACCGTTTCTTCTTTTCCCACTCCTCTGGTGCTGGACATTTTGGTTGCTTGTGTGTCTTGGCTAATGTGAAAATTCCTGCAGTGCAGCTGTTGAAGCCTGTGCCTTCTCGACTCTGGACTTCTCAGGTGAGAGGCTCAGCGGTGGGCCTGCTGAATGGCATGGTGGCTCAATTTTTACTTTTAAACGCAGCTCCTTTCTGTTCTCATTATTTGCTGTTTCCATTTTACATCTCACCAGCAGCTAGAGGGTACACAGTTCTCTAAAACCCCTTCAGCAGGTATTGTTTGTAGACTTTTAGCTGATGGTAGTTGACATGTGTGAGTTGAAACCTTTTGGGAGCTTGTATTTTCATGAGTCTGCTAATTCCTGATGTTGAGCTTTTATCCACTTTCCTCTTTTTTGAAAGTGAGTGAGTAAAACTTACCACTCCATACTATCTCCTTGAAAAATTGGCAAGTTTTGAATTTTTTGGCCATTCCCTACCTCCGCACAATTGTTTAGGGCAGGTGTCCTTTAGAGCCCTGAGTCCTTTTGAATGTGAAGTGACCATTAGCTGTGGGTTTAAAGCCAGTCCTGTGGGAGACGGCCACAAGGCAGCAGCATTTCTACATTTCCAACTCTGGGGTTTTGGGCAACATAGCTTTCCTTGAAATCGTGTTAGTCAGCTGCAAAGTAGAGTGGAATGTGCCAGTGCAAACCCCCAAGAGCTTATATCTCCTAAATTGTTGTTTGTTTTTTAAATTTAAGTTTTTTTTATTATCAGAGCAAATTTGATAAAAATGTAGATTCTCCTAGGTGTTCAGTTTCTGGTTCATCCTATCAATGTATCTGTCTATTCCTCTTTGGATCCTTTCCCATGTATGTTATTATAGAGTGTTGAGGAGACCTCTCTTCGTATTCCATAGTTATTTTGCGATTATATATTTCATATGTGTTAGTATATGTCTGTAAACCCCCATATCCTTATTCATATATTGCTTACACCTTTCCATTTGGTAAAACGTAATTTGGTTTTCTGAATCTATGCGTGTCCTTGTCTTGGAAATTATTCCATGGGTATCAATTTTTAGGTAACACCTATAGGATGTCTGTCTTTTGGTTTCTTTCTCACTTCAAGTAGGGTGATGATCTCTAGATCTTGCTATGGTGGTGTCAGTGGCACTGTTCCATGCTTTTTCATGGCTAATATTCCATTGTGTACATGGACGACTTCTTCTTGGTGCACTTTCTGTTGATAGATATTTTGGTTTCTTCCAGGTCTTGGCTAAGGTACATGTTGCTGCAGTGCAGGATTGCCAGCCTGTGTCTTTTGATTCTACCCAGGTGATAGGCACATGAGTGGGCCTACGAGATCACATGGTGGCTCCATGTTTACCCTTAAACCCTCCCCCATTCTGTTCTCCCTACTGACTCTTACCAGGTTACATCCCACCAGCAGCTAAAGGGTCCCCAGTTCTCTAAAAGCCCTTCAGCATTTATTCTTTGTAGACTTTTCTTGCTGATGATCATTCTGACGGCTGTGAGTTGCACGTTTTTGTACACTGGATTTGCATGGCTTTATTAATTCCTGACGTTCAGCCTTTTTCCTTTCTCGTTTTTTTTAACACAAAAAAAATGAAAAATGTAACAGGAGACCAATGTGCATAAATTATGTCTCTTGAAACTGTCATTTTGAAACATGGATATATTTTTAATTTTTTGGTCGATATAGAAACCAGGATTTGTTTTCAGGGCAGGTGTGATTTACAGGCCTGCAGTTCTTTTGAATATCAAGTGACCATTAGCGCTGGGATTAAAGCTGCTGTTGTGTGAAACGCCCACAAGGTGGCAGCAGTTCTCCTTTACCGAATCTGGTTACTAGGGCAACAGAGCCTCAATGAAAATCGTGTTCTAGGTTGTAATTTAGAATGGAATGTGCCAGGAAAAAGCCCCTTAATTTATGTCTCACTACTTCTTGTTCGTTTTTTTAATTAATTTATTTTTTTTACCACAGCAATGTGGATTACAATGTTTGGCTTGTTCTAGGTGTGCAAGATGTGGTTCTTCTACACATAAACATATGTCTATTCTTCCTCGGATCCTTTCCCATGTACGTTATGACACAATGTTGATTAGTCTTCTCTTGGTATTCGGTAGGTTTTGGTGATTATATATTTCACCTGTGTTTGTATATGTCTGTTAACCACAATATCCTAATGTATCCATTCCTCACAAATTTCTATTGGTGAACCATAAATTTGTTTAATGAATCTGTGGTTCACCTTCTGTGTGGAAATACCTTCACTGGTATCAATGTATAGGTAACACGTATAAGTGATATCATACGATATGTGCCTTTCTCTTTCTGTCTTACTACAAGTTTTGTGATTAACTCTAGACTCATCTACGGTGCTGCAAATGGCATTGTGTCCTTTGATTCCTTGGCTAATATTCCATCTCTACATGTACCAGTTCTTCTTTGTCCACTCATCTGTTGATGGACCTTTTGGATGTTTCCATGTCTTGGTTATTGTAATGCTGGGGCAATGCACATTTGCCTGCCTGTGTCTTTCCAATTCTGCCTTCTTAGGTTATAGGCCCAGGAGTGGGCCTGCTGGATCATATGGTAGCAAAATGTTTACCTTGTAAAGGCACCTCCATTCTCTTCTCAGTCGTGGCATTTACCAGGTTATGTCCCACATAAATTTGAGGGTATGCACTTCTCAAAAACATATTCAGCATTTATTGTTTGTAGATTTTTTTTGCTGATGTTTACTCTGACTAGTGTGAGTGGATACCTCTTTGTGGTTGGATTTCCATGCGTCTCATAATCCCTTGAAATTGAGCTTTCTGGCATGTCCTTTTTTTCTTCACACGGTGAGTACAGCTTACCTCTTCAAATTGTTTTTGTGGAGTATGTGTGACATTTAGAAATATTTTGGCCATTACATCCCTCAAGACATTTGGAGAGCAGGTTTCATTTACAGCCCTCCAGTACTGGTGCATATAAAGTGACCCTTAGCTCAGGTTTTGGAGCTCCTGTTGCAGGTAATGGCCAGAGGGCGGCAGCATTTCTGCTTTTCCCAGTCTGTTAACTTTGGAAACAGACCTTCCTGGCAGTGGTGTTCCTCGGTTATAAATTAGAGTAGAATGTGCCTGGATAAACCCCCAAAAGCTGATGTCTACTTACTTAGGTTTGTTCTCTAAATTGAATTTCTATATTTTTTATTGGAGTCATATTCCATTGTGTACATGGACCACTACTTCTTTCGCATTCCTCTGTTGATGGACATTTTCATAGCTTCCAAGTGTTGGCTATGGTAAATATTGCTGGTGTGGAGGATTGCCAGCGGGTGTTTCTGTTTTGCGGTACATGGGCCTCTCACTGCCGTGGCACCTCCCATTGCAGAGCACAGGCTCCGGACGTGCAGGCCCAGCGGCCATAGCTTAAGGGACTAGCCACTCCGCGGCCTGTGGGCATTTCCCGAACCGGGGCATGAACCCATGTCCCCTGAATCTTCGGTGGACTCTCAACCACTGCGCCACCAGTAAAGCCCAGCCTGTGTCCTTTGGTTCCCATCCTCTCAGGCGATGTGCCCAGCAGTGGGTATGCTTGATTGAATGGTAGCTCAGTATTTACCTTTTCAAGGCACCTCCTTTGTGTTTTCCTTACTGGCTCTGACCATGTCTCACGCTGAAACAAGGGTAGGTGTTTCTCCACAACCCCTTCAGCATTTATTTTTTGCAGATTTTTTGCTGATGGCCACTCTGACTGGTGTGAGCTGATAGGATTTTTGTAATTTGGGTTTGCATGTCTTTAATTATTCCTAATGTTCAGCATTTTTCCACACCTTTTGTAAAATTACTGTTAAAGAAAAAAATGAAGAAGACGGAGAGTACAATGAACCCCTTGAAATTGACTTCTTGAAAGGTTGGCCTCTTTTGAAATTTTTGGTGAATTTTCGACCCCAGGATTGTTTTTGAGGGCAGGTGTCATTCAGAGGCCTGCAGTGAGTGTGAATATTTAGTGACCATTAGCACTGGGTTTAAAGCTGCTGTTGTGGGAAACGGCCACAAGGCGGCAGCATTTCTCCATTCCCAAATCTGCTTACTAGGGCAGCAGAGCCTTTCTGGAAGTCCTGTTCCTAGGTGGTGAATTTAACTGCAATGAGCCAGGAGAATCCCTCATAAGTTTATGACACATTACTTCTTGATGGTTGTGTTAGCTTTTTGAATCGGGGTAATGATTAGAATATTGTCTGTCTTAGGTGTACACAATCTGGTTTATTTGTGCTTTACATATATATGTATATTCATGTACAGATCCACTTCCCATGTAAATTATTGCAGAGTGTTCCATAGACCTCCCTTGTTATATGGTCGGTCTTTTTGATATATGTATTTAATAGGTATTTGTACACGTATGGTAACCCTAATCTGAATTTTACCCTTCCCCCCCACCTTTCTTTTAAGTAAGCATAGTTTGTTTTCTATGTCTGTGAGTGTCTTTCTCTGTGGAAATATGTTCATTTGTGTCAGTTGCTAGATAACGCCTATAAGTGATACCGTAGGTAGGATATGTCTTTTGCTTTCCGACTTACCTCATGTTCTGTGATTATCTCTAGGCTCATCTATGGTGCCTCAAAGAGCCGTGTTTCATTGTTTTCCATGGCTAATATTCCATTGTGTACATGGACCGTTTCTTCTTTTCCCACTCCTCTGGTGCTGGACATTTTGGTTGCTTGTGTGTCTTGGCTAATGTGAAAATTCCTGCAGTGCAGCTGTTGAAGCCTGTGCCTTCTCGACTCTGGACTTCTCAGGTGAGAGGCTCAGCGGTGGGCCTGCTGAATGGCATGGTGGCTCAATTTTTACTTTTAAACGCAGCTCCTTTCTGTTCTCATTATTTGCTGTTTCCATTTTACATCTCACCAGCAGCTAGAGGGTACACAGTTCTCTAAAACCCCTTCAGCAGGTATTGTTTGTAGACTTTTAGCTGATGGTAGTTGACATGTGTGAGTTGAAACCTTTTGGGAGCTTGTATTTTCATGAGTCTGCTAATTCCTGATGTTGAGCTTTTATCCACTTTCCTCTTTTTTGAAAGTGAGTGAGTAAAACTTACCACTCCATACTATCTCCTTGAAAAATTGGCAAGTTTTGAATTTTTTGGCCATTCCCTACCTCCGCACAATTGTTTAGGGCAGGTGTCCTTTAGAGCCCTGAGTCCTTTTGAATGTGAAGTGACCATTAGCTGTGGGTTTAAAGCCAGTCCTGTGGGAGACGGCCACAAGGCAGCAGCATTTCTACATTTCCAACTCTGGGGTTTTGGGCAACATAGCTTTCCTTGAAATCGTGTTAGTCAGCTGCAAAGTAGAGTGGAATGTGCCAGTGCAAACCCCCAAGAGCTTATATCTCCTAAATTGTTGTTTGTTTTTTAAATTTAAGTTTTTTTTATTATCAGAGCAAATTTGATAAAAATGTAGATTCTCCTAGGTGTTCAGTTTCTGGTTCATCCTATCAATGTATCTGTCTATTCCTCTTTGGATCCTTTCCCATGTATGTTATTATAGAGTGTTGAGGAGACCTCTCTTCGTATTCCATAGTTATTTTGCGATTATATATTTCATATGTGTTAGTATATGTCTGTAAACCCCCATATCCTTATTCATATATTGCTTACACCTTTCCATTTGGTAAAACGTAATTTGGTTTTCTGAATCTATGCGTGTCCTTGTCTTGGAAATTATTCCATGGGTATCAATTTTTAGGTAACACCTATAGGATGTCTGTCTTTTGGTTTCTTTCTCACTTCAAGTAGGGTGATGATCTCTAGATCTTGCTATGGTGGTGTCAGTGGCACTGTTCCATGCTTTTTCATGGCTAATATTCCATTGTGTACATGGACGACTTCTTCTTGGTGCACTTTCTGTTGATAGATATTTTGGTTTCTTCCAGGTCTTGGCTAAGGTACATGTTGCTGCAGTGCAGGATTGCCAGCCTGTGTCTTTTGATTCTACCCAGGTGATAGGCACATGAGTGGGCCTACGAGATCACATGGTGGCTCCATGTTTACCCTTAAACCCTCCCCCATTCTGTTCTCCCTACTGACTCTTACCAGGTTACATCCCACCAGCAGCTAAAGGGTCCCCAGTTCTCTAAAAGCCCTTCAGCATTTATTCTTTGTAGACTTTTCTTGCTGATGATCATTCTGACGGCTGTGAGTTGCACGTTTTTGTACACTGGATTTGCATGGCTTTATTAATTCCTGACGTTCAGCCTTTTTCCTTTCTCGTTTTTTTTAACACAAAAAAAATGAAAAATGTAACAGGAGACCAATGTGCATAAATTATGTCTCTTGAAACTGTCATTTTGAAACATGGATATATTTTTAATTTTTTGGTCGATATAGAAACCAGGATTTGTTTTCAGGGCAGGTGTGATTTACAGGCCTGCAGTTATTTTGAATATCAAGTGACCATTAGCGCTGGGATTAAAGCTGCTGTTGTGTGAAACGCCCACAAGGTGGCAGCAGTTCTCCTTTACCGAATCTGGTTACTAGGGCAACAGAGCCTCAATGAAAATCGTGTTCTAGGTTGTAATTTAGAATGGAATGTGCCAGGAAAAAGCCCCTTAATTTATGTCTCACTACTTCTTGTTCGTTTTTTTAATTAATTTATTTTTTTTACCACAGCAATGTGGATTACAATGTTTGGCTTGTTCTAGGTGTGCAAGATGTGGTTCTTCTACACATAAACATATGTCTATTCTTCCTCGGATCCTTTCCCATGTACGTTATGACACAATGTTGATTAGTCTTCTCTTGGTATTCGGTAGGTTTTGGTGATTATATATTTCACCTGTGTTTGTATATGTCTGTTAACCACAATATCCTAATGTATCCATTCCTCACAAATTTCTATTGGTGAACCATAAATTTGTTTAATGAATCTGTGGTTCACCTTCTGTGTGGAAATACCTTCACTGGTATCAATGTATAGGTAACACGTATAAGTGATATCATACGATATGTGCCTTTCTCTTTCTGTCTTACTACAAGTTTTGTGATTAACTCTAGACTCATCTACGGTGCTGCAAATGGCATTGTGTCCTTTGATTCCTTGGCTAATATTCCATCTCTACATGTACCAGTTCTTCTTTGTCCACTCATCTGTTGATGGACCTTTTGGATGTTTCCATGTCTTGGTTATTGTAATGCTGGGGCAATGCACATTTGCCTGCCTGTGTCTTTCCAATTCTGCCTTCTTAGGTTATAGGCCCAGGAGTGGGCCTGCTGGATCATATGGTAGCAAAATGTTTACCTTGTAAAGGCACCTCCATTCTGTTCTCAGTCGTGGCATTTACCAGGTTATGTCCCACATAAATTTGAGGGTATGCACTTCTCAAAAACATATTCAGCATTTATTGTTTGTAGATTTTTTTTGCTGATGTTTACTCTGACTAGTGTGAGTGGATACCTCTTTGTGGTTGGATTTCCATGCGTCTCATAATCCCTTGAAATTGAGCTTTCTGGCATGTCCTTTTTTTCTTCACACGGTGAGTACAGCTTACCTCTTCAAATTGTTTTTGTGGAGTATGTGTGACATTTAGAAATATTTTGGCCATTACATCCCTCAAGACATTTGGAGAGCAGGTTTCATTTACAGCCCTCCAGTACTGGTGCATATAAAGTGACCCTTAGCTCAGGTTTTGGAGCTCCTGTTGCAGGTAATGGCCAGAGGGCGGCAGCATTTCTGCTTTTCCCAGTCTGTTAACTTTGGAAACAGACCTTCCTGGCAGTGGTGTTCCTCGGTTATAAATTAGAGTAGAATGTGCCTGGATAAACCCCCAAAAGCTGATGTCTACTTACTTAGGTTTGTTCTCTAAATTGAATTTCTATATTTTTTATTGGAGTCATATTCCATTGTGTACATGGACCACTACTTCTTTCGCATTCCTCTGTTGATGGACATTTTCATAGCTTCCAAGTGTTGGCTATGGTAAATATTGCTGGTGTGGAGGATTGCCAGCGGGTGTTTCTGTTTTGCGGTACATGGGCCTCTCACTGCCGTGGCACCTCCCATTGCAGAGCACAGGCTCCGGACGTGCAGGCCCAGCGGCCATAGCTTAAGGGACTAGCCACTCCGCGGCCTGTGGGCATTTCCCGAACCGGGGCATGAACCCATGTCCCCTGAATCTTCGGTGGACTCTCAACCACTGCGCCACCAGTAAAGCCCAGCCTGTGTCCTTTGGTTCCCATCCTCTCAGGCGATGTGCCCAGCAGTGGGTATGTTTGATTGAATGGTAGCTCAGTATTTACCTTTTCAAGGCACCTCCTTTGTGTTTTCCTTACTGGCTCTGACCATGTCTCACGCTGAAACAAGGGTAGGTGTTTCTCCACAACCCCTTCAGCATTTATTTTTTGCAGATTTTTTGCTGATGGCCACTCTGACTGGTGTGAGCTGATAGGATTTTTGTAATTTGGGTTTGCATGTCTTTAATTATTCCTAATGTTCAGCATTTTTCCACACCTTTTGTAAAATTACTGTTAAAGAAAAAAATGAAGAAGACGGAGAGTACAATGAACCCCTTGAAATTGACTTCTTGAAAGGTTGGCCTCTTTTGAAATTTTTGGTGAATTTTCGACCCCAGGATTGTTTTTGAGGGCAGGTGTCATTCAGAGGCCTGCAGTGAGTGTGAATATTTAGTGACCATTAGCACTGGGTTTAAAGCTGCTGTTGTGGGAAACGGCCACAAGGCGGCAGCATTTCTCCATTCCCAAATCTGCTTACTAGGGCAGCAGAGCCTTTCTGGAAGTCCTGTTCCTAGGTGGTGAATTTAACTGAAATGAGCCAGGAGAATCCCTCATAAGTTTATGACACATTACTTCTTGATGGTTGTGTTAGCTTTTTGAATCGGGGTAATGATTAGAATATTGTCTGTCTTAGGTGTACACAATCTGGTTTATTTGTGCTTTACATATATATGTATATTCATGTACAGATCCACTTCCCATGTAAATTATTGCAGAGTGTTCCATAGACCTCCCTTGTTATATGGTCGGTCTTTTTGATATATGTATTTAATAGGTATTTGTACACGTATGGTAACCCTAATCTGAATTTTACCCTTCCCCCCCACCTTTCTTTTAAGTAAGCATAGTTTGTTTTCTATGTCTGTGAGTGTCTTTCTCTGTGGAAATATGTTCATTTGTGTCAGTTGCTAGATAACGCCTATAAGTGATACCGTAGGTAGGATATGTCTTTTGCTTTCCGACTTACCTCATGTTCTGTGATTATCTCTAGGCTCATCTATGGTGCCTCAAAGAGCCGTGTTTCATTGTTTTCCATGGCTAATATTCCATTGTGTACATGGACCGTTTCTTCTTTTCCCACTCCTCTGGTGCTGGACATTTTGGTTGCTTGTGTGTCTTGGCTAATGTGAAAATTCCTGCAGTGCAGCTGTTGAAGCCTGTGCCTTCTCGACTCTGGACTTCTCAGGTGAGAGGCTCAGCGGTGGGCCTGCTGAATGGCATGGTGGCTCAATTTTTACTTTTAAACGCAGCTCCTTTCTGTTCTCATTATTTGCTGTTTCCATTTTACATCTCACCAGCAGCTAGAGGGTACACAGTTCTCTAAAACCCCTTCAGCAGGTATTGTTTGTAGACTTTTAGCTGATGGTAGTTGACATGTGTGAGTTGAAACCTTTTGGGAGCTTGTATTTTCATGAGTCTGCTAATTCCTGATGTTGAGCTTTTATCCACTTTCCTCTTTTTTGAAAGTGAGTGAGTAAAACTTACCACTCCATACTATCTCCTTGAAAAATTGGCAAGTTTTGAATTTTTTGGCCATTCCCTACCTCCGCACAATTGTTTAGGGCAGGTGTCCTTTAGAGCCCTGAGTCCTTTTGAATGTGAAGTGACCATTAGCTGTGGGTTTAAAGCCAGTCCTGTGGGAGACGGCCACAAGGCAGCAGCATTTCTACATTTCCAACTCTGGGGTTTTGGGCAACATAGCTTTCCTTGAAATCGTGTTAGTCAGCTGCAAAGTAGAGTGGAATGTGCCAGTGCAAACCCCCAAGAGCTTATATCTCCTAAATTGTTGTTTGTTTTTTAAATTTAAGTTTTTTTTATTATCAGAGCAAATTTGATAAAAATGTAGATTCTCCTAGGTGTTCAGTTTCTGGTTCATCCTATCAATGTATCTGTCTATTCCTCTTTGGATCCTTTCCCATGTATGTTATTATAGAGTGTTGAGGAGACCTCTCTTCGTATTCCATAGTTATTTTGCGATTATATATTTCATATGTGTTAGTATATGTCTGTAAACCCCCATATCCTTATTCATATATTGCTTACACCTTTCCATTTGGTAAAACGTAATTTGGTTTTCTGAATCTATGCGTGTCCTTGTCTTGGAAATTATTCCATGGGTATCAATTTTTAGGTAACACCTATAGGATGTCTGTCTTTTGGTTTCTTTCTCACTTCAAGTAGGGTGATGATCTCTAGATCTTGCTATGGTGGTGTCAGTGGCACTGTTCCATGCTTTTTCATGGCTAATATTCCATTGTGTACATGGACGACTTCTTCTTGGTGCACTTTCTGTTGATAGATATTTTGGTTTCTTCCAGGTCTTGGCTAAGGTACATGTTGCTGCAGTGCAGGATTGCCAGCCTGTGTCTTTTGATTCTACCCAGGTGATAGGCACATGAGTGGGCCTACGAGATCACATGGTGGCTCCATGTTTACCCTTAAACCCTCCCCCATTCTGTTCTCCCTACTGACTCTTACCAGGTTACATCCCACCAGCAGCTAAAGGGTCCCCAGTTCTCTAAAAGCCCTTCAGCATTTATTCTTTGTAGACTTTTCTTGCTGATGATCATTCTGACGGCTGTGAGTTGCACGTTTTTGTACACTGGATTTGCATGGCTTTATTAATTCCTGACGTTCAGCCTTTTTCCTTTCTCGTTTTTTTTAACACAAAAAAAATGAAAAATGTAACAGGAGACCAATGTGCATAAATTATGTCTCTTGAAACTGTCATTTTGAAACATGGATATATTTTTAATTTTTTGGTCGATATAGAAACCAGGATTTGTTTTCAGGGCAGGTGTGATTTACAGGCCTGCAGTTATTTTGAATATCAAGTGACCATTAGCGCTGGGATTAAAGCTGCTGTTGTGTGAAACGCCCACAAGGTGGCAGCAGTTCTCCTTTACCGAATCTGGTTACTAGGGCAACAGAGCCTCAATGAAAATCGTGTTCTAGGTTGTAATTTAGAATGGAATGTGCCAGGAAAAAGCCCCTTAATTTATGTCTCACTACTTCTTGTTCGTTTTTTTAATTAATTTATTTTTTTTACCACAGCAATGTGGATTACAATGTTTGGCTTGTTCTAGGTGTGCAAGATGTGGTTCTTCTACACATAAACATATGTCTATTCTTCCTCAGATCCTTTCCCATGTACGTTATGACACAATGTTGATTAGTCTTCTCTTGGTATTCGGTAGGTTTTGGTGATTATATATTTCACCTGTGTTTGTATATGTCTGTTAACCACAATATCCTAATGTATCCATTCCTCACAAATTTCTATTGGTGAACCATAAATTTGTTTAATGAATCTGTGGTTCACCTTCTGTGTGGAAATACCTTCACTGGTATCAATGTATAGGTAACACGTATAAGTGATATCATACGATATGTGCCTTTCTCTTTCTGTCTTACTACAAGTTTTGTGATTAACTCTAGACTCATCTACGGTGCTGCAAATGGCATTGTGTCCTTTGATTCCTTGGCTAATATTCCATCTCTACATGTACCAGTTCTTCTTTGTCCACTCATCTGTTGATGGACCTTTTGGATGTTTCCATGTCTTGGTTATTGTAATGCTGGGGCAATGCACATTTGCCTGCCTGTGTCTTTCCAATTCTGCCTTCTTAGGTTATAGGCCCAGGAGTGGGCCTGCTGGATCATATGGTAGCAAAATGTTTACCTTGTAAAGGCACCTCCATTCTCTTCTCAGTCGTGGCATTTACCAGGTTATGTCCCACATAAATTTGAGGGTATGCACTTCTCAAAAACATATTCAGCATTTATTGTTTGTAGATTTTTTTTGCTGATGTTTACTCTGACTAGTGTGAGTGGATACCTCTTTGTGGTTGGATTTCCATGCGTCTCATAATCCCTTGAAATTGAGCTTTCTGGCATGTCCTTTTTTTCTTCACACGGTGAGTACAGCTTACCTCTTCAAATTGTTTTTGTGGAGTATGTGTGACATTTAGAAATATTTTGGCCATTACATCCCTCAAGACATTTGGAGAGCAGGTTTCATTTACAGCCCTCCAGTACTGGTGCATATAAAGTGACCCTTAGCTCAGGTTTTGGAGCTCCTGTTGCAGGTAATGGCCAGAGGGCGGCAGCATTTCTGCTTTTCCCAGTCTGTTAACTTTGGAAACAGACCTTCCTGGCAGTGGTGTTCCTCGGTTATAAATTAGAGTAGAATGTGCCTGGATAAACCCCCAAAAGCTGATGTCTACTTACTTAGGTTTGTTCTCTAAATTGAATTTCTATATTTTTTATTGGAGTCATATTCCATTGTGTACATGGACCACTACTTCTTTCGCATTCCTCTGTTGATGGACATTTTCATAGCTTCCAAGTGTTGGCTATGGTAAATATTGCTGGTGTGGAGGATTGCCAGCGGGTGTTTCTGTTTTGCGGTACATGGGCCTCTCACTGCCGTGGCACCTCCCATTGCAGAGCACAGGCTCCGGACGTGCAGGCCCAGCGGCCATAGCTTAAGGGACTAGCCACTCCGCGGCCTGTGGGCATTTCCCGAACCGGGGCATGAACCCATGTCCCCTGAATCTTCGGTGGACTCTCAACCACTGCGCCACCAGTAAAGCCCAGCCTGTGTCCTTTGGTTCCCATCCTCTCAGGCGATGTGCCCAGCAGTGGGTATGCTTGATTGAATGGTAGCTCAGTATTTACCTTTTCAAGGCACCTCCTTTGTGTTTTCCTTACTGGCTCTAACCATGTCTCACGCTGAAACAAGGGTAGGTGTTTCTCCACAACCCCTTCAGCATTTATTTTTTGCAGATTTTTTGCTGATGGCCACTCTGACTGGTGTGAGCTGATAGGATTTTTGTAATTTGGGTTTGCATGTCTTTAATTATTCCTAATGTTCAGCATTTTTCCACACCTTTTGTAAAATTACTGTTAAAGAAAAAAATGAAGAAGACGGAGAGTACAATGAACCCCTTGAAATTGACTTCTTGAAAGGTTGGCCTCTTTTGAAATTTTTGGTGAATTTTCGACCCCAGGATTGTTTTTGAGGGCAGGTGTCATTCAGAGGCCTGCAGTGAGTGTGAATATTTAGTGACCATTAGCACTGGGTTTAAAGCTGCTGTTGTGGGAAACGGCCACAAGGCGGCAGCATTTCTCCATTCCCAAATCTGCTTACTAGGGCAGCAGAGCCTTTCTGGAAGTCCTGTTCCTAGGTGGTGAATTTAACTGAAATGAGCCAGGAGAATCCCTCATAAGTTTATGACACATTACTTCTTGATGGTTGTGTTAGCTTTTTGAATCGGGGTAATGATTAGAATATTGTCTGTCTTAGGTGTACACAATCTGGTTTATTTGTGCTTTACATATATATGTATATTCATGTACAGATCCACTTCCCATGTAAATTATTGCAGAGTGTTCCATAGACCTCCCTTGTTATATGGTCGGTCTTTTTGATATATGTATTTAATAGGTATTTGTACACGTATGGTAACCCTAATCTGAATTTTACCCTTCCCCCCCACCTTTCTTTTAAGTAAGCATAGTTTGTTTTCTATGTCTGTGAGTGTCTTTCTCTGTGGAAATATGTTCATTTGTGTCAGTTGCTAGATAACGCCTATAAGTGATACCGTAGGTAGGATATGTCTTTTGCTTTCCGACTTACCTCATGTTCTGTGATTATCTCTAGGCTCATCTATGGTGCCTCAAAGAGCCGTGTTTCATTGTTTTCCATGGCTAATATTCCATTGTGTACATGGACCGTTTCTTCTTTTCCCACTCCTCTGGTGCTGGACATTTTGGTTGCTTGTGTGTCTTGGCTAATGTGAAAATTCCTGCAGTGCAGCTGTTGAAGCCTGTGCCTTCTCGACTCTGGACTTCTCAGGTGAGAGGCTCAGCGGTGGGCCTGCTGAATGGCATGGTGGCTCAATTTTTACTTTTAAACGCAGCTCCTTTCTGTTCTCATTATTTGCTGTTTCCATTTTACATCTCACCAGCAGCTAGAGGGTACACAGTTCTCTAAAACCCCTTCAGCAGGTATTGTTTGTAGACTTTTAGCTGATGGTAGTTGACATGTGTGAGTTGAAACCTTTTGGGAGCTTGTATTTTCATGAGTCTGCTAATTCCTGATGTTGAGCTTTTATCCACTTTCCTCTTTTTTGAAAATGAGTGAGTAAAACTTACCACTCCATACTATCTCCTTGAAAAATTGGCAAGTTTTGAATTTTTTGGCCATTCCCTACCTCCGCACAATTGTTTAGGGCAGGTGTCCTTTAGAGCCCTGAGTCCTTTTGAATGTGAAGTGACCATTAGCTGTGGGTTTAAAGCCAGTCCTGTGGGAGACGGCCACAAGGCAGCAGCATTTCTACATTTCCAACTCTGGGGTTTTGGGCAACATAGCTTTCCTTGAAATCGTGTTAGTCAGCTGCAAAGTAGAGTGGAATGTGCCAGTGCAAACCCCCAAGAGCTTATATCTCCTAAATTGTTGTTTGTTTTTTAAATTTAAGTTTTTTTTATTATCAGAGCAAATTTGATAAAAATGTAGATTCTCCTAGGTGTTCAGTTTCTGGTTCATCCTATCAATGTATCTGTCTATTCCTCTTTGGATCCTTTCCCATGTATGTTATTATAGAGTGTTGAGGAGACCTCTCTTCGTATTCCATAGTTATTTTGCGATTATATATTTCATATGTGTTAGTATATGTCTGTAAACCCCCATATCCTTATTCATATATTGCTTACACCTTTCCATTTGGTAAAACGTAATTTGGTTTTCTGAATCTATGCGTGTCCTTGTCTTGGAAATTATTCCATGGGTATCAATTTTTAGGTAACACCTATAGGATGTCTGTCTTTTGGTTTCTTTCTCACTTCAAGTAGGGTGATGATCTCTAGATCTTGCTATGGTGGTGTCAGTGGCACTGTTCCATGCTTTTTCATGGCTAATATTCCATTGTGTACATGGACGACTTCTTCTTGGTGCACTTTCTGTTGATAGATATTTTGGTTTCTTCCAGGTCTTGGCTAAGGTACATGTTGCTGCAGTGCAGGATTGCCAGCCTGTGTCTTTTGATTCTACCCAGGTGATAGGCACATGAGTGGGCCTACGAGATCACATGGTGGCTCCATGTTTACCCTTAAACCCTCCCCCACTCTGTTCTCCCTACTGACTCTTACCAGGTTACATCCCACCAGCAGCTAAAGGGTCCCCAGTTCTCTAAAAGCCCTTCAGCATTTATTCTTTGTAGACTTTTCTTGCTGATGATCATTCTGACGGCTGTGAGTTGCACGTTTTTGTACACTGGATTTGCATGGCTTTATTAATTCCTGACGTTCAGCCTTTTTCCTTTCTCGTTTTTTTTAACACAAAAAAAATGAAAAATGTAACAGGAGACCAATGTGCATAAATTATGTCTCTTGAAACTGTCATTTTGAAACATGGATATATTTTTAATTTTTTGGTCGATATAGAAACCAGGATTTGTTTTCAGGGCAGGTGTGATTTACAGGCCTGCAGTTATTTTGAATATCAAGTGACCATTAGCGCTGGGATTAAAGCTGCTGTTGTGTGAAACGCCCACAAGGTGGCAGCAGTTCTCCTTTACCGAATCTGGTTACTAGGGCAACAGAGCCTCAATGAAAATCGTGTTCTAGGTTGTAATTTAGAATGGAATGTGCCAGGAAAAAGCCCCTTAATTTATGTCTCACTACTTCTTGTTCGTTTTTTTAATTAATTTATTTTTTTTACCACAGCAATGTGGATTACAATGTTTGGCTTGTTCTAGGTGTGCAAGATGTGGTTCTTCTACACATAAACATATGTCTATTCTTCCTCGGATCCTTTCCCATGTACGTTATGACACAATGTTGATTAGTCTTCTCTTGGTATTCGGTAGGTTTTGGTGATTATATATTTCACCTGTGTTTGTATATGTCTGTTAACCACAATATCCTAATGTATCCATTCCTCACAAATTTCTATTGGTGAACCATAAATTTGTTTAATGAATCTGTGGTTCACCTTCTGTGTGGAAATACCTTCACTGGTATCAATGTATAGGTAACACGTATAAGTGATATCATACGATATGTGCCTTTCTCTTTCTGTCTTACTACAAGTTTTGTGATTAACTCTAGACTCATCTACGGTGCTGCAAATGGCATTGTGTCCTTTGATTCCTTGGCTAATATTCCATCTCTACATGTACCAGTTCTTCTTTGTCCACTCATCTGTTGATGGACCTTTTGGATGTTTCCATGTCTTGGTTATTGTAATGCTGGGGCAATGCACATTTGCCTGCCTGTGTCTTTCCAATTCTGCCTTCTTAGGTTATAGGCCCAGGAGTGGGCCTGCTGGATCATATGGTAGCAAAATGTTTACCTTGTAAAGGCACCTCCATTCTGTTCTCAGTCGTGGCATTTACCAGGTTATGTCCCACATAAATTTGAGGGTATGCACTTCTCAAAAACATATTCAGCATTTATTGTTTGTAGATTTTTTTTGCTGATGTTTACTCTGACTAGTGTGAGTGGATACCTCTTTGTGGTTGGATTTCCATGCGTCTCATAATCCCTTGAAATTGAGCTTTCTGGCATGTCCTTTTTTTCTTCACACGGTGAGTACAGCTTACCTCTTCAAATTGTTTTTGTGGAGTATGTGTGACATTTAGAAATATTTTGGCCATTACATCCCTCAAGACATTTGGAGAGCAGGTTTCATTTACAGCCCTCCAGTACTGGTGCATATAAAGTGACCCTTAGCTCAGGTTTTGGAGCTCCTGTTGCAGGTAATGGCCAGAGGGCGGCAGCATTTCTGCTTTTCCCAGTCTGTTAACTTTGGAAACAGACCTTCCTGGCAGTGGTGTTCCTCGGTTATAAATTAGAGTAGAATGTGCCTGGATAAACCCCCAAAAGCTGATGTCTACTTACTTAGGTTTGTTCTCTAAATTGAATTTCTATATTTTTTATTGGAGTCATATTCCATTGTGTACATGGACCACTACTTCTTTCGCATTCCTCTGTTGATGGACATTTTCATAGCTTCCAAGTGTTGGCTATGGTAAATATTGCTGGTGTGGAGGATTGCCAGCGGGTGTTTCTGTTTTGCGGTACATGGGCCTCTCACTGCCGTGGCACCTCCCATTGCAGAGCACAGGCTCCGGACGTGCAGGCCCAGCGGCCATAGCTTAAGGGACTAGCCACTCCGCGGCCTGTGGGCATTTCCCGAACCGGGGCATGAACCCATGTCCCCTGAATCTTCGGTGGACTCTCAACCACTGCGCCACCAGTAAAGCCCAGCCTGTGTCCTTTGGTTCCCATCCTCTCAGGCGATGTGCCCAGCAGTGGGTATGCTTGATTGAATGGTAGCTCAGTATTTACCTTTTCAAGGCACCTCCTTTGTGTTTTCCTTACTGGCTCTAACCATGTCTCACGCTGAAACAAGGGTAGGTGTTTCTCCACAACCCCTTCAGCATTTATTTTTTGCAGATTTTTTGCTGATGGCCACTCTGACTGGTGTGAGCTGATAGGATTTTTGTAATTTGGGTTTGCATGTCTTTAATTATTCCTAATGTTCAGCATTTTTCCACACCTTTTGTAAAATTACTGTTAAAGAAAAAAATGAAAAAGACGGAGAGTACAATGAACCCCTTGAAATTGACTTCTTGAAAGGTTGGCCTCTTTTGAAATTTTTGGTGAATTTTCGACCCCAGGATTGTTTTTGAGGGCAGGTGTCATTCAGAGGCCTGCAGTGAGTGTGAATATTTAGTGACCATTAGCACTGGGTTTAAAGCTGCTGTTGTGGGAAACGGCCACAAGGCGGCAGCATTTCTCCATTCCCAAATCTGCTTACTAGGGCAGCAGAGCCTTTCTGGAAGTCCTGTTCCTAGGTGGTGAATTTAACTGCAATGAGCCAGGAGAATCCCTCATAAGTTTATGACACATTACTTCTTGATGGTTGTGTTAGCTTTTTGAATCGGGGTAATGATTAGAATATTGTCTGTCTTAGGTGTACACAATCTGGTTTATTTGTGCTTTACATATATATGTATATTCATGTACAGATCCACTTCCCATGTAAATTATTGCAGAGTGTTCCATAGACCTCCCTTGTTATATGGTCGGTCTTTTTGATATATGTATTTAATAGGTATTTGTACACGTATGGTAACCCTAATCTGAATTTTACCCTTCCCCCCCACCTTTCTTTTAAGTAAGCATAGTTTGTTTTCTATGTTTGTGAGTGTCTTTCTCTGTGGAAATATGTTCATTTGTGTCAGTTGCTAGATAACGCCTATAAGTGATACCGTAGGTAGGATATGTCTTTTGCTTTCCGACTTACCTCATGTTCTGTGATTATCTCTAGGCTCATCTATGGTGCCTCAAAGAGCCGTGTTTCATTGTTTTCCATGGCTAATATTCCATTGTGTACATGGACCGTTTCTTCTTTTCCCACTCCTCTGGTGCTGGACATTTTGGTTGCTTGTGTGTCTTGGCTAATGTGAAAATTCCTGCAGTGCAGCTGTTGAAGCCTGTGCCTTCTCGACTCTGGACTTCTCAGGTGAGAGGCTCAGCGGTGGGCCTGCTGAATGGCATGGTGGCTCAATTTTTACTTTTAAACGCAGCTCCTTTCTGTTCTCATTATTTGCTGTTTCCATTTTACATCTCACCAGCAGCTAGAGGGTACACAGTTCTCTAAAACCCCTTCAGCAGGTATTGTTTGTAGACTTTTAGCTGATGGTAGTTGACATGTGTGAGTTGAAACCTTTTGGGAGCTTGTATTTTCATGAGTCTGCTAATTCCTGATGTTGAGCTTTTATCCACTTTCCTCTTTTTTGAAAGTGAGTGAGTAAAACTTACCACTCCATACTATCTCCTTGAAAAATTGGCAAGTTTTGAATTTTTTGGCCATTCCCTACCTCCGCACAATTGTTTAGGGCAGGTGTCCTTTAGAGCCCTGAGTCCTTTTGAATGTGAAGTGACCATTAGCTGTGGGTTTAAAGCCAGTCCTGTGGGAGACGGCCACAAGGCAGCAGCATTTCTACATTTCCAACTCTGGGGTTTTGGGCAACATAGCTTTCCTTGAAATCGTGTTAGTCAGCTGCAAAGTAGAGTGGAATGTGCCAGTGCAAACCCCCAAGAGCTTATATCTCCTAAATTGTTGTTTGTTTTTTAAATTTAAGTTTTTTTTATTATCAGAGCAAATTTGATAAAAATGTAGATTCTCCTAGGTGTTCAGTTTCTGGTTCATCCTATCAATGTATCTGTCTATTCCTCTTTGGATCCTTTCCCATGTATGTTATTATAGAGTGTTGAGGAGACCTCTCTTCGTATTCCATAGTTATTTTGCGATTATATATTTCATATGTGTTAGTATATGTCTGTAAACCCCCATATCCTTATTCATATATTGCTTACACCTTTCCATTTGGTAAAACGTAATTTGGTTTTCTGAATCTATGCGTGTCCTTGTCTTGGAAATTATTCCATGGGTATCAATTTTTAGGTAACACCTATAGGATGTCTGTCTTTTGGTTTCTTTCTCACTTCAAGTAGGGTGATGATCTCTAGATCTTGCTATGGTGGTGTCAGTGGCACTGTTCCATGCTTTTTCATGGCTAATATTCCATTGTGTACATGGACGACTTCTTCTTGGTGCACTTTCTGTTGATAGATATTTTGGTTTCTTCCAGGTCTTGGCTAAGGTACATGTTGCTGCAGTGCAGGATTGCCAGCCTGTGTCTTTTGATTCTACCCAGGTGATAGGCACATGAGTGGGCCTACGAGATCACATGGTGGCTCCATGTTTACCCTTAAACCCTCCCCCATTCTGTTCTCCCTACTGACTCTTACCAGGTTACATCCCACCAGCAGCTAAAGGGTCCCCAGTTCTCTAAAAGCCCTTCAGCATTTATTCTTTGTAGACTTTTCTTGCTGATGATCATTCTGACGGCTGTGAGTTGCACGTTTTTGTACACTGGATTTGCATGGCTTTATTAATTCCTGACGTTCAGCCTTTTTCCTTTCTCGTTTTTTTTAACACAAAAAAAATGAAAAATGTAACAGGAGACCAATGTGCATAAATTATGTCTCTTGAAACTGTCATTTTGAAACATGGATATATTTTTAATTTTTTGGTCGATATAGAAACCAGGATTTGTTTTCAGGGCAGGTGTGATTTACAGGCCTGCAGTTATTTTGAATATCAAGTGACCATTAGCGCTGGGATTAAAGCTGCTGTTGTGTGAAATGCCCACAAGGTGGCAGCAGTTCTCCTTTACCGAATCTGGTTACTAGGGCAACAGAGCCTCAATGAAAATCGTGTTCTAGGTTGTAATTTAGAATGGAATGTGCCAGGAAAAAGCCCCTTAATTTATGTCTCACTACTTCTTGTTCGTTTTTTTAATTAATTTATTTTTTTTACCACAGCAATGTGGATTACAATGTTTGGCTTGTTCTAGGTGTGCAAGATGTGGTTCTTCTACACATAAACATATGTCTATTCTTCCTCGGATCCTTTCCCATGTACGTTATGACACAATGTTGATTAGTCTTCTCTTGGTATTCGGTAGGTTTTGGTGATTATATATTTCACCTGTGTTTGTATATGTCTGTTAACCACAATATCCTAATGTATCCATTCCTCACAAATTTCTATTGGTGAACCATAAATTTGTTTAATGAATCTGTGGTTCACCTTCTGTGTGGAAATACCTTCACTGGTATCAATGTATAGGTAACACGTATAAGTGATATCATACGATATGTGCCTTTCTCTTTCTGTCTTACTACAAGTTTTGTGATTAACTCTAGACTCATCTACGGTGCTGCAAATGGCATTGTGTCCTTTGATTCCTTGGCTAATATTCCATCTCTACATGTACCAGTTCTTCTTTGTCCACTCATCTGTTGATGGACCTTTTGGATGTTTCCATGTCTTGGTTATTGTAATGCTGGGGCAATGCACATTTGCCTGCCTGTGTCTTTCCAATTCTGCCTTCTTAGGTTATAGGCCCAGGAGTGGGCCTGCTGGATCATATGGTAGCAAAATGTTTACCTTGTAAAGGCACCTCCATTCTCTTCTCAGTCGTGGCATTTACCAGGTTACGTCCCACTTAAATTTGAGGGTATGCACTTCTCCACGACATATTCAGCATTTATTGTTTGTAGATTATTTTTGCTGATGTTTACTCTGACTAGTGTGAGTGGATACCTCTTTGTGGTTGGATTTCCATGCGTCTCATAATCCCTTGAAATTGAGCTTTCTGGCATGTCCTTTTTTTCTTCACACGGTGAGTACAGCTTACCTCTTCAAATTGTTTTTGTGGAGTATGTGTGACATTTAGAAATATTTTGGCCATTACATCCCTCAAGACATTTGGAGAGCAGGTTTCATTTACAGCCCTCCAGTACTGGTGCATATAAAGTGACCCTTAGCTCAGGTTTTAGAGCTCCTGTTGCAGGTAATGGCCAGAGGGCGGCAGCATTTCTGCTTTTCCCAGTCTGTTAACTTTGGAAACAGACCTTCCTGGCAGTGGTGTTCCTCGGTTATAAATTAGAGTAGAATGTGCCCGGATAAACCCCCAAAAGCTGATGTCTACTTACTTAGGTTTGTTCTCTAAATTGAATTTCTATATTTTTTATTGGAGTCATATTCCATTGTGTACATGGACCACTACTTCTTTCGCATTCCTCTGTTGATGGACATTTTCATAGCTTCCAAGTGTTGGCTATGGTAAATATTGCTGGTGTGGAGGATTGCCAGCGGGTGTTTCTGTTTTGCGGTACATGGGCCTCTCACTGCCGTGGCACCTCCCATTGCAGAGCACAGGCTCCGGACGTGCAGGCCCAGCGGCCATAGCTCAAGGGACCAGCCTCTCCGCGGCCTGTGGGCATTTCCCGAACCGGGGCATGAACCCATGTCCCCTGAATCTTCGGTGGACTCTCAACCACTGCGCCACCAGTAAAGCCCAGCCTGTGTCCTTTGGTTCCCATCCTCTCAGGCGATGTGCCCAGCAGTGGGTATGCTTGATTGAATGGTAGCTCAGTATTTACCTTTTCAAGGCACCTCCTTTGTGTTTTCCTTACTGGCTCTGACCATGTCTCACGCTGAAACAAGGGTAGGTGTTTCTCCACAACCCCTTCAGCATTTATTTTTTGCAGATTTTTTGCTGATGGCCACTCTGACTGGTGTGAGCTGATAGGATTTTTGTAATTTGGGTTTGCATGTCTTTAATTATTCCTAATGTTCAGCATTTTTCCACACCTTTTGTAAAATTACTGTTAAAGAAATAAATGAAGAAGACGGAGAGTACAATGAACCCCTTGAAATTGACTTCTTGATAGGTTGGCCTCTTTTGAAATTTTTGGTGAATTTTCGACCCCAGGATTGTTTTTGAGGGCAGGTGTCATTCAGAGGCCTGCAGTGAGTGTGAATATTTAGTGACCATTAGCACTGGGTTTAAAGCTGCTGTTGTGGGAAACGGCCACAAGGCGGCAGCATTTCTCCATTCCCAAATCTGCTTACTAGGGCAGCAGAGCCTTTCTGGAAGTCCTGTTCCTAGGTGGTGAATTTAACTGCAATGAGCCAGGAGAATCCCTCATAAGTTTATGACACATTACTTCTTGATGGTTGTGTTAGCTTTTTGAATCGGGGTAATGATTAGAATATTGTCTGTCTTAGGTGTACACAATCTGGTTTATTTGTGCTTTACATATATATGTATATTCATGTACAGATCCACTTCCCATGTAAATTATTGCAGAGTGTTCCATAGACCTCCCTTGTTATATGGTCGGTCTTTTTGATATATGTATTTAATAGGTATTTGTACACGTATGGTAACCCTAATCTGAATTTTACCCTTCCCCCCACCTTTCTTTTAAGTAAGCATAGTTTGTTTTCTATGTCTGTGAGTGTCTTTCTCTGTGGAAATATGTTCATTTGTGTCAGTTGCTAGATAACGCCTATAAGTGATACCGTAGGTAGGATATGTCTTTTGCTTTCCGACTTACCTCATGTTCTGTGATTATCTCTAGGCTCATCTATGGTGCCTCAAAGAGCCGTGTTTCATTGTTTTCCATGGCTAATATTCCACTGTGTACATGGACCGTTTCTTCTTTTTCCACTCCTCTGGTGCTGGACATTTTGGTTGCTTGCGTGTCTTGGCTAATGTGAAAATCCCTGCAGTGCAGCTGTTGAAGCCTGTGCCTTCTCGACTCTGGACTTCTCAGGTGAGAGGCTCAGCGGTGGGCCTGCTGAATGGAATGGTGGCTCAATTTTTACTTTTAAACGCAGCTCCTTTCTGTTCTCATTATTTGCTGTTTCCATTTTACATCTCACCAGCAGCTAGAGGGTACACAGTTCTCTAAAACCCCTTCAGCAGGTATTGTTTGTAGAATTTTAGCTGATGGTAGTTGACATGTGTGAGTTGAAACCTTTTGGGAGCTTGTATTTTCATGAGTCTGCTAATTCCTGATGTTGAGCTTTTATCCACTTTCCTCTTTTTTGAAAATGAGTGAGTAAAACTTACCACTCCATACTATCTCCTTGAAAAATTGGCAAGTTTTGAATTTTTTGGCCATTCCCTACCTCCGCACAATTGTTTAGGGCAGGTGTCCTTTAGAGCCCTGAGTCCTTTTGAATGTGAAGTGACCATTAGCTGTGGGTTTAAAGCCAGTCCTGTGGGAGACGGCCACAAGGCAGCAGCATTTCTACATTTCCAACTCTGGGGTTTTGGGCAACATAGCTTTCCTTGAAATCGTGTTAGTCAGCTGCAAAGTAGAGTGGAATGTGCCAGTGCAAACCCCCAAGAGCTTATATCTCCTAAATTGTTGTTTGTTTTTTAAATTTAAGTTTTTTTTATTATCAGAGCAAATTTGATAAAAATGTAGATTCTCCTAGGTGTTCAGTTTCTGGTTCATCCTATCAATGTATCTGTCTATTCCTCTTTGGATCCTTTCCCATGTATGTTATTATAGAGTGTTGAGGAGACCTCTCTTCGTATTCCATAGTTATTTTGCGATTATATATTTCATATGTGTTAGTATATGTCTGTAAACCCCCATATCCTTATTCATATATTGCTTACACCTTTCCATTTGGTAAAACGTAATTTGGTTTTCTGAATCTATGCGTGTCCTTGTCTTGGAAATTATTCCATGGGTATCAATTTTTAGGTAACACCTATAGGATGTCTGTCTTTTGGTTTCTTTCTCACTTCAAGTAGGGTGATGATCTCTAGATCTTGCTATGGTGGTGTCAGTGGCACTGATCCATGCTTTTTCATGGCTAATATTCCATTGTGTACATGGACGACTTCTTCTTGGTGCATTTTCTGTTGATAGACATTTTGGTTTCTTCCAGGTCTTGGCTATGGTACATGTTGCTGCAGTGCAGGATTGCCAGCCTGTGTCTTTTGATTCTACTCAGGGGATAGGCACATGAGTGGGCCTACGAGATCACATGGTGGCTCCATGTTTACCCTTAAACCCTCCCCCATTCTGTTCTCCCTACTGACTCTTACCAGGTTACGTCCCACCAGCAGCTAAAGGGTCCCCAGTTCTCTAAAAGCCCTTCAGCATTTATTCTTTGTAGACTTTTCTTGCTGATGATCATTCTGACGGCTGTGAGTTGCACGTTTTTGTACACTGGATTTGCATGGCTTTATTAATTCCTGACGTTCAGCCTTTTTCCTTTCTCGTTTTTTTTAACACAAAAAAAATGAAAAACGTAACAGAAGACCAATGTGCATAACTTATGTCTCTTGAAACTGTCATTTTGAAACATGGATATATTTTTAATTTTTTGGTCGATATAGAAACCAGGATTTGTTTTCAGGGCAGGTGTGATTTACAGGCCTGCAGTTCTTTTGAATATCAAGTGACCATTAGCGCTGGGATTAAAGCTGCTGTTGTGTGAAACGCCCACAAGGTGGCAGCAGTTCTCCTTTACCGAATCTGGTTACTAGGGCAACAGAGCCTCAATGAAAATCGTGTTCTAGGTTGTAATTTAGAATGGAATGTGCCAGGAAAAAGCCCCTTAATTTATGTCTCACTACTTCTTGTTCGTTTTTTTAATTAATTTATTTTTTTTTACCACAGCAATGTGGATTACAATGTTTGGCTTGTTCTAGGTGTGCAAGATGTGGTTCTTCTACACATAAACATATGTCTATTCTTCCTCGGATCCTTTCCCATGTACGTTATGACACAATGTTGATTAGTCTTCTCTTGGTATTCGGTAGGTTTTGGTGATTATATATTTCACCTGTGTTTGTATATGTCTGTTAACCACAATATCCTAATGTATCCATTCCTCACAAATTTCTATTGGTGAACCATAAATTTGTTTAATGAATCTGTGGTTCACCTTCTGTGTGGAAATACCTTCACTGGTATCAATGTATAGGTAACACGTATAAGTGATATCATACGATATGTGCCTTTCTCTTTCTGTCTTACTACAAGTTTTGTGATTAACTCTAGACTCATCTACGGTGCTGCAAATGGCATTGTGTCCTTTGATTCCTTGGCTAATATTCCATCTCTACATGTACCAGTTCTTCTTTGTCCACTCATCTGTTGATGGACCTTTTGGATGTTTCCATGTCTTGGTTATTGTAATGCTGGGGCAATGCACATTTGCCTGCCTGTGTCTTTCCAATTCTGCCTTCTTAGGTTATAGGCCCAGGAGTGGGCCTGCTGGATCATATGGTAGCAAAATGTTTACCTTGTAAAGGCACCTCCATTCTCTTCTCAGTCGTGGCATTTACCAGGTTACGTCCCACTTAAATTTGAGGGTATGCACTTCTCCACGACATATTCAGCATTTATTGTTTGTAGATTATTTTTGCTGATGTTTACTCTGACTAGTGTGAGTGGATACCTCTTTGTGGTTGGATTTCCATGCGTCTCATAATCCCTTGAAATTGAGCTTTCTGGCATGTCCTTTTTTTCTTCACACGGTGAGTACAGCTTACCTCTTCAAATTGTTTTTGTGGAGTATGTGTGACATTTAGAAATATTTTGGCCATTACATCCCTCAAGACATTTGGAGAGCAGGTTTCATTTACAGCCCTCCAGTACTGGTGCATATAAAGTGACCCTTAGCTCAGGTTTTAGAGCTCCTGTTGCAGGTAATGGCCAGAGGGCGGCAGCATTTCTGCTTTTCCCAGTCTGTTAACTTTGGAAACAGACCTTCCTGGCAGTGGTGTTCCTCGGTTATAAATTAGAGTAGAATGTGCCCGGATAAACCCCCAAAAGCTGATGTCTACTTACTTAGGTTTGTTCTCTAAATTGAATTTCTATATTTTTTATTGGAGTCATATTCCATTGTGTACATGGACCACTACTTCTTTCGCATTCCTCTGTTGATGGACATTTTCATAGCTTCCAAGTGTTGGCTATGGTAAATATTGCTGGTGTGGAGGATTGCCAGCGGGTGTTTCTGTTTTGCGGTACATGGGCCTCTCACTGCCGTGGCACCTCCCATTGCAGAGCACAGGCTCCGGACGTGCAGGCCCAGCGGCCATAGCTCAAGGGACCAGCCTCTCCACGGCCTGTGGGCATTTCCCGAACCGGGGCATGAACCCATGTCCCCTGAATCTTCGGTGGACTCTCAACCACTGCGCCACCAGTAAAGCCCAGCCTGTGTCCTTTGGTTCCCATCCTCTCAGGCGATGTGCCCAGCAGTGGGTATGCTTGATTGAATGGTAGCTCAGTATTTACCTTTTCAAGGCACCTCCTTTGTGTTTTCCTTACTGGCTCTGACCATGTCTCACGCTGAAACAAGGGTAGGTGTTTCTCCACAACCCCTTCAGCATTTATTTTTTGCAGATTTTTTGCTGATGGCCACTCTGACTGGTGTGAGCTGATAGGATTTTTGTAATTTGGGTTTGCATGTCTTTAATTATTCCTAATGTTCAGCATTTTTCCACACCTTTTGTAAAATTACTGTTAAAGAAAAAAATGAAGAAGACGGAGAGTACAATGAACCCCTTGAAATTGACTTCTTGAAAGGTTGGCCTCTTTTGAAATTTTTGGTGAATTTTCGACCCCAGGATTGTTTTTGAGGGCAGGTGTCATTCAGAGGCCTGCAGTGAGTGTGAATATTTAGTGACCATTAGCACTGGGTTTAAAGCTGCTGTTGTGGGAAACGGCCACAAGGCGGCAGCATTTCTCCATTCCCAAATCTGCTTACTAGGGCAGCAGAGCCTTTCTGGAAGTCCTGTTCCTAGGTGGTGAATTTAACTGCAATGAGCCAGGAGAATCCCTCATAAGTTTATGACACATTACTTCTTGATGGTTGTGTTAGCTTTTTGAATCGGGGTAATGATTAGAATATTGTCTGTCTTAGGTGTACACAATCTGGTTTATTTGTGCTTTACATATATATGTATATTCATGTACAGATCCACTTCCCATGTAAATTATTGCAGAGTGTTCCATAGACCTCCCTTGTTATATGGTCGGTCTTTTTGATATATGTATTTAATAGGTATTTGTACACGTATGGTAACCCTAATCTGAATTTTACCCTTCCCCCCACCTTTCTTTTAAGTAAGCATAGTTTGTTTTCTATGTCTGTGAGTGTCTTTCTCTGTGGAAATATGTTCATTTGTGTCAGTTGCTAGATAACGCCTATAAGTGATACCGTAGGTAGGATATGTCTTTTGCTTTCCGACTTACCTCATGTTCTGTGATTATCTCTAGGCTCATCTATGGTGCCTCAAAGAGCCGTGTTTCATTGTTTTCCATGGCTAATATTCCACTGTGTACATGGACCGTTTCTTCTTTTTCCACTCCTCTGGTGCTGGACATTTTGGTTGCTTGCGTGTCTTGGCTAATGTGAAAATTCCTGCAGTGCAGCTGTTGAAGCCTGTGCCTTCTCGACTCTGGACTTCTCAGGTGAGAGGCTCAGCGGTGGGCCTGCTGAATGGAATGGTGGCTCAATTTTTACTTTTAAACGCAGCTCCTTTCTGTTCTCATTATTTGCTCTTTCCATTTTACATCTCACCAGCAGCTAGAGGATACACAGTTCTCTAAAACCCCTTCAGCAGGTATTGTTTGTAGACTTTTAGCTGATGGTAGTTGACATGTGTGAGTTGAAACCTTTTGGGAGCTTGTATTTTCATGAGTCTGCTAATTCCTGATGTTGAGCTTTTATCCACTTTCCTCTTTTTTGAAAATGAGTGAGTAAAACTTACCACTCCATACTATCTCCTTGAAAAATTGGCAAGTTTTGAATTTTTTGGCCATTCCCTACCTCCGCACAATTGTTTAGGGCAGGTGTCCTTTAGAGCCCTGAGTCCTTTTGAATGTGAAGTGACCATTAGCTGTGGGTTTAAAGCCAGTCCTGTGGGAGACGGCCACAAGGCAGCAGCATTTCTACATTTCCAACTCTGGGGTTTTGGGCAACATAGCTTTCCTTGAAATCGTGTTAGTCAGCTGCAAAGTAGAGTGGAATGTGCCAGTGCAAACCCCCAAGAGCTTATATCTCCTAAATTGTTGTTTGTTTTTTAAATTTAAGTTTTTTTTATTATCAGAGCAAATTTGATAAAAATGTAGATTCTCCTAGGTGTTCAGTTTCTGGTTCATCCTATCAATGTATCTGTCTATTCCTCTTTGGATCCTTTCCCATGTATGTTATTATAGAGTGTTGAGGAGACCTCTCTTCGTATTCCATAGTTATTTTGCGATTATATATTTCATATGTGTTAGTATATGTCTGTAAACCCCCATATCCTTATTCATATATTGCTTACACCTTTCCATTTGGTAAAACGTAATTTGGTTTTCTGAATCTATGCGTGTCCTTGTCTTGGAAATTATTCCATGGGTATCAATTTTTAGGTAACACCTATAGGATGTCTGTCTTTTGGTTTCTTTCTCACTTCAAGTAGGGTGATGATCTCTAGATCTTGCTATGGTGGTGTCAGTGGCACTGTTCCATGCTTTTTCATGGCTAATATTCCATTGTGTACATGGACGACTTCTTCTTGGTGCATTTTCTGTTGATAGACATTTTGGTTTCTTCCAGGTCTTGGCTATGGTACATGTTGCTGCAGTGCAGGATTGCCAGCCTGTGTCTTTTGATTCTACTCAGGGGATAGGCACATGAGTGGGCCTACGAGATCACATGGTGGCTCCATGTTTACCCTTAAACCCTCCCCCATTCTGTTCTCCCTACTGACTCTTACCAGGTTACATCCCACCAGCAGCTAAAGGGTCCCCAGTTCTCTAAAAGCCCTTCAGCATTTATTCTTTGTAGACTTTTCTTGCTGATGATCATTCTGACGGCTGTGAGTTGCACGTTTTTGTACACTGGATTTGCATGGCTTTATTAATTCCTGACGTTCAGCCTTTTTCCTTTCTCGTTTTTTTTAACACAAAAAAAATGAAAAACGTAACAGAAGACCAATGTGCATAACTTATGTCTCTTGAAACTGTCATTTTGAAACATGGATATATTTTTAATTTTTTGGTCGATATAGAAACCAGGATTTGTTTTCAGGGCAGGTGTGATTTACAGGCCTGCAGTTCTTTTGAATATCAAGTGACCATTAGCGCTGGGATTAAAGCTGCTGTTGTGTGAAACGCCCACAAGGTGGCAGCAGTTCTCCTTTACCGAATCTGGTTACTAGGGCAACAGAGCCTCAATGAAAATCGTGTTCTAGGTTGTAATTTAGAATGGAATGTGCCAGGAAAAAGCCCCTTAATTTATGTCTCACTACTTCTTGTTCGTTTTTTTAATTAATTTATTTTTTTTTACCACAGCAATGTGGATTACAATGTTTGGCTTGTTCTAGGTGTGCAAGATGTGGTTCTTCTACACATAAACATATGTCTATTCTTCCTCGGATCCTTTCCCATGTACGTTATGACACAATGTTGATTAGTCTTCTCTTGGTATTCGGTAGGTTTTGGTGATTATATATTTCACCTGTGTTTGTATATGTCTGTTAACCACAATATCCTAATGTATCCATTCCTCACAAATTTCTATTGGTGAACCATAAATTTGTTTAATGAATCTGTGGTTCACCTTCTGTGTGGAAATACCTTCACTGGTATCAATGTATAGGTAACACGTATAAGTGATATCATACGATATGTGCCTTTCTCTTTCTGTCTTACTACAAGTTTTGTGATTAACTCTAGACTCATCTACGGTGCTGCAAATGGCATTGTGTCCTTTGATTCCTTGGCTAATATTCCATCTCTACATGTACCAGTTCTTCTTTGTCCACTCATCTGTTGATGGACCTTTTGGATGTTTCCATGTCTTGGTTATTGTAATGCTGGGGCAATGCACATTTGCCTGCCTGTGTCTTTCCAATTCTGCCTTCTTAGGTTATAGGCCCAGGAGTGGGCCTGCTGGATTATATGGTAGCAAAATGTTTACCTTGTAAAGGCACCTCCATTCTGTTCTCAGTCGTGGAATTTACCAGGTTACGTCCCACTTAAATTTGAGGGTATGCACTTCTCCACAACATATTCAGCATTTATTGTTTGTAGATTTTTTTTGCTGATGTTTACTCTGACTAGTGTGAGTGGATACCTCTTTGTGGTTGGATTTCCATGCGTCTCATAATCCCTTGAAATTGAGCTTTCTGGCATGTCCTTTTTTTCTTCACACGGTGAGTACAGCTTACCTCTTCAAATTGTTTTTGTGGAGTATGTGTGACATTTAGAAATATTTTGGCCATTACATCCCTCAAGACATTTGGAGAGCAGGTTTCATTTACAGCCCTCCAGTACTGGTGCATATAAAGTGACCCTTAGCTCAGGTTTTAGAGCTCCTGTTGCAGGTAATGGCCAGAGGGCGGCAGCATTTCTGCTTTTCCCAGTCTGTTAACTTTGGAAACAGACCTTCCTGGCAGTGGTGTTCCTCGGTTATAAATTAGAGTAGAATGTGCCCGGATAAACCCCAAAAGCTGATGTCTACTTACTTAGGTTTGTTCTCTAAATTGAATTTCTATATTTTTTATTGGAGTCATATTCCATTGTGTACATGGACCACTACTTCTTTTGCATTCCTCTGTTGATGGACATTTTCATAGCTTCCAAGTGTTGGCTATGGTAAATATTGCTGGTGTGGAGGATTGCCAGCGGGTGTTTCTGTTTTGCGGTACATGGGCCTCTCACTGCCGTGGCACCTCCCATTGCAGAGCACAGGCTCCGGACGTGCAGGCCCAGCGGCCATAGCTCAAGGGACCAGCCTCTCCACGGCCTGTGGGCATTTCCCGAACCGGGGCATGAACCCATGTCCCCTGAATCTTCGGTGGACTCTCAACCACTGCGCCACCAGTAAAGCCCAGCCTGTGTCCTTTGGTTCCCATCCTCTCAGGCGATGTGCCCAGCAGTGGGTATGCTTGATTGAATGGTAGCTCAGTATTTACCTTTTCAAGGCACCTCCTTTGTGTTTTCCTTACTGGCTCTGACCATGTCTCACGCTGAAACAAGGGTAGGTGTTTCTCCACAACCCCTTCAGCATTTATTTTTTGCAGATTTTTTGCTGATGGCCACTCTGACTGGTGTGAGCTGATAGGATTTTTGTAATTTGGGTTTGCATGTCTTTAATTATTCCTAATGTTCAGCATTTTTCCACACCTTTTGTAAAATTACTGTTAAAGAAAAAAATGAAAAAGACGGAGAGTACAATGAACCCCTTGAAATTGACTTCTTGAAAGGTTGGCCTCTTTTGAAATTTTTGGTGAATTTTCGACCCCAGGATTGTTTTTGAGGGCAGGTGTCATTCAGAGGCCTGCAGTGAGTGTGAATATTTAGTGACCATTAGCACTGGGTTTAAAGCTGCTGTTGTGGGAAACGGCCACAAGGCGGCAGCATTTCTCCATTCCCAAATCTGCTTACTAGGGCAGCAGAGCCTTTCTGGAAGTCCTGTTCCTAGGTGGTGAATTTAACTGAAATGAGCCAGGAGAATCCCTCATAAGTTTATGACACATTACTTCTTGATGGTTGTGTTAGCTTTTTGAATCGGGGTAATGATTAGAATATTGTCTGTCTTAGGTGTACACAATCTGGTTTATTTGTGCTTTACATATATATGTATATTCATGTACAGATCCACTTCCCATGTAAATTATTGCAGAGTGTTCCATAGACCTCCCTTGTTATATGGTCGGTCTTTTTGATATATGTATTTAATAGGTATTTGTACACGTATGGTAACCCTAATCTGAATTTTACCCTTCCCCCCACCTTTCTTTTAAGTAAGCATAGTTTGTTTTCTATGTCTGTGAGTGTCTTTCTCTGTGGAAATATGTTCATTTGTGTCAGTTGCTAGATAACGCCTATAAGTGATACCGTAGGTAGGATATGTCTTTTGCTTTCCGACTTACCTCATGTTCTGTGATTAACTCTAGGCTCATCTATGGTGCCTCAAAGAGCCGTGTTTCATTGTTTTCCATGGCTAATATTCCATTGTGTACATGGACCGTTTCTTCTTTTTCCACTCCTCTGGTGCTGGACATTTTGGTTGCTTGCGTGTCTTGGCTAATGTGAAAATTCCTGCAGTGCAGCTGTTGAAGCCTGTGCCTTCTCGACTCTGGACTTCTCAGGTGAGAGGCTCAGCGGTGGGCCTGCTGAATGGAATGGTGGCTCAATTTTTACTTTTAAACGCAGCTCCTTTCTGTTCTCATTATTTGCTGTTCCCATTTTACATCTCACCAGCAGCTAGAGGGTACACAGTTCTCTAAAACCCCTTCAGCAGGTATTGTTTGTAGACTTTTAGCTGATGGTAGTTGACATGTGTGAGTTGAAACCTTTTGGGAGCTTGTATTTTCATGAGTCTGCTAATTCCTGATGTTGAGCTTTTATCCACTTTCCTCTTTTTTGAAAACGAGTGAGTAAAACTTACCACTCCATACTATCTCCTTGAAAAATTGGCAAGTTTTGAATTTTTTGGCCATTCCCTACCTCCGCACAATTGTTTAGGGCAGGTGTCCTTTAGAGCCCTGAGTCCTTTTGAATGTGAAGTGACCATTAGCTGTGGGTTTAAAGCCAGTCCTGTGGGAGACGGCCACAAGGCAGCAGCATTTCTACATTTCCAACTCTGGGGTTTTGGGCAACATAGCTTTCCTTGAAATCGTGTTAGTCAGCTGCAAAGTAGAGTGGAATGTGCCAGTGCAAACCCCCAAGAGCTTATATCTCCTAAATTGTTGTTTGTTTTTTAAATTTAAGTTTTTTTTATTATCAGAGCAAATTTGATAAAAATGTAGATTCTCCTAGGTGTTCAGTTTCTGGTTCATCCTATCAATGTATCTGTCTATTCCTCTTTGGATCCTTTCCCATGTATGTTATTATAGAGTGTTGAGGAGACCTCTCTTCGTATTCCATAGTTATTTTGCGATTATATATTTCATATGTGTTAGTATATGTCTGTAAACCCCCATAATCTTATTCATATATTGCTTACACCTTTCCATTTGGTAAAACGTAATTTGGTTTTCTGAATCTATGCATGTCCTTGTCTTGGAAATTATTCCATGGGTATCAATTTTTAGGTAACACCTATAGGATGTCTGTCTTTTGGTTTCTTTCTCACTTCAAGTAGGGTGATGATCTCTAGATCTTGCTATGGTGGTGTCAGTGGCACTGTTCCATGCTTTTTCATGGCTAATATTCCATTGTGTACATGGACGACTTCTTCTTGGTGCATTTTCTGTTGATAGACATTTTGGTTTCTTCCAGGTCTTGGCTATGGTACATGTTGCTGCAGTGCAGGATTGCCAGCCTGTGTCTTTTGATTCTACTCAGGGGATAGGCACATGAGTGGGCCTACGAGATCACATGGTGGCTCCATGTTTACCCTTAAACCCTCCCCCATTCTGTTCTCCCTACTGACTCTTACCAGGTTACGTCCCACCAGCAGCTAAAGGGTCCCCAGTTCTCTAAAAGCCCTTCAGCATTTATTCTTTGTAGACTTTTCTTGCTGATGATCATTCTGACGGCTGTGAGTTGCACGTTTTTGTACACTGGATTTGCATGGCTTTATTAATTCCTGACGTTCAGCCTTTTTCCTTTCTCGTTTTTTTTAACACAAAAAAAATGAAAAACGTAACAGAAGACCAATGTGCATAACTTATGTCTCTTGAAACTGTCATTTTGAAACATGGATATATTTTTAATTTTTTGGTCGATATAGAAACCAGGATTTGTTTTCAGGGCAGGTGTGATTTACAGGCCTGCAGTTCTTTTGAATATCAAGTGACCATTAGCGCTGGGATTAAAGCTGCTGTTGTGTGAAACGCCCACAAGGTGGCAGCAGTTCTCCTTTACCGAATCTGGTTACTAGGGCAACAGAGCCTCAATGAAAATCGTGTTCTAGGTTGTAATTTAGAATGGAATGTGCCAGGAAAAAGCCCCTTAATTTATGTCTCACTACTTCTTGTTCGTTTTTTTAATTAATTTATTTTTTTTTACCACAGCAATGTGGATTACAATGTTTGGCTTGTTCTAGGTGTGCAAGATGTGGTTCTTCTACACATAAACATATGTCTATTCTTCCTCGGATCCTTTCCCATGTACGTTATGACACAATGTTGATTAGTCTTCTCTTGGTATTCGGTAGGTTTTGGTGATTATATATTTCACCTGTGTTTGTATATGTCTGTTAACCACAATATCCTAATGTATCCATTCCTCACAAATTTCTATTGGTGAACCATAAATTTGTTTAATGAATCTGTGGTTCACCTTCTGTGTGGAAATACCTTCACTGGTATCAATGTATAGGTAACACGTATAAGTGATATCATACGATATGTGCCTTTCTCTTTCTGTCTTACTACAAGTTTTGTGATTAACTCTAGACTCATCTACGGTGCTGCAAATGGCATTGTGTCCTTTGATTCCTTGGCTAATATTCCATCTCTACATGTACCAGTTCTTCTTTGTCCACTCATCTGTTGATGGACCTTTTGGATGTTTCCATGTCTTGGTTATTGTAATGCTGGGGCAATGCACATTTGCCTGCCTGTGTCTTTCCAATTCTGCCTTCTTAGGTTATAGGCCCAGGAGTGGGCCTGCTGGATCATATGGTAGCAAAATGTTTACCTTGTAAAGGCACCTCCATTCTCTTCTCAGTCGTGGCATTTACCAGGTTACGTCCCACTTAAATTTGAGGGTATGCACTTCTCCACGACATATTCAGCATTTATTGTTTGTAGATTATTTTTGCTGATGTTTACTCTGACTAGTGTGAGTGGATACCTCTTTGTGGTTGGATTTCCATGCGTCTCATAATCCCTTGAAATTGAGCTTTCTGGCATGTCCTTTTTTTCTTCACACGGTGAGTACAGCTTACCTCTTCAAATTGTTTTTGTGGAGTATGTGTGACATTTAGAAATATTTTGGCCATTACATCCCTCAAGACATTTGGAGAGCAGGTTTCATTTACAGCCCTCCAGTACTGGTGCATATAAAGTGACCCTTAGCTCAGGTTTTAGAGCTCCTGTTGCAGGTAATGGCCAGAGGGCGGCAGCATTTCTGCTTTTCCCAGTCTGTTAACTTTGGAAACAGACCTTCCTGGCAGTGGTGTTCCTCGGTTATAAATTAGAGTAGAATGTGCCCGGATAAACCCCCAAAAGCTGATGTCTACTTACTTAGGTTTGTTCTCTAAATTGAATTTCTATATTTTTTATTGGAGTCATATTCCATTGTGTACATGGACCACTACTTCTTTCGCATTCCTCTGTTGATGGACATTTTCATAGCTTCCAAGTGTTGGCTATGGTAAATATTGCTGGTGTGGAGGATTGCCAGCGGGTGTTTCTGTTTTGCGGTACATGGGCCTCTCACTGCCGTGGCACCTCCCATTGCAGAGCACAGGCTCCGGACGTGCAGGCCCAGCGGCCATAGCTCAAGGGACCAGCCTCTCCGCGGCCTGTGGGCATTTCCCGAACCGGGGCATGAACCCATGTCCCCTGAATCTTCGGTGGACTCTCAACCACTGCGCCACCAGTAAAGCCCAGCCTGTGTCCTTTGGTTCCCATCCTCTCAGGCGATGTGCCCAGCAGTGGGTATGCTTGATTGAATGGTAGCTCAGTATTTACCTTTTCAAGGCACCTCCTTTGTGTTTTCCTTACTGGCTCTGACCATGTCTCACGCTGAAACAAGGGTAGGTGTTTCTCCACAACCCCTTCAGCATTTATTTTTTGCAGATTTTTTGCTGATGGCCACTCTGACTGGTGTGAGCTGATAGGATTTTTGTAATTTGGGTTTGCATGTCTTTAATTATTCCTAATGTTCAGCATTTTTCCACACCTTTTGTAAAATTACTGTTAAAGAAAAAAATGAAGAAGACGGAGAGTACAATGAACCCCTTGAAATTGACTTCTTGAAAGGTTGGCCTCTTTTGAAATTTTTGGTGAATTTTCGACCCCAGGATTGTTTTTGAGGGCAGGTGTCATTCAGAGGCCTGCAGTGAGTGTGAATATTTAGTGACCATTAGCACTGGGTTTAAAGCTGCTGTTGTGGGAAACGGCCACAAGGCGGCAGCATTTCTCCATTCCCAAATCTGCTTACTAGGGCAGCAGAGCCTTTCTGGAAGTCCTGTTCCTAGGTGGTGAATTTAACTGCAATGAGCCAGGAGAATCCCTCATAAGTTTATGACACATTACTTCTTGATGGTTGTGTTAGCTTTTTGAATCGGGGTAATGATTAGAATATTGTCTGTCTTAGGTGTACACAATCTGGTTTATTTGTGCTTTACATATATATGTATATTCATGTACAGATCCACTTCCCATGTAAATTATTGCAGAGTGTTCCATAGACCTCCCTTGTTATATGGTCGGTCTTTTTGATATATGTATTTAATAGGTATTTGTACACGTATGGTAACCCTAATCTGAATTTTACCCTTCCCCCCACCTTTCTTTTAAGTAAGCATAGTTTGTTTTCTATGTCTGTGAGTGTCTTTCTCTGTGGAAATATGTTCATTTGTGTCAGTTGCTAGATAACGCCTATAAGTGATACCGTAGGTAGGATATGTCTTTTGCTTTCCGACTTACCTCATGTTCTGTGATTATCTCTAGGCTCATCTATGGTGCCTCAAAGAGCCGTGTTTCATTGTTTTCCATGGCTAATATTCCATTGTGTACATGGACCGTTTCTTCTTTTTCCACTCCTCTGGTGCTGGACATTTTGGTTGCTTGCGTGTCTTGGCTAATGTGAAAATTCCTGCAGTGCAGCTGTTGAAGCCTGTGCCTTCTCGACTCTGGACTTCTCAGGTGAGAGGCTCAGCGGTGGGCCTGCTGAATGGAATGGTGGCTCAATTTTTACTTTTAAACGCAGCTCCTTTCTGTTCTCATTATTTGCTGTTTCCATTTTACATCTCACCAGCAGCTAGAGGATACACAGTTCTCTAAAACCCCTTCAGCAGGTATTGTTTGTAGACTTTTAGCTGATGGTAGTTGACATGTGTGAGTTGAAACCTTTTGGGAGCTTGTATTTTCATGAGTCTGCTAATTCCTGATGTTGAGCTTTTATCCACTTTCCTCTTTTTTGAAAATGAGTGAGTAAAACTTACCACTCCATACTATCTCCTTGAAAAATTGGCAAGTTTTGAATTTTTTGGCCATTCCCTACCTCCGCACAATTGTTTAGGGCAGGTGTCCTTTAGAGCCCTGAGTCCTTTTGAATGTGAAGTGACCATTAGCTGTGGGTTTAAAGCCAGTCCTGTGGGAGACGGCCACAAGGCAGCAGCATTTCTACATTTCCAACTCTGGGGTTTTGGGCAACATAGCTTTCCTTGAAATCGTGTTAGTCAGCTGCAAAGTAGAGTGGAATGTGCCAGTGCAAACCCCCAAGAGCTTATATCTCCTAAATTGTTGTTTGTTTTTTAAATTTAAGTTTTTTTTATTATCAGAGCAAATTTGATAAAAATGTAGATTCTCCTAGGTGTTCAGTTTCTGGTTCATCCTATCAATGTATCTGTCTATTCCTCTTTGGATCCTTTCCCATGTATGTTATTATAGAGTGTTGAGGAGACCTCTCTTCGTATTCCATAGTTATTTTGCGATTATATATTTCATATGTGTTAGTATATGTCTGTAAACCCCCATATCCTTATTCATATATTGCTTACACCTTTCCATTTGGTAAAACGTAATTTGGTTTTCTGAATCTATGCGTGTCCTTGTCTTGGAAATTATTCCATGGGTATCAATTTTTAGGTAACACCTATAGGATGTCTGTCTTTTGGTTTCTTTCTCACTTCAAGTAGGGTGATGATCTCTAGATCTTGCTATGGTGGTGTCAGTGGCACTGTTCCATGCTTTTTCATGGCTAATATTCCATTGTGTACATGGACGACTTCTTCTTGGTGCATTTTCTGTTGATAGACATTTTGGTTTCTTCCAGGTCTTGGCTATGGTACATGTTGCTGCAGTGCAGGATTGCCAGCCTGTGTCTTTTGATTCTACTCAGGGGATAGGCACATGAGTGGGCCTACGAGATCACATGGTGGCTCCATGTTTACCCTTAAACCCTCCCCCATTCTGTTCTCCCTACTGACTCTTACCAGGTTACATCCCACCAGCAGCTAAAGGGTCCCCAGTTCTCTAAAAGCCCTTCAGCATTTATTCTTTGTAGACTTTTCTTGCTGATGATCATTCTGACGGCTGTGAGTTGCACGTTTTTGTACACTGGATTTGCATGGCTTTATTAATTCCTGACGTTCAGCCTTTTTCCTTTCTCGTTTTTTTTAACACAAAAAAAATGAAAAACGTAACAGAAGACCAATGTGCATAACTTATGTCTCTTGAAACTGTCATTTTGAAACATGGATATATTTTTAATTTTTTGGTCGATATAGAAACCAGGATTTGTTTTCAGGGCAGGTGTGATTTACAGGCCTGCAGTTCTTTTGAATATCAAGTGACCATTAGCGCTGGGATTAAAGCTGCTGTTGTGTGAAACGCCCACAAGGTGGCAGCAGTTCTCCTTTACCGAATCTGGTTACTAGGGCAACAGAGCCTCAATGAAAATCGTGTTCTAGGTTGTAATTTAGAATGGAATGTGCCAGGAAAAAGCCCCTTAATTTATGTCTCACTACTTCTTGTTCGTTTTTTTAATTAATTTATTTTTTTTTACCACAGCAATGTGGATTACAATGTTTGGCTTGTTCTAGGTGTGCAAGATGTGGTTCTTCTACACATAAACATATGTCTATTCTTCCTCGGATCCTTTCCCATGTACGTTATGACACAATGTTGATTAGTCTTCTCTTGGTATTCGGTAGGTTTTGGTGATTATATATTTCACCTGTGTTTGTATATGTCTGTTAACCACAATATCCTAATGTATCCATTCCTCACAAATTTCTATTGGTGAACCATAAATTTGTTTAATGAATCTGTGGTTCACCTTCTGTGTGGAAATACCTTCACTGGTATCAATGTATAGGTAACACGTATAAGTGATATCATACGATATGTGCCTTTCTCTTTCTGTCTTACTACAAGTTTTGTGATTAACTCTAGACTCATCTACGGTGCTGCAAATGGCATTGTGTCCTTTGATTCCTTGGCTAATATTCCATCTCTACATGTACCAGTTCTTCTTTGTCCACTCATCTGTTGATGGACCTTTTGGATGTTTCCATGTCTTGGTTATTGTAATGCTGGGGCAATGCACATTTGCCTGCCTGTGTCTTTCCAATTCTGCCTTCTTAGGTTATAGGCCCAGGAGTGGGCCTGCTGGATCATATGGTAGCAAAATGTTTACCTTGTAAAGGCACCTCCATTCTGTTCTCAGTCGTGGAATTTACCAGGTTACGTCCCACTTAAATTTGAGGGTATGCACTTCTCCACAACATATTCAGCATTTATTGTTTGTAGATTTTTTTTGCTGATGTTTACTCTGACTAGTGTGAGTGGATACCTCTTTGTGGTTGGATTTCCATGCGTCTCATAATCCCTTGAAATTGAGCTTTCTGGCATGTCCTTTTTTTCTTCACACGGTGAGTACAGCTTACCTCTTCAAATTGTTTTTGTGGAGTATGTGTGACATTTACAAATATTTTGGCCATTACATCCCTCAAGACATTTGGAGAGCAGGTTTCATTTACAGCCCTCCAGTACTGGTGCATATAAAGTGACCCTTAGCTCAGGTTTTAGAGCTCCTGTTGCAGGTAATGGCCAGAGGGCGGCAGCATTTCTGCTTTTCCCAGTCTGTTAACTTTGGAAACAGACCTTCCTGGCAGTGGTGTTCCTCGGTTATAAATTAGAGTAGAATGTGCCCGGATAAACCCCAAAAGCTGATGTCTACTTACTTAGGTTTGTTCTCTAAATTGAATTTCTATTTTTTTTATTGGAGTCATATTCCATTGTGTACATGGACCACTACTTCTTTTGCATTCCTCTGTTGATGGACATTTTCATAGCTTCCAAGTGTTGGCTATGGTAAATATTGCTGGTGTGGAGGATTGCCAGCGGGTGTTTCTGTTTTGCGGTACATGGGCCTCTCACTGCCGTGGCACCTCCCATTGCAGAGCACAGGCTCCGGACGTGCAGGCCCAGCGGCCATAGCTCAAGGGACCAGCCTCTCCGCGGCCTGTGGGCATTTCCCGAACCGGGGCATGAACCCATGTCCCCTGAATCTTCGGTGGACTCTCAACCACTGCGCCACCAGTAAAGCCCAGCCTGTGTCCTTTGGTTCCCATCCTCTCAGGCGATGTGCCCAGCAGTGGGTATGCTTGATTGAATGGTAGCTCAGTATTTACCTTTTCAAGGCACCTCCTTTGTGTTTTCCTTACTGGCTCTGACCATGTCTCACGCTGAAACAAGGGTAGGTGTTTCTCCACAACCCCTTCAGCATTTATTTTTTGCAGATTTTTTGCTGATGGCCACTCTGACTGGTGTGAGCTGATAGGATTTTTGTAATTTGGGTTTGCATGTCTTTAATTATTCCTAATGTTCAGCATTTTTCCACACCTTTTGTAAAATTACTGTTAAAGAAAAAAATGAAAAAGACGGAGAGTACAATGAACCCCTTGAAATTGACTTCTTGAAAGGTTGGCCTCTTTTGAAATTTTTGGTGAATTTTCGACCCCAGGATTGTTTTTGAGGGCAGGTGTCATTCAGAGGCCTGCAGTGAGTGTGAATATTTAGTGACCATTAGCACTGGGTTTAAAGCTGCTGTTGTGGGAAACGGCCACAAGGCGGCAGCATTTCTCCATTCCCAAATCTGCTTACTAGGGCAGCAGAGCCTTTCTGGAAGTCCTGTTCCTAGGTGGTGAATTTAACTGCAATGAGCCAGGAGAATCCCTCATAAGTTTATGACACATTACTTCTTGATGGTTGTGTTAGCTTTTTGAATCGGGGTAATGATTAGAATATTGTCTGTCTTAGGTGTACACAATCTGGTTTATTTGTGCTTTACATATATATGTATATTCATGTACAGATCCACTTCCCATGTAAATTATTGCAGAGTGTTCCATAGACCTCCCTTGTTATATGGTCGGTCTTTTTGATATATGTATTTAATAGGTATTTGTACACGTATGGTAACCCTAATCTGAATTTTACCCTTCCCCCCACCTTTCTTTTAAGTAAGCATAGTTTGTTTTCTATGTCTGTGAGTGTCTTTCTCTGTGGAAATATGTTCATTTGTGTCAGTTGCTAGATAACGCCTATAAGTGATACCGTAGGTAGGATATGTCTTTTGCTTTCCGACTTACCTCATGTTCTGTGATTAACTCTAGGCTCATCTATGGTGCCTCAAAGAGCCGTGTTTCATTGTTTTCCATGGCTAATATTCCATTGTGTACATGGACCGTTTCTTCTTTTTCCACTCCTCTGGTGCTGGACATTTTGGTTGCTTGCGTGTCTTGGCTAATGTGAAAATTCCTGCAGTGCAGCTGTTGAAGCCTGTGCCTTCTCGACTCTGGACTTCTCAGGTGAGAGGCTCAGCGGTGGGCCTGCTGAATGGAATGGTGGCTCAATTTTTACTTTTAAACGCAGCTCCTTTCTGTTCTCATTATTTGCTGTTCCCATTTTACATCTCACCAGCAGCTAGAGGGTACACAGTTCTCTAAAACCCCTTCAGCAGGTATTGTTTGTAGACTTTTAGCTGATGGTAGTTGACATGTGTGAGTTGAAACCTTTTGGGAGCTTGTATTTTCATGAGTCTGCTAATTCCTGATGTTGAGCTTTTATCCACTTTCCTCTTTTTTGAAAACGAGTGAGTAAAACTTACCACTCCATACTATCTCCTTGAAAAATTGGCAAGTTTTGAATTTTTTGGCCATTCCCTACCTCCGCACAATTGTTTAGGGCAGGTGTCCTTTAGAGCCCTGAGTCCTTTTGAATGTGAAGTGACCATTAGCTGTGGGTTTAAAGCCAGTCCTGTGGGAGACGGCCACAAGGCAGCAGCATTTCTACATTTCCAACTCTGGGGTTTTGGGCAACATAGCTTTCCTTGAAATCGTGTTAGTCAGCTGCAAAGTAGAGTGGAATGTGCCAGTGCAAACCCCCAAGAGCTTATATCTCCTAAATTGTTGTTTGTTTTTTAAATTTAAGTTTTTTTTATTATCAGAGCAAATTTGATAAAAATGTAGATTCTCCTAGGTGTTCAGTTTCTGGTTCATCCTATCAATGTATCTGTCTATTCCTCTTTGGATCCTTTCCCATGTATGTTATTATAGAGTGTTGAGGAGACCTCTCTTCGTATTCCATAGTTATTTTGCGATTATATATTTCATATGTGTTAGTATATGTCTGTAAACCCCCATATCCTTATTCATATATTGCTTACACCTTTCCATTTGGTAAAACGTAATTTGGTTTTCTGAATCTATGCGTGTCCTTGTCTTGGAAATTATTCCATGGGTATCAATTTTTAGGTAACACCTATAGGATGTCTGTCTTTTGGTTTCTTTCTCACTTCAAGTAGGGTGATGATCTCTAGATCTTGCTATGGTGGTGTCAGTGGCACTGTTCCATGCTTTTTCATGGCTAATATTCCATTGTGTACATGGACGACTTCTTCTTGGTGCATTTTCTGTTGATAGACATTTTGGTTTCTTCCAGGTCTTGGCTATGGTACATGTTGCTGCAGTGCAGGATTGCCAGCCTGTGTCTTTTGATTCTACTCAGGGGATAGGCACATGAGTGGGCCTACGAGATCACATGGTGGCTCCATGTTTACCCTTAAACCCTCCCCCATTCTGTTCTCCCTACTGACTCTTACCAGGTTACATCCCACCAGCAGCTAAAGGGTCCCCAGTTCTCTAAAAGCCCTTCAGCATTTATTCTTTGTAGACTTTTCTTGCTGATGATCATTCTGACGGCTGTGAGTTGCACGTTTTTGTACACTGGATTTGCATGGCTTTATTAATTCCTGACGTTCAGCCTTTTTCCTTTCTCGTTTTTTTTAACACAAAAAAAATGAAAAACGTAACAGAAGACCAATGTGCATAACTTATGTCTCTTGAAACTGTCATTTTGAAACATGGATATATTTTTAATTTTTTGGTCGATATAGAAACCAGGATTTGTTTTCAGGGCAGGTGTGATTTACAGGCCTGCAGTTCTTTTGAATATCAAGTGACCATTAGCGCTGGGATTAAAGCTGCTGTTGTGTGAAACGCCCACAAGGTGGCAGCAGTTCTCCTTTACCGAATCTGGTTACTAGGGCAACAGAGCCTCAATGAAAATCGTGTTCTAGGTTGTAATTTAGAATGGAATGTGCCAGGAAAAAGCCCCTTAATTTATGTCTCACTACTTCTTGTTCGTTTTTTAAATTAATTTATTTTTTTTTACCACAGCAATGTGGATTACAATGTTTGGCTTGTTCTAGGTGTGCAAGATGTGGTTCTTCTACACATAAACATATGTCTATTCTTCCTCGGATCCTTTCCCATGTACGTTATGACACAATGTTGATTAGTCTTCTCTTGGTATTCGGTAGGTTTTGGTGATTATATATTTCACCTGTGTTTGTATATGTCTGTTAACCACAATATCCTAATGTATCCATTCCTCACAAATTTCTATTGGTGAACCATAAATTTGTTTAATGAATCTGTGGTTCACCTTCTGTGTGGAAATACCTTCACTGGTATCAATGTATAGGTAACACGTATAAGTGATATCATACGATATGTGCCTTTCTCTTTCTGTCTTACTACAAGTTTTGTGATTAACTCTAGACTCATCTACGGTGCTGCAAATGGCATTGTGTCCTTTGATTCCTTGGCTAATATTCCATCTCTACATGTACCAGTTCTTCTTTGTCCACTCATCTGTTGATGGACCTTTTGGATGTTTCCATGTCTTGGTTATTGTAATGCTGGGGCAATGCACATTTGCCTGCCTGTGTCTTTCCAATTCTGCCTTCTTAGGTTATAGGCCCAGGAGTGGGCCTGCTGGATCATATGGTAGCAAAATGTTTACCTTGTAAAGGCACCTCCATTCTCTTCTCAGTCGTGGCATTTACCAGGTTACGTCCCACTTAAATTTGAGGGTATGCACTTCTCCACGACATATTCAGCATTTATTGTTTGTAGATTATTTTTGCTGATGTTTACTCTGACTAGTGTGAGTGGATACCTCTTTGTGGTTGGATTTCCATGCGTCTCATAATCCCTTGAAATTGAGCTTTCTGGCATGTCCTTTTTTTCTTCACACGGTGAGTACAGCTTACCTCTTCAAATTGTTTTTGTGGAGTATGTGTGACATTTAGAAATATTTTGGCCATTACATCCCTCAAGACATTTGGAGAGCAGGTTTCATTTACAGCCCTCCAGTACTGGTGCATATAAAGTGACCCTTAGCTCAGGTTTTAGAGCTCCTGTTGCAGGTAATGGCCAGAGGGCGGCAGCATTTCTGCTTTTCCCAGTCTGTTAACTTTGGAAACAGACCTTCCTGGCAGTGGTGTTCCTCGGTTATAAATTAGAGTAGAATGTGCCCGGATAAACCCCAAAAGCTGATGTCTACTTACTTAGGTTTGTTCTCTAAATTGAATTTCTATTTTTTTTATTGGAGTCATATTCCATTGTGTACATGGACCACTACTTCTTTCGCATTCCTCTGTTGATGGACATTTTCATAGCTTCCAAGTGTTGGCTATGGTAAATATTGCTGGTGTGGAGGATTGCCAGCGGGTGTTTCTGTTTTGCGGTACATGGGCCTCTCACTGCCGTGGCACCTCCCATTGCAGAGCACAGGCTCCGGACGTGCAGGCCCAGCGGCCATAGCTCAAGGGACCAGCCTCTCCGCGGCCTGTGGGCATTTCCCGAACCGGGGCATGAACCCATGTCCCCTGAATCTTCGGTGGACTCTCAACCACTGCGCCACCAGTAAAGCCCAGCCTGTGTCCTTTGGTTCCCATCCTCTCAGGCGATGTGCCCAGCAGTGGGTATGCTTGATTGAATGGTAGCTCAGTATTTACCTTTTCAAGGCACCTCCTTTGTGTTTTCCTTACTGGCTCTGACCATGTCTCACGCTGAAACAAGGGTAGGTGTTTCTCCACAACCCCTTCAGCATTTATTTTTTGCAGATTTTTTGCTGATGGCCACTCTGACTGGTGTGAGCTGATAGGATTTTTGTAATTTGGGTTTGCATGTCTTTAATTATTCCTAATGTTCAGCATTTTTCCACACCTTTTGTAAAATTACTGTTAAAGAAAAAAATGAAAAAGACGGAGAGTACAATGAACCCCTTGAAATTGACTTCTTGAAAGGTTGGCCTCTTTTGAAATTTTTGGTGAATTTTCGACCCCAGGATTGTTTTTGAGGGCAGGTGTCATTCAGAGGCCTGCAGTGAGTGTGAATATTTAGTGACCATTAGCACTGGGTTTAAAGCTGCTGTTGTGGGAAACGGCCACAAGGCGGCAGCATTTCTCCATTCCCAAATCTGCTTACTAGGGCAGCAGAGCCTTTCTGGAAGTCCTGTTCCTAGGTGGTGAATTTAACTGCAATGAGCCAGGAGAATCCCTCATAAGTTTATGACACATTACTTCTTGATGGTTGTGTTAGCTTTTTGAATCGGGGTAATGATTAGAATATTGTCTGTCTTAGGTGTACACAATCTGGTTTATTTGTGCTTTACATATATATGTATATTCATGTACAGATCCACTTCCCATGTAAATTATTGCAGAGTGTTCCATAGACCTCCCTTGTTATATGGTCGGTCTTTTTGATATATGTATTTAATAGGTATTTGTACACGTATGGTAACCCTAATCTGAATTTTACCCTTCCCCCCACCTTTCTTTTAAGTAAGCATAGTTTGTTTTCTATGTCTGTGAGTGTCTTTCTCTGTGGAAATATGTTCATTTGTGTCAGTTGCTAGATAACGCCTATAAGTGATACCGTAGGTAGGATATGTCTTTTGCTTTCCGACTTACCTCATGTTCTGTGATTAACTCTAGGCTCATCTATGGTGCCTCAAAGAGCCGTGTTTCATTGTTTTCCATGGCTAATATTCCATTGTGTACATGGACCGTTTCTTCTTTTTCCACTCCTCTGGTGCTGGACATTTTGGTTGCTTGCGTGTCTTGGCTAATGTGAAAATTCCTGCAGTGCAGCTGTTGAAGCCTGTGCCTTCTCGACTCTGGACTTCTCAGGTGAGAGGCTCAGCGGTGGGCCTGCTGAATGGAATGGTGGCTCAATTTTTACTTTTAAACGCAGCTCCTTTCTGTTCTCATTATTTGCTGTTCCCATTTTACATCTCACCAGCAGCTAGAGGGTACACAGTTCTCTAAAACCCCTTCAGCAGGTATTGTTTGTAGACTTTTAGCTGATGGTAGTTGACATGTGTGAGTTGAAACCTTTTGGGAGCTTGTATTTTCATGAGTCTGCTAATTCCTGATGTTGAGCTTTTATCCACTTTCCTCTTTTTTGAAAACGAGTGAGTAAAACTTACCACTCCATACTATCTCCTTGAAAAATTGGCAAGTTTTGAATTTTTTGGCCATTCCCTACCTCCGCACAATTGTTTAGGGCAGGTGTCCTTTAGAGCCCTGAGTCCTTTTGAATGTGAAGTGACCATTAGCTGTGGGTTTAAAGCCAGTCCTGTGGGAGACGGCCACAAGGCAGCAGCATTTCTACATTTCCAACTCTGGGGTTTTGGGCAACATAGCTTTCCTTGAAATCGTGTTAGTCAGCTGCAAAGTAGAGTGGAATGTGCCAGTGCAAACCCCCAAGAGCTTATATCTCCTAAATTGTTGTTTGTTTTTTAAATTTAAGTTTTTTTTATTATCAGAGCAAATTTGATAAAAATGTAGATTCTCCTAGGTGTTCAGTTTCTGGTTCATCCTATCAATGTATCTGTCTATTCCTCTTTGGATCCTTTCCCATGTATGTTATTATAGAGTGTTGAGGAGACCTCTCTTCGTATTCCATAGTTATTTTGCGATTATATATTTCATATGTGTTAGTATATGTCTGTAAACCCCCATATCCTTATTCATATATTGCTTACACCTTTCCATTTGGTAAAACGTAATTTGGTTTTCTGAATCTATGCGTGTCCTTGTCTTGGAAATTATTCCATGGGTATCAATTTTTAGGTAACACCTATAGGATGTCTGTCTTTTGGTTTCTTTCTCACTTCAAGTAGGGTGATGATCTCTAGATCTTGCTATGGTGGTGTCAGTGGCACTGTTCCATGCTTTTTCATGGCTAATATTCCATTGTGTACATGGACGACTTCTTCTTGGTGCATTTTCTGTTGATAGACATTTTGGTTTCTTCCAGGTCTTGGCTATGGTACATGTTGCTGCAGTGCAGGATTGCCAGCCTGTGTCTTTTGATTCTACTCAGGGGATAGGCACATGAGTGGGCCTACGAGATCACATGGTGGCTCCATGTTTACCCTTAAACCCTCCCCCATTCTGTTCTCCCTACTGACTCTTACCAGGTTACATCCCACCAGCAGCTAAAGGGTCCCCAGTTCTCTAAAAGCCCTTCAGCATTTATTCTTTGTAGACTTTTCTTGCTGATGATCATTCTGACGGCTGTGAGTTGCACGTTTTTGTACACTGGATTTGCATGGCTTTATTAATTCCTGACGTTCAGCCTTTTTCCTTTCTCGTTTTTTTTAACACAAAAAAAATGAAAAACGTAACAGAAGACCAATGTGCATAACTTATGTCTCTTGAAACTGTCATTTTGAAACATGGATATATTTTTAATTTTTTGGTCGATATAGAAACCAGGATTTGTTTTCAGGGCAGGTGTGATTTACAGGCCTGCAGTTCTTTTGAATATCAAGTGACCATTAGCGCTGGGATTAAAGCTGCTGTTGTGTGAAACGCCCACAAGGTGGCAGCAGTTCTCCTTTACCGAATCTGGTTACTAGGGCAACAGAGCCTCAATGAAAATCGTGTTCTAGGTTGTAATTTAGAATGGAATGTGCCAGGAAAAAGCCCCTTAATTTATGTCTCACTACTTCTTGTTCGTTTTTTAAATTAATTTATTTTTTTTTACCACAGCAATGTGGATTACAATGTTTGGCTTGTTCTAGGTGTGCAAGATGTGGTTCTTCTACACATAAACATATGTCTATTCTTCCTCGGATCCTTTCCCATGTACGTTATGACACAATGTTGATTAGTCTTCTCTTGGTATTCGGTAGGTTTTGGTGATTATATATTTCACCTGTGTTTGTATATGTCTGTTAACCACAATATCCTAATGTATCCATTCCTCACAAATTTCTATTGGTGAACCATAAATTTGTTTAATGAATCTGTGGTTCACCTTCTGTGTGGAAATACCTTCACTGGTATCAATGTATAGGTAACACGTATAAGTGATATCATACGATATGTGCCTTTCTCTTTCTGTCTTACTACAAGTTTTGTGATTAACTCTAGACTCATCTACGGTGCTGCAAATGGCATTGTGTCCTTTGATTCCTTGGCTAATATTCCATCTCTACATGTACCAGTTCTTCTTTGTCCACTCATCTGTTGATGGACCTTTTGGATGTTTCCATGTCTTGGTTATTGTAATGCTGGGGCAATGCACATTTGCCTGCCTGTGTCTTTCCAATTCTGCCTTCTTAGGTTATAGGCCCAGGAGTGGGCCTGCTGGATCATATGGTAGCAAAATGTTTACCTTGTAAAGGCACCTCCATTCTCTTCTCAGTCGTGGCATTTACCAGGTTACGTCCCACTTAAATTTGAGGGTATGCACTTCTCCACGACATATTCAGCATTTATTGTTTGTAGATTATTTTTGCTGATGTTTACTCTGACTAGTGTGAGTGGATACCTCTTTGTGGTTGGATTTCCATGCGTCTCATAATCCCTTGAAATTGAGCTTTCTGGCATGTCCTTTTTTTCTTCACACGGTGAGTACAGCTTACCTCTTCAAATTGTTTTTGTGGAGTATGTGTGACATTTAGAAATATTTTGGCCATTACATCCCTCAAGACATTTGGAGAGCAGGTTTCATTTACAGCCCTCCAGTACTGGTGCATATAAAGTGACCCTTAGCTCAGGTTTTAGAGCTCCTGTTGCAGGTAATGGCCAGAGGGCGGCAGCATTTCTGCTTTTCCCAGTCTGTTAACTTTGGAAACAGACCTTCCTGGCAGTGGTGTTCCTCGGTTATAAATTAGAGTAGAATGTGCCCGGATAAACCCCCAAAAGCTGATGTCTACTTACTTAGGTTTGTTCTCTAAATTGAATTTCTATATTTTTTATTGGAGTCATATTCCATTGTGTACATGGACCACTACTTCTTTCGCATTCCTCTGTTGATGGACATTTTCATAGCTTCCAAGTGTTGGCTATGGTAAATATTGCTGGTGTGGAGGATTGCCAGCGGGTGTTTCTGTTTTGCGGTACATGGGCCTCTCACTGCCGTGGCACCTCCCATTGCAGAGCACAGGCTCCGGACGTGCAGGCCCAGCGGCCATAGCTCAAGGGACCAGCCTCTCCGCGGCCTGTGGGCATTTCCCGAACCGGGGCATGAACCCATGTCCCCTGAATCTTCGGTGGACTCTCAACCACTGCGCCACCAGTAAAGCCCAGCCTGTGTCCTTTGGTTCCCATCCTCTCAGGCGATGTGCCCAGCAGTGGGTATGCTTGATTGAATGGTAGCTCAGTATTTACCTTTTCAAGGCACCTCCTTTGTGTTTTCCTTACTGGCTCTGACCATGTCTCACGCTGAAACAAGGGTAGGTGTTTCTCCACAACCCCTTCAGCATTTATTTTTTGCAGATTTTTTGCTGATGGCCACTCTGACTGGTGTGAGCTGATAGGATTTTTGTAATTTGGGTTTGCATGTCTTTAATTATTCCTAATGTTCAGCATTTTTCCACACCTTTTGTAAAATTACTGTTAAAGAAAAAAATGAAGAAGACGGAGAGTACAATGAACCCCTTGAAATTGACTTCTTGAAAGGTTGGCCTCTTTTGAAATTTTTGGTGAATTTTCGACCCCAGGATTGTTTTTGAGGGCAGGTGTCATTCAGAGGCCTGCAGTGAGTGTGAATATTTAGTGACCATTAGCACTGGGTTTAAAGCTGCTGTTGTGGGAAACGGCCACAAGGCGGCAGCATTTCTCCATTCCCAAATCTGCTTACTAGGGCAGCAGAGCCTTTCTGGAAGTCCTGTTCCTAGGTGGTGAATTTAACTGCAATGAGCCAGGAGAATCCCTCATAAGTTTATGACACATTACTTCTTGATGGTTGTGTTAGCTTTTTGAATCGGGGTAATGATTAGAATATTGTCTGTCTTAGGTGTACACAATCTGGTTTATTTGTGCTTTACATATATATGTATATTCATGTACAGATCCACTTCCCATGTAAATTATTGCAGAGTGTTCCATAGACCTCCCTTGTTATATGGTCGGTCTTTTTGATATATGTATTTAATAGGTATTTGTACACGTATGGTAACCCTAATCTGAATTTTACCCTTCCCCCCACCTTTCTTTTAAGTAAGCATAGTTTGTTTTCTATGTCTGTGAGTGTCTTTCTCTGTGGAAATATGTTCATTTGTGTCAGTTGCTAGATAACGCCTATAAGTGATACCGTAGGTAGGATATGTCTTTTGCTTTCCGACTTACCTCATGTTCTGTGATTATCTCTAGGCTCATCTATGGTGCCTCAAAGAGCCGTGTTTCATTGTTTTCCATGGCTAATATTCCACTGTGTACATGGACCGTTTCTTCTTTTTCCACTCCTCTGGTGCTGGACATTTTGGTTGCTTGCGTGTCTTGGCTAATGTGAAAATTCCTGCAGTGCAGCTGTTGAAGCCTGTGCCTTCTCGACTCTGGACTTCTCAGGTGAGAGGCTCAGCGGTGGGCCTGCTGAATGGAATGGTGGCTCAATTTTTACTTTTAAACGCAGCTCCTTTCTGTTCTCATTATTTGCTGTTTCCATTTTACATCTCACCAGCAGCTAGAGGGTACACAGTTCTCTAAAACCCCTTCAGCAGGTATTGTTTGTAGACTTTTAGCTGATGGTAGTTGACATGTGTGAGTTGAAACCTTTTGGGAGCTTGTATTTTCATGAGTCTGCTAATTCCTGATGTTGAGCTTTTATCCACTTTCCTCTTTTTTGAAAATGAGTGAGTAAAACTTACCACTCCATACTATCTCCTTGAAAAATTGGCAAGTTTTGAATTTTTTGGCCATTCCCTACCTCCGCACAATTGTTTAGGGCAGGTGTCCTTTAGAGCCCTGAGTCCTTTTGAATGTGAAGTGACCATTAGCTGTGGGTTTAAAGCCAGTCCTGTGGGAGACGGCCACAAGGCAGCAGCATTTCTACATTTCCAACTCTGGGGTTTTGGGCAACATAGCTTTCCTTGAAATCGTGTTAGTCAGCTGCAAAGTAGAGTGGAATGTGCCAGTGCAAACCCCCAAGAGCTTATATCTCCTAAATTGTTGTTTGTTTTTTAAATTTAAGTTTTTTTTATTATCAGAGCAAATTTGATAAAAATGTAGATTCTCCTAGGTGTTCAGTTTCTGGTTCATCCTATCAATGTATCTGTCTATTCCTCTTTGGATCCTTTCCCATGTATGTTATTATAGAGTGTTGAGGAGACCTCTCTTCGTATTCCATAGTTATTTTGCGATTATATATTTCATATGTGTTAGTATATGTCTGTAAACCCCCATATCCTTATTCATATATTGCTTACACCTTTCCATTTGGTAAAACGTAATTTGGTTTTCTGAATCTATGCGTGTCCTTGTCTTGGAAATTATTCCATGGGTATCAATTTTTAGGTAACACCTATAGGATGTCTGTCTTTTGGTTTCTTTCTCACTTCAAGTAGGGTGATGATCTCTAGATCTTGCTATGGTGGTGTCAGTGGCACTGTTCCATGCTTTTTCATGGCTAATATTCCATTGTGTACATGGACGACTTCTTCTTGGTGCATTTTCTGTTGATAGACATTTTGGTTTCTTCCAGGTCTTGGCTATGGTACATGTTGCTGCAGTGCAGGATTGCCAGCCTGTGTCTTTTGATTCTACTCAGGGGATAGGCACATGAGTGGGCCTACGAGATCACATGGTGGCTCCATGTTTACCCTTAAACCCTCCCCCATTCTGTTCTCCCTACTGACTCTTACCAGGTTACATCCCACCAGCAGCTAAAGGGTCCCCAGTTCTCTAAAAGCCCTTCAGCATTTATTCTTTGTAGACTTTTCTTGCTGATGATCATTCTGACGGCTGTGAGTTGCACGTTTTTGTACACTGGATTTGCATGGCTTTATTAATTCCTGACGTTCAGCCTTTTTCCTTTCTCGTTTTTTTTAACACAAAAAAAATGAAAAACGTAACAGAAGACCAATGTGCATAACTTATGTCTCTTGAAACTGTCATTTTGAAACATGGATATATTTTTAATTTTTTGGTCGATATAGAAACCAGGATTTGTTTTCAGGGCAGGTGTGATTTACAGGCCTGCAGTTCTTTTGAATATCAAGTGACCATTAGCGCTGGGATTAAAGCTGCTGTTGTGTGAAACGCCCACAAGGTGGCAGCAGTTCTCCTTTACCGAATCTGGTTACTAGGGCAACAGAGCCTCAATGAAAATCGTGTTCTAGGTTGTAATTTAGAATGGAATGTGCCAGGAAAAAGCCCCTTAATTTATGTCTCACTACTTCTTGTTCGTTTTTTTAATTAATTTATTTTTTTTTACCACAGCAATGTGGATTACAATGTTTGGCTTGTTCTAGGTGTGCAAGATGTGGTTCTTCTACACATAAACATATGTCTATTCTTCCTCGGATCCTTTCCCATGTACGTTATGACACAATGTTGATTAGTCTTCTCTTGGTATTCGGTAGGTTTTGGTGATTATATATTTCACCTGTGTTTGTATATGTCTGTTAACCACAATATCCTAATGTATCCATTCCTCACAAATTTCTATTGGTGAACCATAAATTTGTTTAATGAATCTGTGGTTCACCTTCTGTGTGGAAATACCTTCACTGGTATCAATGTATAGGTAACACGTATAAGTGATATCATACGATATGTGCCTTTCTCTTTCTGTCTTACTACAAGTTTTGTGATTAACTCTAGACTCATCTACGGTGCTGCAAATGGCATTGTGTCCTTTGATTCCTTGGCTAATATTCCATCTCTACATGTACCAGTTCTTCTTTGTCCACTCATCTGTTGATGGACCTTTTGGATGTTTCCATGTCTTGGTTATTGTAATGCTGGGGCAATGCACATTTGCCTGCCTGTGTCTTTCCAATTCTGCCTTCTTAGGTTATAGGCCCAGGAGTGGGCCTGCTGGATCATATGGTAGCAAAATGTTTACCTTGTAAAGGCACCTCCATTCTGTTCTCAGTCGTGGAATTTACCAGGTTACGTCCCACTTAAATTTGAGGGTATGCACTTCTCCACAACATATTCAGCATTTATTGTTTGTAGATTTTTTTTGCTGATGTTTACTCTGACTAGTGTGAGTGGATACCTCTTTGTGGTTGGATTTCCATGCGTCTCATAATCCCTTGAAATTGAGCTTTCTGGCATGTCCTTTTTTTCTTCACACGGTGAGTACAGCTTACCTCTTCAAATTGTTTTTGTGGAGTATGTGTGACATTTAGAAATATTTTGGCCATTACATCCCTCAAGACATTTGGAGAGCAGGTTTCATTTACAGCCCTCCAGTACTGGTGCATATAAAGTGACCCTTAGCTCAGGTTTTGGAGCTCCTGTTGCAGGTAATGGCCAGAGGGCGGCAGCATTTCTGCTTTTCCCAGTCTGTTAACTTTGGAAACAGACCTTCCTGGCAGTGGTGTTCCTCGGTTATAAATTAGAGTAGAATGTGCCCGGATAAACCCCAAAAGCTGATGTCTACTTACTTAGGTTTGTTCTCTAAATTGAATTTCTATATTTTTTATTGGAGTCATATTCCATTGTGTACATGGACCACTACTTCTTTTGCATTCCTCTGTTGATGGACATTTTCATAGCTTCCAAGTGTTGGCTATGGTAAATATTGCTGGTGTGGAGGATTGCCAGCGGGTGTTTCTGTTTTGCGGTACATGGGCCTCTCACTGCCGTGGCACCTCCCATTGCAGAGCACAGGCTCCGGACGTGCAGGCCCAGCGGCCATAGCTCAAGGGACCAGCCTCTCCGCGGCCTGTGGGCATTTCCCGAACCGGGGCATGAACCCATGTCCCCTGAATCTTCGGTGGACTCTCAACCACTGCGCCACCAGTAAAGCCCAGCCTGTGTCCTTTGGTTCCCATCCTCTCAGGCGATGTGCCCAGCAGTGGGTATGCTTGATTGAATGGTAGCTCAGTATTTACCTTTTCAAGGCACCTCCTTTGTGTTTTCCTTACTGGCTCTGACCATGTCTCACGCTGAAACAAGGGTAGGTGTTTCTCCACAACCCCTTCAGCATTTATTTTTTGCAGATTTTTTGCTGATGGCCACTCTGACTGGTGTGAGCTGATAGGATTTTTGTAATTTGGGTTTGCATGTCTTTAATTATTCCTAATGTTCAGCATTTTTCCACACCTTTTGTAAAATTACTGTTAAAGAAAAAAATGAAAAAGACGGAGAGTACAATGAACCCCTTGAAATTGACTTCTTGAAAGGTTGGCCTCTTTTGAAATTTTTGGTGAATTTTCGACCCCAGGATTGTTTTTGAGGGCAGGTGTCATTCAGAGGCCTGCAGTGAGTGTGAATATTTAGTGACCATTAGCACTGGGTTTAAAGCTGCTGTTGTGGGAAACGGCCACAAGGCGGCAGCATTTCTCCATTCCCAAATCTGCTTACTAGGGCAGCAGAGCCTTTCTGGAAGTCCTGTTCCTAGGTGGTGAATTTAACTGCAATGAGCCAGGAGAATCCCTCATAAGTTTATGACACATTACTTCTTGATGGTTGTGTTAGCTTTTTGAATCGGGGTAATGATTAGAATATTGTCTGTCTTAGGTGTACACAATCTGGTTTATTTGTGCTTTACATATATATGTATATTCATGTACAGATCCACTTCCCATGTAAATTATTGCAGAGTGTTCCATAGACCTCCCTTGTTATATGGTCGGTCTTTTTGATATATGTATTTAATAGGTATTTGTACACGTATGGTAACCCTAATCTGAATTTTACCCTTCCCCCCACCTTTCTTTTAAGTAAGCATAGTTTGTTTTCTATGTCTGTGAGTGTCTTTCTCTGTGGAAATATGTTCATTTGTGTCAGTTGCTAGATAACGCCTATAAGTGATACCGTAGGTAGGATATGTCTTTTGCTTTCCGACTTACCTCATGTTCTGTGATTAACTCTAGGCTCATCTATGGTGCCTCAAAGAGCCGTGTTTCATTGTTTTCCATGGCTAATATTCCATTGTGTACATGGACCGTTTCTTCTTTTTCCACTCCTCTGGTGCTGGACATTTTGGTTGCTTGCGTGTCTTGGCTAATGTGAAAATTCCTGCAGTGCAGCTGTTGAAGCCTGTGCCTTCTCGACTCTGGACTTCTCAGGTGAGAGGCTCAGCGGTGGGCCTGCTGAATGGAATGGTGGCTCAATTTTTACTTTTAAACGCAGCTCCTTTCTGTTCTCATTATTTGCTGTTCCCATTTTACATCTCACCAGCAGCTAGAGGGTACACAGTTCTCTAAAACCCCTTCAGCAGGTATTGTTTGTAGACTTTTAGCTGATGGTAGTTGACATGTGTGAGTTGAAACCTTTTGGGAGCTTGTATTTTCATGAGTCTGCTAATTCCTGATGTTGAGCTCTTATCCACTTTCCTCTTTTTTGAAAATGAGTGAGTAAAACTTACCACTCCATACTATCTCCTTGAAAAATTGGCAAGTTTTGAATTTTTTGGCCATTCCCTACCTCCGCACAATTGTTTAGGGCAGGTGTCCTTTAGAGCCCTGAGTCCTTTTGAATGTGAAGTGACCATTAGCTGTGGGTTTAAAGCCAGTCCTGTGGGAGACGGCCACAAGGCAGCAGCATTTCTACATTTCCAACTCTGGGGTTTTGGGCAACATAGCTTTCCTTGAAATCGTGTTAGTCAGCTGCAAAGTAGAGTGGAATGTGCCAGTGCAAACCCCCAAGAGCTTATATCTCCTAAATTGTTGTTTGTTTTTTAAATTTAAGTTTTTTTTATTATCAGAGCAAATTTGATAAAAATGTAGATTCTCCTAGGTGTTCAGTTTCTGGTTCATCCTATCAATGTATCTGTCTATTCCTCTTTGGATCCTTTCCCATGTATGTTATTATAGAGTGTTGAGGAGACCTCTCTTCGTATTCCATAGTTATTTTGCGATTATATATTTCATATGTGTTAGTATATGTCTGTAAACCCCCATATCCTTATTCATATATTGCTTACACCTTTCCATTTGGTAAAACGTAATTTGGTTTTCTGAATCTATGCGTGTCCTTGTCTTGGAAATTATTCCATGGGTATCAATTTTTAGGTAACACCTATAGGATGTCTGTCTTTTGGTTTCTTTCTCACTTCAAGTAGGGTGATGATCTCTAGATCTTGCTATGGTGGTGTCAGTGGCACTGTTCCATGCTTTTTCATGGCTAATATTCCATTGTGTACATGGACGACTTCTTCTTGGTGCATTTTCTGTTGATAGACATTTTGGTTTCTTCCAGGTCTTGGCTATGGTACATGTTGCTGCAGTGCAGGATTGCCAGCCTGTGTCTTTTGATTCTACTCAGGGGATAGGCACATGAGTGGGCCTACGAGATCACATGGTGGCTCCATGTTTACCCTTAAACCCTCCCCCATTCTGTTCTCCCTACTGACTCTTACCAGGTTACGTCCCACCAGCAGCTAAAGGGTCCCCAGTTCTCTAAAAGCCCTTCAGCATTTATTCTTTGTAGACTTTTCTTGCTGATGATCATTCTGACGGCTGTGAGTTGCACGTTTTTGTACACTGGATTTGCATGGCTTTATTAATTCCTGACGTTCAGCCTTTTTCCTTTCTCGTTTTTTTTTAACACAAAAAAAAATGAAAAACGTAACAGAAGACCAATGTGCATAACTTATGTCTCTTGAAACTGTCATTTTGAAACATGGATATATTTTTAATTTTTTGGTCGATATAGAAACCAGGATTTGTTTTCAGGGCAGGTGTGATTTACAGGCCTGCAGTTATTTTGAATATCAAGTGACCATTAGCGCTGGGATTAAAGCTGCTGTTGTGTGAAACGCCCACAAGGTGGCAGCAGTTCTCCTTTACCGAATCTGGTTACTAGGGCAACAGAGCCTCAATGAAAATCGTGTTCTAGGTTGTAATTTAGAATGGAATGTGCCAGGAAAAAGCCCCTTAATTTATGTCTCACTACTTCTTGTTCGTTTTTTTAATTAATTTATTTTTTTTACCACGGCAATGTGGATTACAATGTTTGGCTTGTTCTAGGTGTGCAAGATGTGGTTCTTCTACACATAAACATATGTCTATTCTTCCTCGGATCCTTTCCCATGTACGTTATGACACAATGTTGATTAGTCTTCTCTTGGTATTCGGTAGGTTTTGGTGATTATATATTTCACCTGTGTTTGTATATGTCTGTTAACCACAATATCCTAATGTATCCATTCCTCACAAATTTCTATTGGTGAACCATAAATTTGTTTAATGAATCTGTGGTTCACCTTCTGTGTGGAAATACCTTCACTGGTATCAATGTATAGGTAACACGTATAAGTGATATCATACGATATGTGCCTTTCTCTTTCTGTCTTACTACAAGTTTTGTGATTAACTCTAGACTCATCTACGGTGCTGCAAATGGCATTGTGTCCTTTGATTCCTTGGCTAATATTCCATCTCTACATGTACCAGTTCTTCTTTGTCCACTCATCTGTTGATGGACCTTTTGGATGTTTCCATGTCTTGGTTATTGTAATGCTGGGGCAATGCACATTTGCCTGCCTGTGTCTTTCCAATTCTGCCTTCTTAGGTTATAGGCCCAGGAGTGGGCCTGCTGGATCACATGGTAGCAAAATGTTTACCTTGTAAAGGCACCTCCATTCTCTTCTCAGTCGTGGCATTTACCAGGTTACGTCCCACTTAAATTTGAGGGTATGCACTTCTCCACGACATATTCAGCATTTATTGTTTGTAGATTATTTTTGCTGATGTTTACTCTGACTAGTGTGAGTGGATACCTCTTTGTGGTTGGATTTCCATGCGTCTCATAATCCCTTGAAATTGAGCTTTCTGGCATGTCCTTTTTTTCTTCACACGGTGAGTACAGCTTACCTCTTCAAATTGTTTTTGTGGAGTATGTGTGACATTTAGAAATATTTTGGCCATTACATCCCTCAAGACATTTGGAGAGCAGGTTTCATTTACAGCCCTCCAGTACTGGTGCATATAAAGTGACCCTTAGCTCAGGTTTTAGAGCTCCTGTTGCAGGTAATGGCCAGAGGGCGGCAGCATTTCTGCTTTTCCCAGTCTGTTAACTTTGGAAACAGACCTTCCTGGCAGTGGTGTTCCTCGGTTATAAATTAGAGTAGAATGTGCCCGGATAAACCCCCAAAAGCTGATGTCTACTTACTTAGGTTTGTTCTCTAAATTGAATTTCTATATTTTTTATTGGAGTCATATTCCATTGTGTACATGGACCACTACTTCTTTCGCATTCCTCTGTTGATGGACATTTTCATAGCTTCCAAGTGTTGGCTATGGTAAATATTGCTGGTGTGGAGGATTGCCAGCGGGTGTTTCTGTTTTGCGGTACATGGGCCTCTCACTGCCGTGGCACCTCCCATTGCAGAGCACAGGCTCCGGACGTGCAGGCCCAGCGGCCATAGCTCAAGGGACCAGCCTCTCCGCGGCCTGTGGGCATTTCCCGAACCGGGGCATGAACCCATGTCCCCTGAATCTTCGGTGGACTCTCAACCACTGCGCCACCAGTAAAGCCCAGCCTGTGTCCTTTGGTTCCCATCCTCTCAGGCGATGTGCCCAGCAGTGGGTATGCTTGATTGAATGGTAGCTCAGTATTTACCTTTTCAAGGCACCTCCTTTGTGTTTTCCTTACTGGCTCTGACCATGTCTCACGCTGAAACAAGGGTAGGTGTTTCTCCACAACCCCTTCAGCATTTATTTTTTGCAGATTTTTTGCTGATGGCCACTCTGACTGGTGTGAGCTGATAGGATTTTTGTAATTTGGGTTTGCATGTCTTTAATTATTCCTAATGTTCAGCATTTTTCCACACCTTTTGTAAAATTACTGTTAAAGAAAAAAATGAAAAAGACGGAGAGTACAATGAACCCCTTGAAATTGACTTCTTGAAAGGTTGGCCTCTTTTGAAATTTTTGGTGAATTTTCGACCCCAGGATTGTTTTTGAGGGCAGGTGTCATTCAGAGGCCTGCAGTGAGTGTGAATATTTAGTGACCATTAGCACTGGGTTTAAAGCTGCTGTTGTGGGAAACGGCCACAAGGCGGCAGCATTTCTCCATTCCCAAATCTGCTTACTAGGGCAGCAGAGCCTTTCTGGAAGTCCTGTTCCTAGGTGGTGAATTTAACTGCAATGAGCCAGGAGAATCCCTCATAAGTTTATGACACATTACTTCTTGATGGTTGTGTTAGCTTTTTGAATCGGGGTAATGATTAGAATATTGTCTGTCTTAGGTGTACACAATCTGGTTTATTTGTGCTTTACATATATATGTATATTCATGTACAGATCCACTTCCCATGTAAATTATTGCAGAGTGTTCCATAGACCTCCCTTGTTATATGGTCGGTCTTTTTGATATATGTATTTAATAGGTATTTGTACATGTATGGTAACCCTAATCTGAATTTTACCCTTCCCCCCACCTTTCTTTTAAGTAAGCATAGTTTGTTTTCTATGTCTGTGAGTGTCTTTCTCTGTGGAAATATGTTCATTTGTGTCAGTTGCTAGATAACGCCTATAAGTGATACCGTAGGTAGGATATGTCTTTTGCTTTCCGACTTACCTCATGTTCTGTGATTATCTCTAGGCTCATCTATGGTGCCTCAAAGAGCCGTGTTTCATTGTTTTCCATGGCTAATATTCCATTGTGTACATGGACCGTTTCTTCTTTTTCCACTCCTCTGGTGCTGGACATTTTGGTTGCTTGCGTGTCTTGGCTAATGTGAAAATTCCTGCAGTGCAGCTGTTGAAGCCTGTGCCTTCTCGGCTCTGGACTTCTCAGGTGAGAGGCTCAGCGGTGGGCCTGCTGAATGGAATGGTGGCTCAATTTTTACTTTTAAACGCAGCTCCTTTCTGTTCTCATTATTTGCTCTTTCCATTTTACATCTCACCAGCAGCTAGAGGGTACACAGTTCTCTAAAACCCCTTCAGCAGGTATTGTTTGTAGACTTTTAGCTGATGGTAGTTGACATGTGTGAGTTGAAACCTTTTGGGAGCTTGTATTTTCATGAGTCTGCTAATTCCTGATGTTGAGCTTTTATCCACTTTCCTCTTTTTTGAAAACGAGTGAGTAAAACTTACCACTCCATACTATCTCCTTGAAAAATTGGCAAGTTTTGAATTTTTTGGCCATTCCCTACCTCCGCACAATTGTTTAGGGCAGGTGTCCTTTAGAGCCCTGAGTCCTTTTGAATGTGAAGTGACCATTAGCTGTGGGTTTAAAGCCAGTCCTGTGGGAGACGGCCACAAGGCAGCAGCATTTCTACATTTCCAACTCTGGGGTTTTGGGCAACATAGCTTTCCTTGAAATCGTGTTAGTCAGCTGCAAAGTAGAGTGGAATGTGCCAGTGCAAACCCCCAAGAGCTTATATCTCCTAAATTGTTGTTTGTTTTTTAAATTTAAGTTTTTTTTATTATCAGAGCAAATTTGATAAAAATGTAGATTCTCCTAGGTGTTCAGTTTCTGGTTCATCCTATCAATGTATCTGTCTATTCCTCTTTGGATCCTTTCCCATGTATGTTATTATAGAGTGTTGAGGAGACCTCTCTTCGTATTCCATAGTTATTTTGCGATTATATATTTCATATGTGTTAGTATATGTCTGTAAACCCCCATATCCTTATTCATATATTGCTTACACCTTTCCATTTGGTAAAACGTAATTTGGTTTTCTGAATCTATGCGTGTCCTTGTCTTGGAAATTATTCCATGGGTATCAATTTTTAGGTAACACCTATAGGATGTCTGTCTTTTGGTTTCTTTCTCACTTCAAGTAGGGTGATGATCTCTAGATCTTGCTATGGTGGTGTCAGTGGCACTGTTCCATGCTTTTTCATGGCTAATATTCCATTGTGTACATGGACGACTTCTTCTTGGTGCATTTTCTGTTGATAGACATTTTGGTTTCTTCCAGGTCTTGGCTATGGTACATGTTGCTGCAGTGCAGGATTGCCAGCCTGTGTCTTTTGATTCTACTCAGGGGATAGGCACATGAGTGGGCCTACGAGATCACATGGTGGCTCCATGTTTACCCTTAAACCCTCCCCCATTCTGTTCTCCCTACTGACTCTTACCAGGTTACGTCCCACCAGCAGCCAAAGGGTCCCCAGTTCTCTAAAAGCCCTTCAGCATTTATTCTTTGTAGACTTTTCTTGCTGATGATCATTCTGACGGCTGTGAGTTGCACGTTTTTGTACACTGGATTTGCATGGCTTTATTAATTCCTGACGTTCAGCCTTTTTCCTTTCTCGTTTTTTTTAACACAAAAAAAATGAAAAACGTAACAGAAGACCAATGTGCATAAATTATTATGTCTCTTGAAACTGTCATTTTGAAACATGGATATATTTTTAATTTTTTGGTCGATATAGAAACCAGGATTTGTTTTCAGGGCAGGTGTGATTTACAGGCCTGCAGTTATTTTGAATATCAAGTGACCATTAGCGCTGGGATTAAAGCTGCTGTTGTGTGAAACGCCCACAAGGTGGCAGCAGTTCTGCTTTACCGAATCTGGTTACTAGGGCAACAGAGCCTCAATGAAAATCGTGTTCTAGGTTGTAATTTAGAATGGAATGTGCCAGGAAAAAGCCCCTTAATTTATGTCTCACTACTTCTTGTTCGTTTTTTTAATTAATTTATTTTTTTTTACCACAGCAATGTGGATTACAATGTTTGGCTTGTTCTAGGTGTGCAAGATGTGGTTCTTCTACACATAAACATATGTCTATTCTTCCTCGGATCGTTTCCCATGTACGTTATGACACAATGTTGATTAGTCTTCTCTTGGTATTCGGTAGGTTTTGGTGATTATATATTTCACCTGTGTTTGTATATGTCTGTTAACCACAATATCCTAATGTATCCATTCCTCACAAATTTCTATTGGTGAACCATAAATTTGTTTAATGAATCTGTGGTTCACCTTCTGTGTGGAAATACCTTCACTGGTATCAATGTATAGGTAACACGTATAAGTGATATCATACGATATGTGCCTTTCTCTTTCTGTCTTACTACAAGTTTTGTGATTAACTCTAGACTCATCTACGGTGCTGCAAATGGCATTGTGTCCTTTGATTCCTTGGCTAATATTCCATCTCTACATGTACCAGTTCTTCTTTGTCCACTCATCTGTTGATGGACCTTTTGGATGTTTCCATGTCTTGGTTATTGTAATGCTGGGGCAATGCACATTTGCCTGCCTGTGTCTTTCCAATTCTGCCTTCTTAGGTTATAGGCCCAGGAGTGGGCCTGCTGGATCATATGGTAGCAAAATGTTTACCTTGTAAAGGCACCTCCATTCTGTTCTCAGTCGTGGAATTTACCAGGTTACGTCCCACTTAAATTTGAGGGTACGCACTTCTCCACAACATATTCAGCATTTATTGTTTGTAGATTTTTTTTGCTGATGTTTACTCTGACTAGTGTGAGTGGATACCTCTTTGTGGTTGGATTTCCATGCGTCTCATAATCCCTTGAAATTGAGCTTTCTGGCATGTCCTTTTTTTCTTCACACGGTGAGTACAGCTTACCTCTTCAAATTGTTTTTGTGGAGTATGTGTGACATTTAGAAATATTTTGGCCATTACATCCCTCAAGACATTTGGAGAGCAGGTTTCATTTACAGCCCTCCAGTACTGGTGCATATAAAGTGACCCTTAGCTCAGGTTTTAGAGCTCCTGTTGCCGGTAATGGCCAGAGGGCGGCAGCATTTCTTCTTTTCCCAGTCTGTTAACTTTGGAAACAGACCTTCCTGGCAGTGGTGTTCCTCGGTTATAAATTAGAGTAGAATGTGCCTGGATAAACCCCAAAAGCTGATGTCTACTTACTTAGGTTTGTTCTCTAAATTGAATTTCTATATTTTTTATTGGAGTCATATTCCATTGTGTACATGGACCACTACTTCTTTCGCATTCCTCTGTTGATGGACATTTTCATAGCTTCCAAGTGTTGGCTATGGTAAATATTGCTGGTGTGGAGGATTGCCAGCGGGTGTTTCTGTTTTGCGGTACATGGGCCTCTCACTGCCGTGGCACCTCCCATTGCAGAGCACAGGCTCCGGACGTGCAGGCCCAGCGGCCATAGCTCAAGGGACCAGCCTCTCCGCGGCCTGTGGGCATTTCCCGAACCGGGGCATGAACCCATGTCCCCTGAATCTTCGGTGGACTCTCAACCACTGCGCCACCAGTAAAGCCCAGCCTGTGTCCTTTGGTTCCCATCCTCTCAGGCGATGTGCCCAGCAGTGGGTATGCTTGATTGAATGGTAGCTCAGTATTTACCTTTTCAAGGCACCTCCTTTGTGTTTTCCTTACTGGCTCTGACCATGTCTCACGCTGAAACAAGGGTAGGTGTTTCTCCACAACCCCTTCAGCATTTATTTTTTGCAGATTTTTTGCTGATGGCCACTCTGACTGGTGTGAGCTGATAGGATTTTTGTAATTTGGGTTTGCATGTCTTTAATTATTCCTAATGTTCAGCATTTTTCCACACCTTTTGTAAAATTACTGTTAAAGAAAAAAATGAAAAAGACGGAGAGTACAATGAACCCCTTGAAATTGACTTCTTGAAAGGTTGGCCTCTTTTGAAATTTTTGGTGAATTTTCGACCCCAGGATTGTTTTTGAGGGCAGGTGTCATTCAGAGGCCTGCAGTGAGTGTGAATATTTAGTGACCATTAGCACTGGGTTTAAAGCTGCTGTTGTGGGAAACGGCCACAAGGCGGCAGCATTTCTCCATTCCCAAATCTGCTTACTAGGGCAGCAGAGCCTTTCTGGAAGTCCTGTTCCTAGGTGGTGAATTTAACTGCAATGAGCCAGGAGAATCCCTCATAAGTTTATGACACATTACTTCTTGATGGTTGTGTTAGCTTTTTGAATCGGGGTAATGATTAGAATATTGTCTGTCTTAGGTGTACACAATCTGGTTTATTTGTGCTTTACATATATATGTATATTCATGTACAGATCCACTTCCCATGTAAATTATTGCAGAGTGTTCCATAGACCTCCCTTGTTATATGGTCGGTCTTTTTGATATATGTATTTAATAGGTATTTGTACACGTATGGTAACCCTAATCTGAATTTTACCCTTCCCCCCACCTTTCTTTTAAGTAAGCATAGTTTGTTTTCTATGTCTGTGAGTGTCTTTCTCTGTGGAAATATGTTCATTTGTGTCAGTTGCTAGATAACGCCTATAAGTGATACCGTAGGTAGGATATGTCTTTTGCTTTCCGACTTACCTCATGTTCTGTGATTAACTCTAGGCTCATCTATGGTGCCTCAAAGAGCCGTGTTTCATTGTTTTCCATGGCTAATATTCCATTGTGTACATGGACCGTTTCTTCTTTTTCCACTCCTCTGGTGCTGGACATTTTGGTTGCTTGCGTGTCTTGGCTAATGTGAAAATTCCTGCAGTGCAGCTGTTGAAGCCTGTGCCTTCTCGACTCTGGACTTCTCAGGTGAGAGGCTCAGCGGTGGGCCTGCTGAATGGAATGGTGGCTCAATTTTTACTTTTAAACGCAGCTCCTTTCTGTTCTCATTATTTGCTGTTCCCATTTTACATCTCACCAGCAGCTAGAGGGTACACAGTTCTCTAAAACCCCTTCAGCAGGTATTGTTTGTAGACTTTTAGCTGATGGTAGTTGACATGTGTGAGTTGAAACCTTTTGGGAGCTTGTATTTTCATGAGTCTGCTAATTCCTGATGTTGAGCTTTTATCCACTTTCCTCTTTTTTGAAAACGAGTGAGTAAAACTTACCACTCCATACTATCTCCTTGAAAAATTGGCAAGTTTTGAATTTTTTGGCCATTCCCTACCTCCGCACAATTGTTTAGGGCAGGTGTCCTTTAGAGCCCTGAGTCCTTTTGAATGTGAAGTGACCATTAGCTGTGGGTTTAAAGCCAGTCCTGTGGGAGACGGCCACAAGGCAGCAGCATTTCTGCATTTCCAACTCTGGGGTTTTGGGCAACATAGCTTTCCTTGAAATCGTGTTAGTCAGCTGCAAAGTAGAGTGGAATGTGCCAGTGCAAACCCCCAAGAGCTTATATCTCCTAAATTGTTGTTTGTTTTTTAAATTTAAGTTTTTTTTATTATCAGAGCAAATTTGATAAAAATGTAGATTCTCCTAGGTGTTCAGTTTCTGGTTCATCCTATCAATGTATCTGTCTATTCCTCTTTGGATCCTTTCCCATGTATGTTATTATAGAGTGTTGAGGAGACCTCTCTTCGTATTCCATAGTTATTTTGCGATTATATATTTCATATGTGTTAGTATATGTCTGTAAACCCCCATATCCTTATTCATATATTGCTTACACCTTTCCATTTGGTAAAACGTAATTTGGTTTTCTGAATCTATGCGTGTCCTTGTCTTGGAAATTATTCCATGGGTATCAATTTTTAGGTAACACCTATAGGATGTCTGTCTTTTGGTTTCTTTCTCACTTCAAGTAGGGTGATGATCTCTAGATCTTGCTATGGTGGTGTCAGTGGCACTGTTCCATGCTTTTTCATGGCTAATATTCCATTGTGTACATGGACGACTTCTTCTTGGTGCATTTTCTGTTGATAGACATTTTGGTTTCTTCCAGGTCTTGGCTATGGTACATGTTGCTGCAGTGCAGGATTGCCAGCCTGTGTCTTTTGATTCTACTCAGGGGATAGGCACATGAGTGGGCCTACGAGATCACATGGTGGCTCCATGTTTACCCTTAAACCCTCCCCCATTCTGTTCTCCCTACTGACTCTTACCAGGTTACGTCCCACCAGCAGCTAAAGGGTCCCCAGTTCTCTAAAAGCCCTTCAGCATTTATTCTTTGTAGACTTTTCTTGCTGATGATCATTCTGACGGCTGTGAGTTGCACGTTTTTGTACACTGGATTTGCATGGCTTTATTAATTCCTGACGTTCAGCCTTTTTCCTTTCTCGTTTTTTTTTAACACACAAAAAAAATGAAAAACGTAACAGAAGACCAATGTGCATAACTTATGTCTCTTGAAACTGTCATTTTGAAACATGGATATATTTTTAATTTTTTGGTCGATATAGAAACCAGGATTTGTTTTCAGGGCAGGTGTGATTTACAGGCCTGCAGTTCTTTTGAATATCAAGTGACCATTAGCGCTGGGATTAAAGCTGCTGTTGTGTGAAACGCCCACAAGGTGGCAGCAGTTCTCCTTTACCGAATCTGGTTACTAGGGCAACAGAGCCTCAATGAAAATCGTGTTCTAGGTTGTAATTTAGAATGGAATGTGCCAGGAAAAAGCCCCTTAATTTATGTCTCACTACTTCTTGTTCGTTTTTTTAATTAATTTATTTTTTTTACCACGGCAATGTGGATTACAATGTTTGGCTTGTTCTAGGTGTGCAAGATGTGGTTCTTCTACACATAAACATATGTCTATTCTTCCTCGGATCGTTTCCCATGTACGTTATGACACAATGTTGATTAGTCTTCTCTTGGTATTCGGTAGGTTTTGGTGATTATATATTTCACCTGTGTTTGTATATGTCTGTTAACCACAATATCCTAATGTATCCATTCCTCACAAATTTCTATTGGTGAACCATAAATTTGTTTAATGAATCTGTGGTTCACCTTCTGTGTGGAAATACCTTCACTGGTATCAATGTATAGGTAACACGTATAAGTGATATCATACGATATGTGCCTTTCTCTTTCTGTCTTACTACAAGTTTTGTGATTAACTCTAGACTCATCTACGGTGCTGCAAATGGCATTGTGTCCTTTGATTCCTTGGCTAATATTCCATCTCTACATGTACCAGTTCTTCTTTGTCCACTCATCTGTTGATGGACCTTTTGGATGTTTCCATGTCTTGGTTATTGTAATGCTGGGGCAATGCACATTTGCCTGCCTGTGTCTTTCCAATTCTGCCTTCTTAGGTTATAGGCCCAGGAGTGGGCCTGCTGGATCACATGGTAGCAAAATGTTTACCTTGTAAAGGCACCTCCATTCTCTTCTCAGTCGTGGCATTTACCAGGTTACGTCCCACTTAAATTTGAGGGTATGCACTTCTCCACGACATATTCAGCATTTATTGTTTGTAGATTATTTTTGCTGATGTTTACTCTGACTAGTGTGAGTGGATACCTCTTTGTGGTTGGATTTCCATGCGTCTCATAATCCCTTGAAATTGAGCTTTCTGGCATGTCCTTTTTTTCTTCACACGGTGAGTACAGCTTACCTCTTCAAATTGTTTTTGTGGAGTATGTGTGACATTTAGAAATATTTTGGCCATTACATCCCTCAAGACATTTGGAGAGCAGGTTTCATTTACAGCCCTCCAGTACTGGTGCATATAAAGTGACCCTTAGCTCAGGTTTTAGAGCTCCTGTTGCAGGTAATGGCCAGAGGGCGGCAGCATTTCTGCTTTTCCCAGTCTGTTAACTTTGGAAACAGACCTTCCTGGCAGTGGTGTTCCTCGGTTATAAATTAGAGTAGAATGTGCCCGGATAAACCCCCAAAAGCTGATGTCTACTTACTTAGGTTTGTTCTCTAAATTGAATTTCTATATTTTTTATTGGAGTCATATTCCATTGTGTACATGGACCACTACTTCTTTCGCATTCCTCTGTTGATGGACATTTTCATAGCTTCCAAGTGTTGGCTATGGTAAATATTGCTGGTGTGGAGGATTGCCAGCGGGTGTTTCTGTTTTGCGGTACATGGGCCTCTCACTGCCGTGGCACCTCCCATTGCAGAGCACAGGCTCCGGACGTGCAGGCCCAGCGGCCATAGCTCAAGGGACCAGCCTCTCCGCGGCCTGTGGGCATTTCCCGAACCGGGGCATGAACCCATGTCCCCTGAATCTTCGGTGGACTCTCAACCACTGCGCCACCAGTAAAGCCCAGCCTGTGTCCTTTGGTTCCCATCCTCTCAGGCGATGTGCCCAGCAGTGGGTATGCTTGATTGAATGGTAGCTCAGTATTTACCTTTTCAAGGCACCTCCTTTGTGTTTTCCTTACTGGCTCTGACCATGTCTCACGCTGAAACAAGGGTAGGTGTTTCTCCACAACCCCTTCAGCATTTATTTTTTGCAGATTTTTTGCTGATGGCCACTCTGACTGGTGTGAGCTGATAGGATTTTTGTAATTTGGGTTTGCATGTCTTTAATTATTCCTAATGTTCAGCATTTTTCCACACCTTTTGTAAAATTACTGTTAAAGAAAAAAATGAAAAAGACGGAGAGTACAATGAACCCCTTGAAATTGACTTCTTGAAAGGTTGGCCTCTTTTGAAATTTTTGGTGAATTTTCGACCCCAGGATTGTTTTTGAGGGCAGGTGTCATTCAGAGGCCTGCAGTGAGTGTGAATATTTAGTGACCATTAGCACTGGGTTTAAAGCTGCTGTTGTGGGAAATGGCCACAAGGCGGCAGCATTTCTCCATTCCCAAATCTGCTTACTAGGGCAGCAGAGCCTTTCTGGAAGTCCTGTTCCTAGGTGGTGAATTTAACTGAAATGAGCCAGGAGAATCCCTCATAAGTTTATGACACATTACTTCTTGATGGTTGTGTTAGCTTTTTGAATCGGGGTAATGATTAGAATATTGTCTGTCTTAGGTGTACACAATCTGGTTTATTTGTGCTTTACATATATATGTATATTCATGTACAGATCCACTTCCCATGTAAATTATTGCAGAGTGTTCCATAGACCTCCCTTGTTATATGGTCGGTCTTTTTGATATATGTATTTAATAGGTATTTGTACACGTATGGTAACCCTAATCTGAATTTTACCCTTCCCCCCCACCTTTCTTTTAAGTAAGCATAGTTTGTTTTCTATGTCTGTGAGTGTCTTTCTCTGTGGAAATATGTTCATTTGTGTCAGTTGCTAGATAACGCCTATAAGTGATACCGTAGGTAGGATATGTCTTTGGCTTTCCGACTTACCTCATGTTCTGTGATTATCTCTAGGCTCATCTATGGTGCCTCAAAGAGCCGTGTTTCATTGTTTTCCATGGCTAATATTCCATTGTGTACATGGACCGTTTCTTCTTTTTCCACTCCTCTGGTGCTGGACATTTTGGTTGCTTGCGTGTCTTGGCTAATGTGAAAATTCCTGCAGTGCAGCTGTTGAAGCCTGTGCCTTCTCGACTCTGGACTTCTCAGGTGAGAGGCTCAGCGGTGGGCCTGCTGAATGGCATGGTGGCTCAATTTTTACTTTTAAACGCAGCTCCTTTCTGTTCTCATTATTTGCTGTTTCCATTTTACATCTCACCAGCAGCTAGAGGGTACACAGTTCTCTAAAACCCCTTCAGCAGGTATTGTTTGTAGACTTTTAGCTGATAGTATTTGACATGTGTGAGTTGAAACCTTTTGGGAGCTTGTATTTTCATGAGTCTGCTAATTCCTGATGTTGAGCTTTTATCCACTTTCCTCTTTTTTGAAAATGAGTGAGTAAAACTTACCACTCCATACTATCTCCTTGAAAAATTGGCAAGTTTTGAATTTTTTGGCCATTCCCTACCTCCGCACAATTGTTTAGGGCAGGTGTCCTTTAGAGCCCTGAGTCCTTTTGAATGTGAAGTGACCATTAGCTGTGGGTTTAAAGCCAGTCCTGTGGGAGACGGCCACAAGGCAGCAGCATTTCTACATTTCCAACTCTGGGGTTTTGGGCAACATAGCTTTCCTTGAAATCGTGTTAGTCAGCTGCAAAGTAGAGTGGAATGTGCCAGTGCAAACCCCCAAGAGCTTATACCTCCTAAATTGTTGTTTGTTTTTTAAATTTAAGTTTTTTTTATTATCAGAGCAAATTTGATAAAAATGTAGATTCTCCTAGGTGTTCAGTTTCTGGTTCATCCTATCAATGTATCTGTCTATTCCTCTTTGGATCCTTTCCCATGTATGTTATTATAGAGTGTTGAGGAGACCTCTCTTCATATTCCATAGTTATTTTGCGATTATATATTTCATATGTGTTAGTATATGTCTGTAAACCCCCATATCCTTATTCATATATTGCTTACACCTTTCCATTTGGTAAAACGTAATTTGGTTTTCTGAATCTATGCGTGTCCTTGTCTTGGAAATTATTCCATGGGTATCAATTTTTAGGTAACACCTATAGGATGTCTGTCTTTTGGTTTCTTTCTCACTTTAAGTAGGGTGATGATCTCTAGATCTTGCTATGGTGGTGTCAGTGGCACTGTTCCATGCTTTTTCATGGCTAATATTCCATTGTGTACATGGACGACTTCTTCTTGGTGCATTTTCTGTTGATAGACATTTTGGTTTCTTCCAGGTCTTGGCTATGGTACATGTTGCTGCAGTGCAGGATTGCCAGCCTGTGTCTTTTGATTCTACTCAGGGGATAGGCACATGAGTGGGCCTACGAGATCACATGGTGGCTCCATGTTTACCCTTAAACCCTCCCCCATTCTGTTCTCCCTACTGACTCTTACCAGGTTACGTCCCACCAGCAGCTAAAGGGTCCCCAGTTCTCTAAAAGCCCTTCAGCATTTATTCTTTGTAGACTTTTCTTGCTGATGATCATTCTGACGGCTGTGAGTTGCACGTTTTTGTACACTGGATTTGCATGGCTTTATTAATTCCTGACGTTCAGCCTTTTTCCTTTCTCGTTTTTTTTAACACAAAAAAAATGAAAAACGTAACAGAAGACCAATGTGCATAACTTATGTCTCTTGAAACTGTCATTTTGAAACATGGATATATTTTTAATTTTTTGGTCGATATAGAAACCAGGATTTGTTTTCAGGGCAGGTGTGATTTACAGGCCTGCAGTTCTTTTGAATATCAAGTGACCATTAGCGCTGGGATTAAAGCTGCTGTTGTGTGAAACGCCCACAAGGTGGCAGCAGTTCTCCTTTACCGAATCTGGTTACTAGGGCAACAGAGCCTCAATGAAAATCGTGTTCTAGGTTGTAATTTAGAATGGAATGTGCCAGGAAAAAGCCCCTTAATTTATGTCTCACTACTTCTTGTTCGTTTTTTTAATTAATTAATTTTTTTTTACCACAGCAATGTGGATTACAATGTTTGGCTTGTTCTAGGTGTGCAAGATGTGGTTCTTCTACACATAAACATATGTCTATTCTTCCTCGGATCCTTTCCCATGTACGTTATGACACAATGTTGATTAGTCTTCTCTTGGTATTCGGTAGGTTTTGGTGATTATATATTTCACCTGTGTTTGTATATGTCTGTTAACCACAATATCCTAATGTATCCATTCCTCACAAATTTCTATTGGTGAACCATAAATTTGTTTAATGAATCTGTGGTTCACCTTCTGTGTGGAAATACCTTCACTGGTATCAATGTATAGGTAACACGTATAAGTGATATCATACGATATGTGCCTTTCTCTTTCTGTCTTACTACAAGTTTTGTGATTAACTCTAGACTCATCTACGGTGCTGCAAATGGCATTGTGTCCTTTGATTCCTTGGCTAATATTCCATCTCTACATGTACCAGTTCTTCTTTGTCCACTCATCTGTTGATGGACCTTTTGGATGTTTCCATGTCTTGGTTATTGTAATGCTGGGGCAATGCACATTTGCCTGCCTGTGTCTTTCCAATTCTGCCTTCTTAGGTTATAGGCCCAGGAGTGGGCCTGCTGGATCATATGGTAGCAAAATGTTTACCTTGTAAAGGCACCTCCATTCTCTTCTCAGTCGTGGCATTTACCAGGTTACGTCCCACTTAAATTTGAGGGTATGCACTTCTCCACGACATATTCAGCATTTATTGTTTGTAGATTATTTTTGCTGATGTTTACTCTGACTAGTGTGAGTGGATACCTCTTTGTGGTTGGATTTCCATGCGTCTCATAATCCCTTGAAATTGAGCTTTCTGGCATGTCCTTTTTTTCTTCACACGGTGAGTACAGCTTACCTCTTCAAATTGTTTTTGTGGAGTATGTGTGACATTTAGAAATATTTTGGCCATTACATCCCTCAAGACATTTGGAGAGCAGGTTTCATTTACAGCCCTCCAGTACTGGTGCATATAAAGTGACCCTTAGCTCAGGTTTTAGAGCTCCTGTTGCAGGTAATGGCCAGAGGGCGGCAGCATTTCTGCTTTTCCCAGTCTGTTAACTTTGGAAACAGACCTTCCTGGCAGTGGTGTTCCTCGGTTATAAATTAGAGTAGAATGTGCCCGGATAAACCCCCAAAAGCTGATGTCTACTTACTTAGGTTTGTTCTCTAAATTGAATTTCTATATTTTTTATTGGAGTCATATTCCATTGTGTACATGGACCACTACTTCTTTCGCATTCCTCTGTTGATGGACATTTTCATAGCTTCCAAGTGTTGGCTATGGTAAATATTGCTGGTGTGGAGGATTGCCAGCGGGTGTTTCTGTTTTGCGGTACATGGGCCTCTCACTGCCGTGGCACCTCCCATTGCAGAGCACAGGCTCCGGACGTGCAGGCCCAGCGGCCATAGCTCAAGGGACCAGCCTCTCCGTGGCCTGTGGGCATTTCCCGAACCGGGGCATGAACCCATGTCCCCTGAATCTTCGGTGGACTCTCAACCACTGCGCCACCAGTAAAGCCCAGCCTGTGTCCTTTGGTTCCCATCCTCTCAGGCGATGTGCCCAGCAGTGGGTATGCTTGATTGAATGGTAGCTCAGTATTTACCTTTTCAAGGCACCTCCTTTGTGTTTTCCTTACTGGCTCTGACCATGTCTCACGCTGAAACAAGGGTAGGTGTTTCTCCACAACCCCTTCAGCATTTATTTTTTGCAGATTTTTTGCTGATGGCCACTCTGACTGGTGTGAGCTGATAGGATTTTTGTAATTTGGGTTTGCATGTCTTTAATTATTCCTAATGTTCAGCATTTTTCCACACCTTTTGTAAAATTACTGTTAAAGAAAAAAATGAAGAAGACGGAGAGTACAATGAACCCCTTGAAATTGACTTCTTGAAAGGTTGGCCTCTTTTGAAATTTTTGGTGAATTTTCGACCCCAGGATTGTTTTTGAGGGCAGGTGTCATTCAGAGGCCTGCAGTGAGTGTGAATATTTAGTGACCATTAGCACTGGGTTTAAAGCTGCTGTTGTGGGAAACGGCCACAAGGCGGCAGCATTTCTCCATTCCCAAATCTGCTTACTAGGGCAGCAGAGCCTTTCTGGAAGTCCTGTTCCTAGGTGGTGAATTTAACTGCAATGAGCCAGGAGAATCCCTCATAAGTTTATGACACATTACTTCTTGATGGTTGTGTTAGCTTTTTGAATCGGGGTAATGATTAGAATATTGTCTGTCTTAGGTGTACACAATCTGGTTTATTTGTGCTTTACATATATATGTATATTCATGTACAGATCCACTTCCCATGTAAATTATTGCAGAGTGTTCCATAGACCTCCCTTGTTATATGGTCGGTCTTTTTGATATATGTATTTAATAGGTATTTGTACACGTATGGTAACCCTAATCTGAATTTTACCCTTCCCCCCACCTTTCTTTTAAGTAAGCATAGTTTGTTTTCTATGTCTGTGAGTGTCTTTCTCTGTGGAAATATGTTCATTTGTGTCAGTTGCTAGATAACGCCTATAAGTGATACCGTAGGTAGGATATGTCTTTTGCTTTCCGACTTACCTCATGTTCTGTGATTAACTCTAGGCTCATCTATGGTGCCTCAAAGAGCCGTGTTTCATTGTTTTCCATGGCTAATATTCCATTGTGTACATGGACCGTTTCTTCTTTTTCCACTCCTCTGGTGCTGGACATTTTGGTTGCTTGCGTGTCTTGGCTAATGTGAAAATTCCTGCAGTGCAGCTGTTGAAGCCTGTGCCTTCTCGACTCTGGACTTCTCAGGTGAGAGGCTCAGCGGTGGGCCTGCTGAATGGAATGGTGGCTCAATTTTTACTTTTAAACGCAGCTCCTTTCTGTTCTCATTATTTGCTGTTCCCATTTTACATCTCACCAGCAGCTAGAGGGTACACAGTTCTCTAAAACCCCTTCAGCAGGTATTGTTTGTAGACTTTTAGCTGATGGTAGTTGACATGTGTGAGTTGAAACCTTTTGGGAGCTTGTATTTTCATGAGTCTGCTAATTCCTGATGTTGAGCTTTTATCCACTTTCCTCTTTTTTGAAAACGAGTGAGTAAAACTTACCACTCCATACTATCTCCTTGAAAAATTGGCAAGTTTTGAATTTTTTGGCCATTCCCTACCTCCGCACAATTGTTTAGGGCAGGTGTCCTTTAGAGCCCTGAGTCCTTTTGAATGTGAAGTGACCATTAGCTGTGGGTTTAAAGCCAGTCCTGTGGGAGACGGCCACAAGGCAGCAGCATTTCTACATTTCCAACTCTGGGGTTTTGGGCAACATAGCTTTCCTTGAAATCGTGTTAGTCAGCTGCAAAGTAGAGTGGAATGTGCCAGTGCAAACCCCCAAGAGCTTATATCTCCTAAATTGTTGTTTGTTTTTTAAATTTAAGTTTTTTTTATTATCAGAGCAAATTTGATAAAAATGTAGATTCTCCTAGGTGTTCAGTTTCTGGTTCATCCTATCAATGTATCTGTCTATTCCTCTTTGGATCCTTTCCCATGTATGTTATTATAGAGTGTTGAGGAGACCTCTCTTCGTATTCCATAGTTATTTTGCGATTATATATTTCATATGTGTTAGTATATGTCTGTAAACCCCCATATCCTTATTCATATATTGCTTACACCTTTCCATTTGGTAAAACGTAATTTGGTTTTCTGAATCTATGCGTGTCCTTGTCTTGGAAATTATTCCATGGGTATCAATTTTTAGGTAACACCTATAGGATGTCTGTCTTTTGGTTTCTTTCTCACTTCAAGTAGGGTGATGATCTCTAGATCTTGCTATGGTGGTGTCAGTGGCACTGTTCCATGCTTTTTCATGGCTAATATTCCATTGTGTACATGGACGACTTCTTCTTGGTGCATTTTCTGTTGATAGACATTTTGGTTTCTTCCAGGTCTTGGCTATGGTACATGTTGCTGCAGTGCAGGATTGCCAGCCTGTGTCTTTTGATTCTACTCAGGGGATAGGCACATGAGTGGGCCTACGAGATCACATGGTGGCTCCATGTTTACCCTTAAACCCTCCCCCATTCTGTTCTCCCTACTGACTCTTACCAGGTTACATCCCACCAGCAGCTAAAGGGTCCCCAGTTCTCTAAAAGCCCTTCAGCATTTATTCTTTGTAGACTTTTCTTGCTGATGATCATTCTGACGGCTGTGAGTTGCACGTTTTTGTACACTGGATTTGCATGGCTTTATTAATTCCTGACGTTCAGCCTTTTTCCTTTCTCGTTTTTTTTAACACAAAAAAAATGAAAAACGTAACAGAAGACCAATGTGCATAACTTATGTCTCTTGAAACTGTCATTTTGAAACATGGATATATTTTTAATTTTTTGGTCGATATAGAAACCAGGATTTGTTTTCAGGGCAGGTGTGATTTACAGGCCTGCAGTTCTTTTGAATATCAAGTGACCATTAGCGCTGGGATTAAAGCTGCTGTTGTGTGAAACGCCCACAAGGTGGCAGCAGTTCTCCTTTACCGAATCTGGTTACTAGGGCAACAGAGCCTCAATGAAAATCGTGTTCTAGGTTGTAATTTAGAATGGAATGTGCCAGGAAAAAGCCCCTTAATTTATGTCTCACTACTTCTTGTTCGTTTTTTAAATTAATTAATTTTTTTTTACCACAGCAATGTGGATTACAATGTTTGGCTTGTTCTAGGTGTGCAAGATGTGGTTCTTCTACACATAAACATATGTCTATTCTTCCTCGGATCCTTTCCCATGTACGTTATGACACAATGTTGATTAGTCTTCTCTTGGTATTCGGTAGGTTTTGGTGATTATATATTTCACCTGTGTTTGTATATGTCTGTTAACCACAATATCCTAATGTATCCATTCCTCACAAATTTCTATTGGTGAACCATAAATTTGTTTAATGAATCTGTGGTTCACCTTCTGTGTGGAAATACCTTCACTGGTATCAATGTATAGGTAACACGTATAAGTGATATCATACGATATGTGCCTTTCTCTTTCTGTCTTACTACAAGTTTTGTGATTAACTCTAGACTCATCTACGGTGCTGCAAATGGCATTGTGTCCTTTGATTCCTTGGCTAATATTCCATCTCTACATGTACCAGTTCTTCTTTGTCCACTCATCTGTTGATGGACCTTTTGGATGTTTCCATGTCTTGGTTATTGTAATGCTGGGGCAATGCACATTTGCCTGCCTGTGTCTTTCCAATTCTGCCTTCTTAGGTTATAGGCCCAGGAGTGGGCCTGCTGGATCATATGGTAGCAAAATGTTTACCTTGTAAAGGCACCTCCATTCTGTTCTCAGTCGTGGAATTTACCAGGTTACGTCCCACTTAAATTTGAGGGTATGCACTTCTCCACAACATATTCAGCATTTATTGTTTGTAGATTTTTTTTGCTGATGTTTACTCTGACTAGTGTGAGTGGATACCTCTTTGTGGTTGGATTTCCATGCGTCTCATAATCCCTTGAAATTGAGCTTTCTGGCATGTCCTTTTTTTCTTCACACGGTGAGTACAGCTTACCTCTTCAAATTGTTTTTGTGGAGTATGTGTGACATTTAGAAATATTTTGGCCATTACATCCCTCAAGACATTTGGAGAGCAGGTTTCATTTACAGCCCTCCAGTACTGGTGCATATAAAGTGACCCTTAGCTCAGGTTTTAGAGCTCCTGTTGCAGGTAATGGCCAGAGGGCGGCAGCATTTCTGCTTTTCCCAGTCTGTTAACTTTGGAAACAGACCTTCCTGGCAGTGGTGTTCCTCGGTTATAAATTAGAGTAGAATGTGCCCGGATAAACCCCAAAAGCTGATGTCTACTTACTTAGGTTTGTTCTCTAAATTGAATTTCTATTTTTTTTATTGGAGTCATATTCCATTGTGTACATGGACCACTACTTCTTTTGCATTCCTCTGTTGATGGACATTTTCATAGCTTCCAAGTGTTGGCTATGGTAAATATTGCTGGTGTGGAGGATTGCCAGCGGGTGTTTCTGTTTTGCGGTACATGGGCCTCTCACTGCCGTGGCACCTCCCATTGCAGAGCACAGGCTCCGGACGTGCAGGCCCAGCGGCCATAGCTCAAGGGACCAGCCTCTCCGCGGCCTGTGGGCATTTCCCGAACCGGGGCATGAACCCATGTCCCCTGAATCTTCGGTGGACTCTCAACCACTGCGCCACCAGTAAAGCCCAGCCTGTGTCCTTTGGTTCCCATCCTCTCAGGCGATGTGCCCAGCAGTGGGTATGCTTGATTGAATGGTAGCTCAGTATTTACCTTTTCAAGGCACCTCCTTTGTGTTTTCCTTACTGGCTCTGACCATGTCTCACGCTGAAACAAGGGTAGGTGTTTCTCCACAACCCCTTCAGCATTTATTTTTTGCAGATTTTTTGCTGATGGCCACTCTGACTGGTGTGAGCTGATAGGATTTTTGTAATTTGGGTTTGCATGTCTTTAATTATTCCTAATGTTCAGCATTTTTCCACACCTTTTGTAAAATTACTGTTAAAGAAAAAAATGAAAAAGACGGAGAGTACAATGAACCCCTTGAAATTGACTTCTTGAAAGGTTGGCCTCTTTTGAAATTTTTGGTGAATTTTCGACCCCAGGATTGTTTTTGAGGGCAGGTGTCATTCAGAGGCCTGCAGTGAGTGTGAATATTTAGTGACCATTAGCACTGGGTTTAAAGCTGCTGTTGTGGGAAACGGCCACAAGGCGGCAGCATTTCTCCATTCCCAAATCTGCTTACTAGGGCAGCAGAGCCTTTCTGGAAGTCCTGTTCCTAGGTGGTGAATTTAACTGAAATGAGCCAGGAGAATCCCTCATAAGTTTATGACACATTACTTCTTGATGGTTGTGTTAGCTTTTTGAATCGGGGTAATGATTAGAATATTGTCTGTCTTAGGTGTACACAATCTGGTTTATTTGTGCTTTACATATATATGTATATTCATGTACAGATCCACTTCCCATGTAAATTATTGCAGAGTGTTCCATAGACCTCCCTTGTTATATGGTCGGTCTTTTTGATATATGTATTTAATAGGTATTTGTACACGTATGGTAACCCTAATCTGAATTTTACCCTTCCCCCCACCTTTCTTTTAAGTAAGCATAGTTTGTTTTCTATGTCTGTGAGTGTCTTTCTCTGTGGAAATATGTTCATTTGTGTCAGTTGCTAGATAACGCCTATAAGTGATACCGTAGGTAGGATATGTCTTTTGCTTTCCGACTTACCTCATGTTCTGTGATTAACTCTAGGCTCATCTATGGTGCCTCAAAGAGCCGTGTTTCATTGTTTTCCATGGCTAATATTCCATTGTGTACATGGACCGTTTCTTCTTTTTCCACTCCTCTGGTGCTGGACATTTTGGTTGCTTGCGTGTCTTGGCTAATGTGAAAATTCCTGCAGTGCAGCTGTTGAAGCCTGTGCCTTCTCGACTCTGGACTTCTCAGGTGAGAGGCTCAGCGGTGGGCCTGCTGAATGGAATGGTGGCTCAATTTTTACTTTTAAACGCAGCTCCTTTCTGTTCTCATTATTTGCTGTTCCCATTTTACATCTCACCAGCAGCTAGAGGGTACACAGTTCTCTAAAACCCCTTCAGCAGGTATTGTTTGTAGACTTTTAGCTGATGGTAGTTGACATGTGTGAGTTGAAACCTTTTGGGAGCTTGTATTTTCATGAGTCTGCTAATTCCTGATGTTGAGCTCTTATCCACTTTCCTCTTTTTTGAAAATGAGTGAGTAAAACTTACCACTCCATACTATCTCCTTGAAAAATTGGCAAGTTTTGAATTTTTTGGCCATTCCCTACCTCCGCACAATTGTTTAGGGCAGGTGTCCTTTAGAGCCCTGAGTCCTTTTGAATGTGAAGTGACCATTAGCTGTGGGTTTAAAGCCAGTCCTGTGGGAGACGGCCACAAGGCAGCAGCATTTCTACATTTCCAACTCTGGGGTTTTGGGCAACATAGCTTTCCTTGAAATCGTGTTAGTCAGCTGCAAAGTAGAGTGGAATGTGCCAGTGCAAACCCCCAAGAGCTTATATCTCCTAAATTGTTGTTTGTTTTTTAAATTTAAGTTTTTTTTATTATCAGAGCAAATTTGATAAAAATGTAGATTCTCCTAGGTGTTCAGTTTCTGGTTCATCCTATCAATGTATCTGTCTATTCCTCTTTGGATCCTTTCCCATGTATGTTATTATAGAGTGTTGAGGAGACCTCTCTTCGTATTCCATAGTTATTTTGCGATTATATATTTCATATGTGTTAGTATATGTCTGTAAACCCCCATATCCTTATTCATATATTGCTTACACCTTTCCATTTGGTAAAACGTAATTTGGTTTTCTGAATCTATGCGTGTCCTTGTCTTGGAAATTATTCCATGGGTATCAATTTTTAGGTAACACCTATAGGATGTCTGTCTTTTGGTTTCTTTCTCACTTCAAGTAGGGTGATGATCTCTAGATCTTGCTATGGTGGTGTCAGTGGCACTGTTCCATGCTTTTTCATGGCTAATATTCCATTGTGTACATGGACGACTTCTTCTTGGTGCATTTTCTGTTGATAGACATTTTGGTTTCTTCCAGGTCTTGGCTATGGTACATGTTGCTGCAGTGCAGGATTGCCAGCCTGTGTCTTTTGATTCTACTCAGGGGATAGGCACATGAGTGGGCCTACGAGATCACATGGTGGCTCCATGTTTACCCTTAAACCCTCCCCCATTCTGTTCTCCCTACTGACTCTTACCAGGTTACGTCCCACCAGCAGCTAAAGGGTCCCCAGTTCTCTAAAAGCCCTTCAGCATTTATTCTTTGTAGACTTTTCTTGCTGATGATCATTCTGACGGCTGTGAGTTGCACGTTTTTGTACACTGGATTTGCATGGCTTTATTAATTCCTGACGTTCAGCCTTTTTCCTTTCTCGTTTTTTTTTAACACAAAAAAAATGAAAAACGTAACAGAAGACCAATGTGCATAACTTATGTCTCTTGAAACTGTCATTTTGAAACATGGATATATTTTTAATTTTTTGGTCGATATAGAAACCAGGATTTGTTTTCAGGGCAGGTGTGATTTACAGGCCTGCAGTTATTTTGAATATCAAGTGACCATTAGCGCTGGGATTAAAGCTGCTGTTGTGTGAAACGCCCACAAGGTGGCAGCAGTTCTCCTTTACCGAATCTGGTTACTAGGGCAACAGAGCCTCAATGAAAATCGTGTTCTAGGTTGTAATTTAGAATGGAATGTGCCAGGAAAAAGCCCCTTAATTTATGTCTCACTACTTCTTGTTCGTTTTTTTAATTAATTTATTTTTTTTACCACGGCAATGTGGATTACAATGTTTGGCTTGTTCTAGGTGTGCAAGATGTGGTTCTTCTACACATAAACATATGTCTATTCTTCCTCGGATCGTTTCCCATGTACGTTATGACACAATGTTGATTAGTCTTCTCTTGGTATTCGGTAGGTTTTGGTGATTATATATTTCACCTGTGTTTGTATATGTCTGTTAACCACAATATCCTAATGTATCCATTTCTCACAAATTTCTATTGGTGAACCATAAATTTGTTTAATGAATCTGTGGTTCACCTTCTGTGTGGAAATACCTTCACTGGTATCAATGTATAGGTAACACGTATAAGTGATATCATACGATATGTGCCTTTCTCTTTCTGTCTTACTACAAGTTTTGTGATTAACTCTAGACTCATCTACGGTGCTGCAAATGGCATTGTGTCCTTTGATTCCTTGGCTAATATTCCATCTCTACATGTATCAGTTCTTCTTTGTCCACTCATCTGTTGATGGACCTTTTGGATGTTTCCATGTCTTGGTTATTGTAATGCTGGGGCAATGCACATTTGCCTGCCTGTGTCTTTCCAATTCTGCCTTCTTAGGTTATAGGCCCAGGAGTGGGCCTGCTGGATCACATGGTAGCAAAATGTTTACCTTGTAAAGGCACCTCCATTCTCTTCTCAGTCGTGGCATTTACCAGGTTACGTCCCACTTAAATTTGAGGGTATGCACTTCTCCACGACATATTCAGCATTTATTGTTTGTAGATTATTTTTGCTGATGTTTACTCTGACTAGTGTGAGTGGATACCTCTTTGTGGTTGGATTTCCATGCGTCTCATAATCCCTTGAAATTGAGCTTTCTGGCATGTCCTTTTTTTCTTCACACGGTGAGTACAGCTTACCTCTTCAAATTGTTTTTGTGGAGTATGTGTGACATTTAGAAATATTTTGGCCATTACATCCCTCAAGACATTTGGAGAGCAGGTTTCATTTACAGCCCTCCAGTACTGGTGCATATAAAGTGACCCTTAGCTCAGGTTTTAGAGCTCCTGTTGCAGGTAATGGCCAGAGGGCGGCAGCATTTCTGCTTTTCCCAGTCTGTTAACTTTGGAAACAGACCTTCCTGGCAGTGGTGTTCCTCGGTTATAAATTAGAGTAGAATGTGCCCGGATAAACCCCAAAAGCTGATGTCTACTTACTTAGGTTTGTTCTCTAAATTGAATTTCTATATTTTTTATTGGAGTCATATTCCATTGTGTACATGGACCACTACTTCTTTCGCATTCCTCTGTTGATGGACATTTTCATAGCTTCCAAGTGTTGGCTATGGTAAATATTGCTGGTGTGGAGGATTGCCAGCGGGTGTTTCTGTTTTGCGGTACATGGGCCTCTCACTGCCGTGGCACCTCCCATTGCAGAGCACAGGCTCCGGACGTGCAGGCCCAGCGGCCATAGCTCAAGGGACCAGCCTCTCCGCGGCCTGTGGGCATTTCCCGAACCGGGGCATGAACCCATGTCCCCTGAATCTTCGGTGGACTCTCAACCACTGCGCCACCAGTAAAGCCCAGCCTGTGTCCTTTGGTTCCCATCCTCTCAGGCGATGTGCCCAGCAGTGGGTATGCTTGATTGAATGGTAGCTCAGTATTTACCTTTTCAAGGCACCTCCTTTGTGTTTTCCTTACTGGCTCTGACCATGTCTCACGCTGAAACAAGGGTAGGTGTTTCTCCACAACCCCTTCAGCATTTATTTTTTGCAGATTTTTTGCTGATGGCCACTCTGACTGGTGTGAGCTGATAGGATTTTTGTAATTTGGGTTTGCATGTCTTTAATTATTCCTAATGTTCAGCATTTTTCCACACCTTTTGTAAAATTACTGTTAAAGAAAAAAATGAAAAAGACGGAGAGTACAATGAACCCCTTGAAATTGACTTCTTGAAAGGTTGGCCTCTTTTGAAATTTTTGGTGAATTTTCGACCCCAGGATTGTTTTTGAGGGCAGGTGTCATTCAGAGGCCTGCAGTGAGTGTGAATATTTAGTGACCATTAGCACTGGGTTTAAAGCTGCTGTTGTGGGAAACGGCCACAAGGCGGCAGCATTTCTCCATTCCCAAATCTGCTTACTAGGGCAGCAGAGCCTTTCTGGAAGTCCTGTTCCTAGGTGGTGAATTTAACTGCAATGAGCCAGGAGAATCCCTCATAAGTTTATGACACATTACTTCTTGATGGTTGTGTTAGCTTTTTGAATCGGGGTAATGATTAGAATATTGTCTGTCTTAGGTGTACACAATCTGGTTTATTTGTGCTTTACATATATATGTATATTCATGTACAGATCCACTTCCCATGTAAATTATTGCAGAGTGTTCCATAGACCTCCCTTGTTATATGGTCGGTCTTTTTGATATATGTATTTAATAGGTATTTGTACACGTATGGTAACCCTAATCTGAATTTTACCCTTCCCCCCACCTTTCTTTTAAGTAAGCATAGTTTGTTTTCTATGTCTGTGAGTGTCTTTCTCTGTGGAAATATGTTCATTTGTGTCAGTTGCTAGATAACGCCTATAAGTGATACCGTAGGTAGGATATGTCTTTTGCTTTCCGACTTACCTCATGTTCTGTGATTAACTCTAGGCTCATCTATGGTGCCTCAAAGAGCCGTGTTTCATTGTTTTCCATGGCTAATATTCCATTGTGTACATGGACCGTTTCTTCTTTTTCCACTCCTCTGGTGCTGGACATTTTGGTTGCTTGCGTGTCTTGGCTAATGTGAAAATTCCTGCAGTGCAGCTGTTGAAGCCTGTGCCTTCTCGACTCTGGACTTCTCAGGTGAGAGGCTCAGCGGTGGGCCTGCTGAATGGAATGGTGGCTCAATTTTTACTTTTAAACGCAGCTCCTTTCTGTTCTCATTATTTGCTGTTCCCATTTTACATCTCACCAGCAGCTAGAGGGTACACAGTTCTCTAAAACCCCTTCAGCAGGTATTGTTTGTAGACTTTTAGCTGATGGTAGTTGACATGTGTGAGTTGAAACCTTTTGGGAGCTTGTATTTTCATGAGTCTGCTAATTCCTGATGTTGAGCTTTTATCCACTTTCCTCTTTTTTGAAAATGAGTGAGTAAAACTTACCACTCCATACTATCTCCTTGAAAAATTGGCAAGTTTTGAATTTTTTGGCCATTCCCTACCTCCGCACAATTGTTTAGGGCAGGTGTCCTTTAGAGCCCTGAGTCCTTTTGAATGTGAAGTGACCATTAGCTGTGGGTTTAAAGCCAGTCCTGTGGGAGACGGCCACAAGGCAGCAGCATTTCTACATTTCCAACTCTGGGGTTTTGGGCAACATAGCTTTCCTTGAAATCGTGTTAGTCAGCTGCAAAGTAGAGTGGAATGTGCCAGTGCAAACCCCCAAGAGCTTATATCTCCTAAATTGTTGTTTGTTTTTTAAATTTAAGTTTTTTTTATTATCAGAGCAAATTTGATAAAAATGTAGATTCTCCTAGGTGTTCAGTTTCTGGTTCATCCTATCAATGTATCTGTCTATTCCTCTTTGGATCCTTTCCCATGTATGTTATTATAGAGTGTTGAGGAGACCTCTCTTCGTATTCCATAGTTATTTTGCGATTATATATTTCATATGTGTTAGTATATGTCTGTAAACCCCCATATCCTTATTCATATATTGCTTACACCTTTCCATTTGGTAAAACGTAATTTGGTTTTCTGAATCTATGCGTGTCCTTGTCTTGGAAATTATTCCATGGGTATCAATTTTTAGGTAACACCTATAGGATGTCTGTCTTTTGGTTTCTTTCTCACTTCAAGTAGGGTGATGATCTCTAGATCTTGCTATGGTGGTGTCAGTGGCACTGTTCCATGCTTTTTCATGGCTAATATTCCATTGTGTACATGGACGACTTCTTCTTGGTGCATTTTCTGTTGATAGACATTTTGGTTTCTTCCAGGTCTTGGCTATGGTACATGTTGCTGCAGTGCAGGATTGCCAGCCTGTGTCTTTTGATTCTACTCAGGGGATAGGCACATGAGTGGGCCTACGAGATCACATGGTGGCTCCATGTTTACCCTTAAACCCTCCCCCATTCTGTTCTCCCTACTGACTCTTACCAGGTTACGTCCCACCAGCAGCTAAAGGGTCCCCAGTTCTCTAAAAGCCCTTCAGCATTTATTCTTTGTAGACTTTTCTTGCTGATGATCATTCTGACGGCTGTGAGTTGCACGTTTTTGTACACTGGATTTGCATGGCTTTATTAATTCCTGACGTTCAGCCTTTTTCCTTTCTCGTTTTTTTTTAACACAAAAAAAAATGAAAAACGTAACAGAAGACCAATGTGCATAACTTATGTCTCTTGAAACTGTCATTTTGAAACATGGATATATTTTTAATTTTTTGGTCGATATAGAAACCAGGATTTGTTTTCAGGGCAGGTGTGATTTACAGGCCTGCAGTTATTTTGAATATCAAGTGACCATTAGCGCTGGGATTAAAGCTGCTGTTGTGTGAAACGCCCACAAGGTGGCAGCAGTTCTCCTTTACCGAATCTGGTTACTAGGGCAACAGAGCCTCAATGAAAATCGTGTTCTAGGTTGTAATTTAGAATGGAATGTGCCAGGAAAAAGCCCCTTAATTTATGTCTCACTACTTCTTGTTCGTTTTTTTAATTAATTTATTTTTTTTACCACGGCAATGTGGATTACAATGTTTGGCTTGTTCTAGGTGTGCAAGATGTGGTTCTTCTACACATAAACATATGTCTATTCTTCCTCGGATCGTTTCCCATGTACGTTATGACACAATGTTGATTAGTCTTCTCTTGGTATTCGGTAGGTTTTGGTGATTATATATTTCACCTGTGTTTGTATATGTCTGTTAACCACAATATCCTAATGTATCCATTCCTCACAAATTTCTATTGGTGAACCATAAATTTGTTTAATGAATCTGTGGTTCACCTTCTGTGTGGAAATACCTTCACTGGTATCAATGTATAGGTAACACGTATAAGTGATATCATACGATATGTGCCTTTCTCTTTCTGTCTTACTACAAGTTTTGTGATTAACTCTAGACTCATCTACGGTGCTGCAAATGGCATTGTGTCCTTTGATTCCTTGGCTAATATTCCATCTCTACATGTATCAGTTCTTCTTTGTCCACTCATCTGTTGATGGACCTTTTGGATGTTTCCATGTCTTGGTTATTGTAATGCTGGGGCAATGCACATTTGCCTGCCTGTGTCTTTCCAATTCTGCCTTCTTAGGTTATAGGCCCAGGAGTGGGCCTGCTGGATCACATGGTAGCAAAATGTTTACCTTGTAAAGGCACCTCCATTCTCTTCTCAGTCGTGGCATTTACCAGGTTACGTCCCACTTAAATTTGAGGGTATGCACTTCTCCACGACATATTCAGCATTTATTGTTTGTAGATTATTTTTGCTGATGTTTACTCTGACTAGTGTGAGTGGATACCTCTTTGTGGTTGGATTTCCATGCGTCTCATAATCCCTTGAAATTGAGCTTTCTGGCATGTCCTTTTTTTCTTCACACGGTGAGTACAGCTTACCTCTTCAAATTGTTTTTGTGGAGTATGTGTGACATTTAGAAATATTTTGGCCATTACATCCCTCAAGACATTTGGAGAGCAGGTTTCATTTACAGCCCTCCAGTACTGGTGCATATAAAGTGACCCTTAGCTCAGGTTTTAGAGCTCCTGTTGCCGGTAATGGCCAGAGGGCGGCAGCATTTCTGCTTTTCCCAGTCTGTTAACTTTGGAAACAGACCTTCCTGGCAGTGGTGTTCCTCGGTTATAAATTAGAGTAGAATGTGCCCGGATAAACCCCAAAAGCTGATGTCTACTTACTTAGGTTTGTTCTCTAAATTGAATTTCTATATTTTTTATTGGAGTCATATTCCATTGTGTACATGGACCACTACTTCTTTCGCATTCCTCTGTTGATGGACATTTTCATAGCTTCCAAGTGTTGGCTATGGTAAATATTGCTGGTGTGGAGGATTGCCAGCGGGTGTTTCTGTTTTGCGGTACATGGGCCTCTCACTGCCGTGGCACCTCCCATTGCAGAGCACAGGCTCCGGACGTGCAGGCCCAGCGGCCATAGCTCAAGGGACCAGCCTCTCCGCGGCCTGTGGGCATTTCCCGAACCGGGGCATGAACCCATGTCCCCTGAATCTTCGGTGGACTCTCAACCACTGCGCCACCAGTAAAGCCCAGCCTGTGTCCTTTGGTTCCCATCCTCTCAGGCGATGTGCCCAGCAGTGGGTATGCTTGATTGAATGGTAGCTCAGTATTTACCTTTTCAAGGCACCTCCTTTGTGTTTTCCTTACTGGCTCTGACCATGTCTCACGCTGAAACAAGGGTAGGTGTTTCTCCACAACCCCTTCAGCATTTATTTTTTGCAGATTTTTTGCTGATGGCCACTCTGACTGGTGTGAGCTGATAGGATTTTTGTAATTTGGGTTTGCATGTCTTTAATTATTCCTAATGTTCAGCATTTTTCCACACCTTTTGTAAAATTACTGTTAAAGAAAAAAATGAAAAAGACGGAGAGTACAATGAACCCCTTGAAATTGACTTCTTGAAAGGTTGGCCTCTTTTGAAATTTTTGGTGAATTTTCGACCCCAGGATTGTTTTTGAGGGCAGGTGTCATTCAGAGGCCTGCAGTGAGTGTGAATATTTAGTGACCATTAGCACTGGGTTTAAAGCTGCTGTTGTGGGAAACGGCCACAAGGCGGCAGCATTTCTCCATTCCCAAATCTGCTTACTAGGGCAGCAGAGCCTTTCTGGAAGTCCTGTTCCTAGGTGGTGAATTTAACTGCAATGAGCCAGGAGAATCCCTCATAAGTTTATGACACATTACTTCTTGATGGTTGTGTTAGCTTTTTGAATCGGGGTAATGATTAGAATATTGTCTGTCTTAGGTGTACACAATCTGGTTTATTTGTGCTTTACATATATATGTATATTCATGTACAGATCCACTTCCCATGTAAATTATTGCAGAGTGTTCCATAGACCTCCCTTGTTATATGGTCGGTCTTTTTGATATATGTATTTAATAGGTATTTGTACACGTATGGTAACCCTAATCTGAATTTTACCCTTCCCCCCACCTTTCTTTTAAGTAAGCATAGTTTGTTTTCTATGTCTGTGAGTGTCTTTCTCTGTGGAAATATGTTCATTTGTGTCAGTTGCTAGATAACGCCTATAAGTGATACCGTAGGTAGGATATGTCTTTTGCTTTCCGACTTACCTCATGTTCTGTGATTATCTCTAGGCTCATCTATGGTGCCTCAAAGAGCCGTGTTTCATTGTTTTCCATGGCTAATATTCCATTGTGTACATGGACCGTTTCTTCTTTTTCCACTCCTCTGGTGCTGGACATTTTGGTTGCTTGCGTGTCTTGGCTAATGTGAAAATTCCTGCAGTGCAGCTGTTGAAGCCTGTGCCTTCTCGACTCTGGACTTCTCAGGTGAGAGGCTCAGCGGTGGGCCTGCTGAATGGAATGGTGGCTCAATTTTTACTTTTAAACGCAGCTCCTTTCTGTTCTCATTATTTGCTCTTTCCATTTTACATCTCACCAGCAGCTAGAGGGTACACAGTTCTCTAAAACCCCTTCAGCAGGTATTGTTTGTAGACTTTTAGCTGATGGTAGTTGACATGTGTGAGTTGAAACCTTTTGGGAGCTTGTATTTTCATGAGTCTGCTAATTCCTGATGTTGAGCTTTTATCCACTTTCCTCTTTTTTGAAAATGAGTGAGTAAAACTTACCACTCCATACTATCTCCTTGAAAAATTGGCAAGTTTTGAATTTTTTGGCCATTCCCTACCTCCGCACAATTGTTTAGGGCAGGTGTCCTTTAGAGCCCTGAGTCCTTTTGAATGTGAAGTGACCATTAGCTGTGGGTTTAAAGCCAGTCCTGTGGGAGACGGCCACAAGGCAGCAGCATTTCTACATTTCCAACTCTGGGGTTTTGGGCAACATAGCTTTCCTTGAAATCGTGTTAGTCAGCTGCAAAGTAGAGTGGAATGTGCCAGTGCAAACCCCCAAGAGCTTATATCTCCTAAATTGTTGTTTGTTTTTTAAATTTAAGTTTTTTTTATTATCAGAGCAAATTTGATAAAAATGTAGATTCTCCTAGGTGTTCAGTTTCTGGTTCATCCTATCAATGTATCTGTCTATTCCTCTTTGGATCCTTTCCCATGTATGTTATTATAGAGTGTTGAGGAGACCTCTCTTCGTATTCCATAGTTATTTTGCGATTATATATTTCATATGTGTTAGTATATGTCTGTAAACCCCCATATCCTTATTCATATATTGCTTACACCTTTCCATTTGGTAAAACGTAATTTGGTTTTCTGAATCTATGCGTGTCCTTGTCTTGGAAATTATTCCATGGGTATCAATTTTTAGGTAACACCTATAGGATGTCTGTCTTTTGGTTTCTTTCTCACTTCAAGTAGGGTGATGATCTCTAGATCTTGCTATGGTGGTGTCAGTGGCACTGTTCCATGCTTTTTCATGGCTAATATTCCATTGTGTACATGGACGACTTCTTCTTGGTGCATTTTCTGTTGATAGACATTTTGGTTTCTTCCAGGTCTTGGCTATGGTACATGTTGCTGCAGTGCAGGATTGCCAGCCTGTGTCTTTTGATTCTACTCAGGGGATAGGCACATGAGTGGGCCTACGAGATCACATGGTGGCTCCATGTTTACCCTTAAACCCTCCCCCATTCTGTTCTCCCTACTGACTCTTACCAGGTTACGTCCCACCAGCAGCCAAAGGGTCCCCAGTTCTCTAAAAGCCCTTCAGCATTTATTCTTTGTAGACTTTTCTTGCTGATGATCATTCTGACGGCTGTGAGTTGCACGTTTTTGTACACTGGATTTGCATGGCTTTATTAATTCCTGACGTTCAGCCTTTTTCCTTTCTCGTTTTTTTTAACACAAAAAAAATGAAAAACGTAACAGAAGACCAATGTGCATAAATTATGTCTCTTGAAACTGTCATTTTGAAACATGGATATATTTTTAATTTTTTGGTCGATATAGAAACCAGGATTTGTTTTCAGGGCAGGTGTGATTTACAGGCCTGCAGTTATTTTGAATATCAAGTGACCATTAGCGCTGGGATTAAAGCTGCTGTTGTGTGAAACGCCCACAAGGTGGCAGCAGTTCTGCTTTACCGAATCTGGTTACTAGGGCAACAGAGCCTCAATGAAAATCGTGTTCTAGGTTGTAATTTAGAATGGAATGTGCCAGGAAAAAGCCCCTTAATTTATGTCTCACTACTTCTTGTTCGTTTTTTTAATTAATTTATTTTTTTTTACCACAGCAATGTGGATTACAATGTTTGGCTTGTTCTAGGTGTGCAAGATGTGGTTCTTCTACACATAAACATATGTCTATTCTTCCTCGGATCGTTTCCCATGTACGTTATGACACAATGTTGATTAGTCTTCTCTTGGTATTCGGTAGGTTTTGGTGATTATATATTTCACCTGTGTTTGTATATGTCTGTTAACCACAATATCCTAATGTATCCATTCCTCACAAATTTCTATTGGTGAACCATAAATTTGTTTAATGAATCTGTGGTTCACCTTCTGTGTGGAAATACCTTCACTGGTATCAATGTATAGGTAACACGTATAAGTGATATCATACGATATGTGCCTTTCTCTTTCTGTCTTACTACAAGTTTTGTGATTAACTCTAGACTCATCTACGGTGCTGCAAATGGCATTGTGTCCTTTGATTCCTTGGCTAATATTCCATCTCTACATGTACCAGTTCTTCTTTGTCCACTCATCTGTTGATGGACCTTTTGGATGTTTCCATGTCTTGGTTATTGTAATGCTGGGGCAATGCACATTTGCCTGCCTGTGTCTTTCCAATTCTGCCTTCTTAGGTTATAGGCCCAGGAGTGGGCCTGCTGGATCATATGGTAGCAAAATGTTTACCTTGTAAAGGCACCTCCATTCTGTTCTCAGTCGTGGAATTTACCAGGTTACGTCCCACTTAAATTTGAGGGTATGCACTTCTCCACAACATATTCAGCATTTATTGTTTGTAGATTTTTTTTGCTGATGTTTACTCTGACTAGTGTGAGTGGATACCTCTTTGTGGTTGGATTTCCATGCGTCTCATAATCCCTTGAAATTGAGCTTTCTGGCATGTCCTTTTTTTCTTCACACGGTGAGTACAGCTTACCTCTTCAAATTGTTTTTGTGGAGTATGTGTGACATTTAGAAATATTTTGGCCATTACATCCCTCAAGACATTTGGAGAGCAGGTTTCATTTACAGCCCTCCAGTACTGGTGCATATAAAGTGACCCTTAGCTCAGGTTTTAGAGCTCCTGTTGCCGGTAATGGCCAGAGGGCGGCAGCATTTCTGCTTTTCCCAGTCTGTTAACTTTGGAAACAGACCTTCCTGGCAGTGGTGTTCCTCGGTTATAAATTAGAGTAGAATGTGCCCGGATAAACCCCAAAAGCTGATGTCTACTTACTTAGGTTTGTTCTCTAAATTGAATTTCTATATTTTTTATTGGAGTCATATTCCATTGTGTACATGGACCACTACTTCTTTCGCATTCCTCTGTTGATGGACATTTTCATAGCTTCCAAGTGTTGGCTATGGTAAATATTGCTGGTGTGGAGGATTGCCAGCGGGTGTTTCTGTTTTGCGGTACATGGGCCTCTCACTGCCGTGGCACCTCCCATTGCAGAGCACAGGCTCCGGACGTGCAGGCCCAGCGGCCATAGCTCAAGGGACCAGCCTCTCCGCGGCCTGTGGGCATTTCCCGAACCGGGGCATGAACCCATGTCCCCTGAATCTTCGGTGGACTCTCAACCACTGCGCCACCAGTAAAGCCCAGCCTGTGTCCTTTGGTTCCCATCCTCTCAGGCGATGTGCCCAGCAGTGGGTATGCTTGATTGAATGGTAGCTCAGTATTTACCTTTTCAAGGCACCTCCTTTGTGTTTTCCTTACTGGCTCTGACCATGTCTCACGCTGAAACAAGGGTAGGTGTTTCTCCACAACCCCTTCAGCATTTATTTTTTGCAGATTTTTTGCTGATGGCCACTCTGACTGGTGTGAGCTGATAGGATTTTTGTAATTTGGGTTTGCATGTCTTTAATTATTCCTAATGTTCAGCATTTTTCCACACCTTTTGTAAAATTACTGTTAAAGAAAAAAATGAAAAAGACGGAGAGTACAATGAACCCCTTGAAATTGACTTCTTGAAAGGTTGGCCTCTTTTGAAATTTTTGGTGAATTTTCGACCCCAGGATTGTTTTTGAGGGCAGGTGTCATTCAGAGGCCTGCAGTGAGTGTGAATATTTAGTGACCATTAGCACTGGGTTTAAAGCTGCTGTTGTGGGAAACGGCCACAAGGCGGCAGCATTTCTCCATTCCCAAATCTGCTTACTAGGGCAGCAGAGCCTTTCTGGAAGTCCTGTTCCTAGGTGGTGAATTTAACTGCAATGAGCCAGGAGAATCCCTCATAAGTTTATGACACATTACTTCTTGATGGTTGTGTTAGCTTTTTGAATCGGGGTAATGATTAGAATATTGTCTGTCTTAGGTGTACACAATCTGGTTTATTTGTGCTTTACATATATATGTATATTCATGTACAGATCCACTTCCCATGTAAATTATTGCAGAGTGTTCCATAGACCTCCCTTGTTATATGGTCGGTCTTTTTGATATATGTATTTAATAGGTATTTGTACACGTATGGTAACCCTAATCTGAATTTTACCCTTCCCCCCACCTTTCTTTTAAGTAAGCATAGTTTGTTTTCTATGTCTGTGAGTGTCTTTCTCTGTGGAAATATGTTCATTTGTGTCAGTTGCTAGATAACGCCTATAAGTGATACCGTAGGTAGGATATGTCTTTTGCTTTCCGACTTACCTCATGTTCTGTGATTAACTCTAGGCTCATCTATGGTGCCTCAAAGAGCCGTGTTTCATTGTTTTCCATGGCTAATATTCCATTGTGTACATGGACCGTTTCTTCTTTTTCCACTCCTCTGGTGCTGGACATTTTGGTTGCTTGCGTGTCTTGGCTAATGTGAAAATTCCTGCAGTGCAGCTGTTGAAGCCTGTGCCTTCTCGACTCTGGACTTCTCAGGTGAGAGGCTCAGCGGTGGGCCTGCTGAATGGAATGGTGGCTCAATTTTTACTTTTAAACGCAGCTCCTTTCTGTTCTCATTATTTGCTCTTTCCATTTTACATCTCACCAGCAGCTAGAGGGTACACAGTTCTCTAAAACCCCTTCAGCAGGTATTGTTTGTAGACTTTTAGCTGATGGTAGTTGACATGTGTGAGTTGAAACCTTTTGGGAGCTTGTATTTTCATGAGTCTGCTAATTCCTGATGTTGAGCTTTTATCCACTTTCCTCTTTTTTGAAAATGAGTGAGTAAAACTTACCACTCCATACTATCTCCTTGAAAAATTGGCAAGTTTTGAATTTTTTGGCCATTCCCTACCTCCGCACAATTGTTTAGGGCAGGTGTCCTTTAGAGCCCTGAGTCCTTTTGAATGTGAAGTGACCATTAGCTGTGGGTTTAAAGCCAGTCCTGTGGGAGACGGCCACAAGGCAGCAGCATTTCTACATTTCCAACTCTGGGGTTTTGGGCAACATAGCTTTCCTTGAAATCGTGTTAGTCAGCTGCAAAGTAGAGTGGAATGTGCCAGTGCAAACCCCCAAGAGCTTATATCTCCTAAATTGTTGTTTGTTTTTTAAATTTAAGTTTTTTTTATTATCAGAGCAAATTTGATAAAAATGTAGATTCTCCTAGGTGTTCAGTTTCTGGTTCATCCTATCAATGTATCTGTCTATTCCTCTTTGGATCCTTTCCCATGTATGTTATTATAGAGTGTTGAGGAGACCTCTCTTCGTATTCCATAGTTATTTTGCGATTATATATTTCATATGTGTTAGTATATGTCTGTAAACCCCCATATCCTTATTCATATATTGCTTACACCTTTCCATTTGGTAAAACGTAATTTGGTTTTCTGAATCTATGCGTGTCCTTGTCTTGGAAATTATTCCATGGGTATCAATTTTTAGGTAACACCTATAGGATGTCTGTCTTTTGGTTTCTTTCTCACTTCAAGTAGGGTGATGATCTCTAGATCTTGCTATGGTGGTGTCAGTGGCACTGTTCCATGCTTTTTCATGGCTAATATTCCATTGTGTACATGGACGACTTCTTCTTGGTGCATTTTCTGTTGATAGACATTTTGGTTTCTTCCAGGTCTTGGCTATGGTACATGTTGCTGCAGTGCAGGATTGCCAGCCTGTGTCTTTTGATTCTACTCAGGGGATAGGCACATGAGTGGGCCTACGAGATCACATGGTGGCTCCATGTTTACCCTTAAACCCTCCCCCATTCTGTTCTCCCTACTGACTCTTACCAGGTTACGTCCCACCAGCAGCCAAAGGGTCCCCAGTTCTCTAAAAGCCCTTCAGCATTTATTCTTTGTAGACTTTTCTTGCTGATGATCATTCTGACGGCTGTGAGTTGCACGTTTTTGTACACTGGATTTGCATGGCTTTATTAATTCCTGACGTTCAGCCTTTTTCCTTTCTCGTTTTTTTTAACACAAAAAAAATGAAAAACGTAACAGAAGACCAATGTGCATAAATTATGTCTCTTGAAACTGTCATTTTGAAACATGGATATATTTTTAATTTTTTGGTCGATATAGAAACCAGGATTTGTTTTCAGGGCAGGTGTGATTTACAGGCCTGCAGTTATTTTGAATATCAAGTGACCATTAGCGCTGGGATTAAAGCTGCTGTTGTGTGAAACGCCCACAAGGTGGCAGCAGTTCTGCTTTACCGAATCTGGTTACTAGGGCAACAGAGCCTCAATGAAAATCGTGTTCTAGGTTGTAATTTAGAATGGAATGTGCCAGGAAAAAGCCCCTTAATTTATGTCTCACTACTTCTTGTTCGTTTTTTTAATTAATTTATTTTTTTTTACCACGGCAATGTGGATTACAATGTTTGGCTTGTTCTAGGTGTGCAAGATGTGGTTCTTCTACACATAAACATATGTCTATTCTTCCTCGGATCGTTTCCCATGTACGTTATGACACAATGTTGATTAGTCTTCTCTTGGTATTCGGTAGGTTTTGGTGATTATATATTTCACCTGTGTTTGTATATGTCTGTTAACCACAATATCCTAATGTATCCATTCCTCACAAATTTCTATTGGTGAACCATAAATTTGTTTAATGAATCTGTGGTTCACCTTCTGTGTGGAAATACCTTCACTGGTATCAATGTATAGGTAACACGTATAAGTGATATCATACGATATGTGCCTTTCTCTTTCTGTCTTACTACAAGTTTTGTGATTAACTCTAGACTCATCTACGGTGCTGCAAATGGCATTGTGTCCTTTGATTCCTTGGCTAATATTCCATCTCTACATGTACCAGTTCTTCTTTGTCCACTCATCTGTTGATGGACCTTTTGGATGTTTCCATGTCTTGGTTATTGTAATGCTGGGGCAATGCACATTTGCCTGCCTGTGTCTTTCCAATTCTGCCTTCTTAGGTTATAGGCCCAGGAGTGGGCCTGCTGGATCACATGGTAGCAAAATGTTTACCTTGTAAAGGCACCTCCATTCTCTTCTCAGTCGTGGCATTTACCAGGTTACGTCCCACTTAAATTTGAGGGTATGCACTTCTCCACGACATATTCAGCATTTATTGTTTGTAGATTATTTTTGCTGATGTTTACTCTGACTAGTGTGAGTGGATACCTCTTTGTGGTTGGATTTCCATGCGTCTCATAAGCCCTTGAAATTGAGCTTTCTGGCATGTCCTTTTTTTCTTCACACGGTGAGTACAGCTTACCTCTTCAAATTGTTTTTGTGGAGTATGTGTGACATTTAGAAATATTTTGGCCATTACATCCCTCAAGACATTTGGAGAGCAGGTTTCATTTACAGCCCTCCAGTACTGGTGCATATAAAGTGACCCTTAGCTCAGGTTTTAGAGCTCCTGTTGCAGGTAATGGCCAGAGGGCGGCAGCATTTCTGCTTTTCCCAGTCTGTTAACTTTGGAAACAGACCTTCCTGGCAGTGGTGTTCCTCGGTTATAAATTAGAGTAGAATGTGCCCGGATAAACCCCCAAAAGCTGATGTCTACTTACTTAGGTTTGTTCTCTAAATTGAATTTCTATATTTTTTATTGGAGTCATATTCCATTGTGTACATGGACCACTACTTCTTTCGCATTCCTCTGTTGATGGACATTTTCATAGCTTCCAAGTGTTGGCTATGGTAAATATTGCTGGTGTGGAGGATTGCCAGCGGGTGTTTCTGTTTTGCGGTACATGGGCCTCTCACTGCCGTGGCACCTCCCATTGCAGAGCACAGGCTCCGGACGTGCAGGCCCAGCGGCCATAGCTCAAGGGACCAGCCTCTCCGCGGCCTGTGGGCATTTCCCGAACCGGGGCATGAACCCATGTCCCCTGAATCTTCGGTGGACTCTCAACCACTGCGCCACCAGTAAAGCCCAGCCTGTGTCCTTTGGTTCCCATCCTCTCAGGCGATGTGCCCAGCAGTGGGTATGCTTGATTGAATGGTAGCTCAGTATTTACCTTTTCAAGGCACCTCCTTTGTGTTTTCCTTACTGGCTCTGACCATGTCTCACGCTGAAACAAGGGTAGGTGTTTCTCCACAACCCCTTCAGCATTTATTTTTTGCAGATTTTTTGCTGATGGCCACTCTGACTGGTGTGAGCTGATAGGATTTTTGTAATTTGGGTTTGCATGTCTTTAATTATTCCTAATGTTCAGCATTTTTCCACACCTTTTGTAAAATTACTGTTAAAGAAAAAAATGAAAAAGACGGAGAGTACAATGAACCCCTTGAAATTGACTTCTTGAAAGGTTGGCCTCTTTTGAAATTTTTGGTGAATTTTCGACCCCAGGATTGTTTTTGAGGGCAGGTGTCATTCAGAGGCCTGCAGTGAGTGTGAATATTTAGTGACCATTAGCACTGGGTTTAAAGCTGCTGTTGTGGGAAACGGCCACAAGGCGGCAGCATTTCTCCATTCCCAAATCTGCTTACTAGGGCAGCAGAGCCTTTCTGGAAGTCCTGTTCCTAGGTGGTGAATTTAACTGCAATGAGCCAGGAGAATCCCTCATAAGTTTATGACACATTACTTCTTGATGGTTGTGTTAGCTTTTTGAATCGGGGTAATGATTAGAATATTGTCTGTCTTAGGTGTACACAATCTGGTTTATTTGTGCTTTACATATATATATATATATTCATGTACAGATCCACTTCCCATGTAAATTATTGCAGAGTGTTCCATAGACCTCCCTTGTTATATGGTCGGTCTTTTTGATATATGTATTTAATAGGTATTTGTACACGTATGGTAACCCTAATCTGAATTTTACCCTTCCCCCCACCTTTCTTTTAAGTAAGCATAGTTTGTTTTCTATGTCTGTGAGTGTCTTTCTCTGTGGAAATATGTTCATTTGTGTCAGTTGCTAGATAACGCCTATAAGTGATACCGTAGGTAGGATATGTCTTTTGCTTTCCGACTTACCTCATGTTCTGTGATTAACTCTAGGCTCATCTATGGTGCCTCAAAGAGCCGTGTTTCATTGTTTTCCATGGCTAATATTCCATTGTGTACATGGACCGTTTCTTCTTTTTCCACTCCTCTGGTGCTGGACATTTTGGTTGCTTGCGTGTCTTGGCTAATGTGAAAATTCCTGCAGTGCAGCTGTTGAAGCCTGTGCCTTCTCGACTCTGGACTTCTCAGGTGAGAGGCTCAGCGGTGGGCCTGCTGAATGGAATGGTGGCTCAATTTTTACTTTTAAACGCAGCTCCTTTCTGTTCTCATTATTTGCTCTTTCCATTTTACATCTCACCAGCAGCTAGAGGGTACACAGTTCTCTAAAACCCCTTCAGCAGGTATTGTTTGTAGACTTTTAGCTGATGGTAGTTGACATGTGTGAGTTGAAACCTTTTGGGAGCTTGTATTTTCATGAGTCTGCTAATTCCTGATGTTGAGCTTTTATCCACTTTCCTCTTTTTTGAAAACGAGTGAGTAAAACTTACCACTCCATACTATCTCCTTGAAAAATTGGCAAGTTTTGAATTTTTTGGCCATTCCCTACCTCCGCACAATTGTTTAGGGCAGGTGTCCTTTAGAGCCCTGAGTCCTTTTGAATGTGAAGTGACCATTAGCTGTGGGTTTAAAGCCAGTCCTGTGGGAGACGGCCACAAGGCAGCAGCATTTCTGCATTTCCAACTCTGGGGTTTTGGGCAACATAGCTTTCCTTGAAATCGTGTTAGTCAGCTGCAAAGTAGAGTGGAATGTGCCAGTGCAAACCCCCAAGAGCTTATATCTCCTAAATTGTTGTTTGTTTTTTAAATTTAAGTTTTTTTTATTATCAGAGCAAATTTGATAAAAATGTAGATTCTCCTAGGTGTTCAGTTTCTGGTTCATCCTATCAATGTATCTGTCTATTCCTCTTTGGATCCTTTCCCATGTATGTTATTATAGAGTGTTGAGGAGACCTCTCTTCGTATTCCATAGTTATTTTGCGATTATATATTTCATATGTGTTAGTATATGTCTGTAAACCCCCATATCCTTATTCATATATTGCTTACACCTTTCCATTTGGTAAAACGTAATTTGGTTTTCTGAATCTATGCGTGTCCTTGTCTTGGAAATTATTCCATGGGTATCAATTTTTAGGTAACACCTATAGGATGTCTGTCTTTTGGTTTCTTTCTCACTTCAAGTAGGGTGATGATCTCTAGATCTTGCTATGGTGGTGTCAGTGGCACTGTTCCATGCTTTTTCATGGCTAATATTCCATTGTGTACATGGACGACTTCTTCTTGGTGCATTTTCTGTTGATAGACATTTTGGTTTCTTCCAGGTCTTGGCTATGGTACATGTTGCTGCAGTGCAGGATTGCCAGCCTGTGTCTTTTGATTCTACTCAGGGGATAGGCACATGAGTGGGCCTACGAGATCACATGGTGGCTCCATGTTTACCCTTAAACCCTCCCCCATTCTGTTCTCCCTACTGACTCTTACCAGGTTACGTCCCACCAGCAGCTAAAGGGTCCCCAGTTCTCTAAAAGCCCTTCAGCATTTATTCTTTGTAGACTTTTCTTGCTGATGATCATTCTGACGGCTGTGAGTTGCACGTTTTTGTACACTGGATTTGCATGGCTTTATTAATTCCTGACGTTCAGCCTTTTTCCTTTCTCGTTTTTTTTTAACACAAAAAAAAATGAAAAACGTAACAGAAGACCAATGTGCATAACTTATGTCTCTTGAAACTGTCATTTTGAAACATGGATATATTTTTAATTTTTTGGTCGATATAGAAACCAGGATTTGTTTTCAGGGCAGGTGTGATTTACAGGCCTGCAGTTATTTTGAATATCAAGTGACCATTAGCGCTGGGATTAAAGCTGCTGTTGTGTGAAACGCCCACAAGGTGGCAGCAGTTCTCCTTTACCGAATCTGGTTACTAGGGCAACAGAGCCTCAATGAAAATCGTGTTCTAGGTTGTAATTTAGAATGGAATGTGCCAGGAAAAAGCCCCTTAATTTATGTCTCACTACTTCTTGTTCGTTTTTTTAATTAATTTATTTTTTTTACCACGGCAATGTGGATTACAATGTTTGGCTTGTTCTAGGTGTGCAAGATGTGGTTCTTCTACACATAAACATATGTCTATTCTTCCTCGGATCCTTTCCCATGTACGTTATGACACAATGTTGATTAGTCTTCTCTTGGTATTCGGTAGGTTTTGGTGATTATATATTTCACCTGTGTTTGTATATGTCTGTTAACCACAATATCCTAATGTATCCATTCCTCACAAATTTCTATTGGTGAACCATAAATTTGTTTAATGAATCTGTGGTTCACCTTCTGTGTGGAAATACCTTCACTGGTATCAATGTATAGGTAACACGTATAAGTGATATCATACGATATGTGCCTTTCTCTTTCTGTCTTACTACAAGTTTTGTGATTAACTCTAGACTCATCTACGGTGCTGCAAATGGCATTGTGTCCTTTGATTCCTTGGCTAATATTCCATCTCTACATGTACCAGTTCTTCTTTGTCCACTCATCTGTTGATGGACCTTTTGGATGTTTCCATGTCTTGGTTATTGTAATGCTGGGGCAATGCACATTTGCCTGCCTGTGTCTTTCCAATTCTGCCTTCTTAGGTTATAGGCCCAGGAGTGGGCCTGCTGGATCACATGGTAGCAAAATGTTTACCTTGTAAAGGCACCTCCATTCTCTTCTCAGTCGTGGCATTTACCAGGTTACGTCCCACTTAAATTTGAGGGTATGCACTTCTCCACGACATATTCAGCATTTATTGTTTGTAGATTATTTTTGCTGATGTTTACTCTGACTAGTGTGAGTGGATACCTCTTTGTGGTTGGATTTCCATGCGTCTCATAATCCCTTGAAATTGAGCTTTCTGGCATGTCCTTTTTTTCTTCACACGGTGAGTACAGCTTACCTCTTCAAATTGTTTTTGTGGAGTATGTGTGACATTTAGAAATATTTTGGCCATTACATCCCTCAAGACATTTGGAGAGCAGGTTTCATTTACAGCCCTCCAGTACTGGTGCATATAAAGTGACCCTTAGCTCAGGTTTTAGAGCTCCTGTTGCAGGTAATGGCCAGAGGGCGGCAGCATTTCTGCTTTTCCCAGTCTGTTAACTTTGGAAACAGACCTTCCTGGCAGTGGTGTTCCTCGGTTATAAATTAGAGTAGAATGTGCCCGGATAAACCCCCAAAAGCTGATGTCTACTTACTTAGGTTTGTTCTCTAAATTGAATTTCTATATTTTTTATTGGAGTCATATTCCATTGTGTACATGGACCACTACTTCTTTCGCATTCCTCTGTTGATGGACATTTTCATAGCTTCCAAGTGTTGGCTATGGTAAATATTGCTGGTGTGGAGGATTGCCAGCGGGTGTTTCTGTTTTGCGGTACATGGGCCTCTCACTGCCGTGGCACCTCCCATTGCAGAGCACAGGCTCCGGACGTGCAGGCCCAGCGGCCATAGCTCAAGGGACCAGCCTCTCCGCGGCCTGTGGGCATTTCCCGAACCGGGGCATGAACCCATGTCCCCTGAATCTTCGGTGGACTCTCAACCACTGCGCCACCAGTAAAGCCCAGCCTGTGTCCTTTGGTTCCCATCCTCTCAGGCGATGTGCCCAGCAGTGGGTATGCTTGATTGAATGGTAGCTCAGTATTTACCTTTTCAAGGCACCTCCTTTGTGTTTTCCTTACTGGCTCTGACCATGTCTCACGCTGAAACAAGGGTAGGTGTTTCTCCACAACCCCTTCAGCATTTATTTTTTGCAGATTTTTTGCTGATGGCCACTCTGACTGGTGTGAGCTGATAGGATTTTTGTAATTTGGGTTTGCATGTCTTTAATTATTCCTAATGTTCAGCATTTTTCCACACCTTTTGTAAAATTACTGTTAAAGAAAAAAATGAAGAAGACGGAGAGTACAATGAACCCCTTGAAATTGACTTCTTGAAAGGTTGGCCTCTTTTGAAATTTTTGGTGAATTTTCGACCCCAGGATTGTTTTTGAGGGCAGGTGTCATTCAGAGGCCTGCAGTGAGTGTGAATATTTAGTGACCATTAGCACTGGGTTTAAAGCTGCTGTTGTGGGAAACGGCCACAAGGCGGCAGCATTTCTCCATTCCCAAATCTGCTTACTAGGGCAGCAGAGCCTTTCTGGAAGTCCTGTTCCTAGGTGGTGAATTTAACTGCAATGAGTCAGGAGAATCCCTCATAAGTTTATGACACATTACTTCTTGATGGTTGTGTTAGCTTTTTGAATCGGGGTAATGATTAGAATATTGTCTGTCTTAGGTGTACACAATCTGGTTTATTTGTGCTTTACATATATATGTATATTCATGTACAGATCCACTTCCCATGTAAATTATTGCAGAGTGTTCCATAGACCTCCCTTGTTATATGGTCGGTCTTTTTGATATATGTATTTAATAGGTATTTGTACACGTATGGTAACCCTAATCTGAATTTTACCCTTCCCCCCACCTTTCTTTTAAGTAAGCATAGTTTGTTTTCTATGTCTGTGAGTGTCTTTCTCTGTGGAAATATGTTCATTTGTGTCAGTTGCTAGATAACGCCTATAAGTGATACCGTAGGTAGGATATGTCTTTTGCTTTCCGACTTACCTCATGTTCTGTGATTATCTCTAGGCTCATCTATGGTGCCTCAAAGAGCCGTGTTTCATTGTTTTCCATGGCTAATATTCCACTGTGTACATGGACCGTTTCTTCTTTTTCCACTCCTCTGGTGCTGGACATTTTGGTTGCTTGCGTGTCTTGGCTAATGTGAAAATTCCTGCAGTGCAGCTGTTGAAGCCTGTGCCTTCTCGACTCTGGACTTCTCAGGTGAGAGGCTCAGCGGTGGGCCTGCTGAATGGAATGGTGGCTCAATTTTTACTTTTAAACGCAGCTCCTTTCTGTTCTCATTATTTGCTGTTTCCATTTTACATCTCACCAGCAGCTAGAGGATACACAGTTCTCTAAAACCCCTTCAGCAGGTATTGTTTGTAGACTTTTAGCTGATGGTAGTTGACATGTGTGAGTTGAAACCTTTTGGGAGCTTGTATTTTCATGAGTCTGCTAATTCCTGATGTTGAGCTTTTATCCACTTTCCTCTTTTTTGAAAATGAGTGAGTAAAACTTACCACTCCATACTATCTCCTTGAAAAATTGGCAAGTTTTGAATTTTTTGGCCATTCCCTACCTCCGCACAATTGTTTAGGGCAGGTGTCCTTTAGAGCCCTGAGTCCTTTTGAATGTGAAGTGACCATTAGCTGTGGGTTTAAAGCCAGTCCTGTGGGAGACGGCCACAAGGCAGCAGCATTTCTACATTTCCAACTCTGGGGTTTTGGGCAACATAGCTTTCCTTGAAATCGTGTTAGTCAGCTGCAAAGTAGAGTGGAATGTGCCAGTGCAAACCCCCAAGAGCTTATATCTCCTAAATTGTTGTTTGTTTTTTAAATTTAAGTTTTTTTTATTATCAGAGCAAATTTGATAAAAATGTAGATTCTCCTAGGTGTTCAGTTTCTGGTTCATCCTATCAATGTATCTGTCTATTCCTCTTTGGATCCTTTCCCATGTATGTTATTATAGAGTGTTGAGGAGACCTCTCTTCGTATTCCATAGTTATTTTGCGATTATATATTTCATATGTGTTAGTATATGTCTGTAAACCCCCATATCCTTATTCATATATTGCTTACACCTTTCCATTTGGTAAAACGTAATTTGGTTTTCTGAATCTATGCGTGTCCTTGTCTTGGAAATTATTCCATGGGTATCAATTTTTAGGTAACACCTATAGGATGTCTGTCTTTTGGTTTCTTTCTCACTTCAAGTAGGGTGATGATCTCTAGATCTTGCTATGGTGGTGTCAGTGGCACTGTTCCATGCTTTTTCATGGCTAATATTCCATTGTGTACATGGACGACTTCTTCTTGGTGCATTTTCTGTTGATAGACATTTTGGTTTCTTCCAGGTCTTGGCTATGGTACATGTTGCTGCAGTGCAGGATTGCCAGCCTGTGTCTTTTGATTCTACTCAGGGGATAGGCACATGAGTGGGCCTACGAGATCACATGGTGGCTCCATGTTTACCCTTAAACCCTCCCCCATTCTGTTCTCCCTACTGACTCTTACCAGGTTACATCCCACCAGCAGCTAAAGGGTCCCCAGTTCTCTAAAAGCCCTTCAGCATTTATTCTTTGTAGACTTTTCTTGCTGATGATCATTCTGACGGCTGTGAGTTGCACGTTTTTGTACACTGGATTTGCATGGCTTTATTAATTCCTGACGTTCAGCCTTTTTCCTTTCTCGTTTTTTTTAACACAAAAAAAATGAAAAACGTAACAGAAGACCAATGTGCATAACTTATGTCTCTTGAAACTGTCATTTTGAAACATGGATATATTTTTAATTTTTTGGTCGATATAGAAACCAGGATTTGTTTTCAGGGCAGGTGTGATTTACAGGCCTGCAGTTCTTTTGAATATCAAGTGACCATTAGCGCTGGGATTAAAGCTGCTGTTGTGTGAAACGCCCACAAGGTGGCAGCAGTTCTCCTTTACCGAATCTGGTTACTAGGGCAACAGAGCCTCAATGAAAATCGTGTTCTAGGTTGTAATTTAGAATGGAATGTGCCAGGAAAAAGCCCCTTAATTTATGTCTCACTACTTCTTGTTCGTTTTTTTAATTAATTTATTTTTTTTTTACCACAGCAATGTGGATTACAATGTTTGGCTTGTTCTAGGTGTGCAAGATGTGGTTCTTCTACACATAAACATATGTCTATTCTTCCTCGGATCCTTTCCCATGTACGTTATGACACAATGTTGATTAGTCTTCTCTTGGTATTCGGTAGGTTTTGGTGATTATATATTTCACCTGTGTTTGTATATGTCTGTTAACCACAATATCCTAATGTATCCATTCCTCACAAATTTCTATTGGTGAACCATAAATTTGTTTAATGAATCTGTGGTTCACCTTCTGTGTGGAAATACCTTCACTGGTATCAATGTATAGGTAACACGTATAAGTGATATCATACGATATGTGCCTTTCTCTTTCTGTCTTACTACAAGTTTTGTGATTAACTCTAGACTCATCTACGGTGCTGCAAATGGCATTGTGTCCTTTGATTCCTTGGCTAATATTCCATCTCTACATGTACCAGTTCTTCTTTGTCCACTCATCTGTTGATGGACCTTTTGGATGTTTCCATGTCTTGGTTATTGTAATGCTGGGGCAATGCACATTTGCCTGCCTGTGTCTTTCCAATTCTGCCTTCTTAGGTTATAGGCCCAGGAGTGGGCCTGCTGGATCATATGGTAGCAAAATGTTTACCTTGTAAAGGCACCTCCATTCTGTTCTCAGTCGTGGAATTTACCAGGTTACGTCCCACTTAAATTTGAGGGTATGCACTTCTCCACAACATATTCAGCATTTATTGTTTGTAGATTTTTTTTGCTGATGTTTACTCTGACTAGTGTGAGTGGATACCTCTTTGTGGTTGGATTTCCATGCGTCTCATAATCCCTTGAAATTGAGCTTTCTGGCATGTCCTTTTTTTCTTCACACGGTGAGTACAGCTTACCTCTTCAAATTGTTTTTGTGGAGTATGTGTGACATTTAGAAATATTTTGGCCATTACATCCCTCAAGACATTTGGAGAGCAGGTTTCATTTACAGCCCTCCAGTACTGGTGCATATAAAGTGACCCTTAGCTCAGGTTTTAGAGCTCCTGTTGCCGGTAATGGCCAGAGGGCGGCAGCATTTCTGCTTTTCCCAGTCTGTTAACTTTGGAAACAGACCTTCCTGGCAGTGGTGTTCCTCGGTTATAAATTAGAGTAGAATGTGCCCGGATAAACCCCAAAAGCTGATGTCTACTTACTTAGGTTTGTTCTCTAAATTGAATTTCTATTTTTTTTATTGGAGTCATATTCCATTGTGTACATGGACCACTACTTCTTTCGCATTCCTCTGTTGATGGACATTTTCATAGCTTCCAAGTGTTGGCTATGGTAAATATTGCTGGTGTGGAGGATTGCCAGCGGGTGTTTCTGTTTTGCGGTACATGGGCCTCTCACTGCCGTGGCACCTCCCATTGCAGAGCACAGGCTCCGGACGTGCAGGCCCAGCGGCCATAGCTCAAGGGACCAGCCTCTCCGCGGCCTGTGGGCATTTCCCGAACCGGGGCATGAACCCATGTCCCCTGAATCTTCGGTGGACTCTCAACCACTGCGCCACCAGTAAAGCCCAGCCTGTGTCCTTTGGTTCCCATCCTCTCAGGCGATGTGCCCAGCAGTGGGTATGCTTGACTGAATGGTAGCTCAGTATTTACCTTTTCAAGGCACCTCCTTTGTGTTTTCCTTACTGGCTCTGACCATGTCTCACGCTGAAACAAGGGTAGGTGTTTCTCCACAACCCCTTCAGCATTTATTTTTTGCAGATTTTTTGCTGATGGCCACTCTGACTGGTGTGAGCTGATAGGATTTTTGTAATTTGGGTTTGCATGTCTTTAATTATTCCTAATGTTCAGCATTTTTCCACACCTTTTGTAAAATTACTGTTAAAGAAAAAAATGAAAAAGACGGAGAGTACAATGAACCCCTTGAAATTGACTTCTTGAAAGGTTGGCCTCTTTTTAAATTTTTGGTGAATTTTCGACCCCAGGATTGTTTTTGAGGGCAGGTGTCATTCAGAGGCCTGCAGTGAGTGTGAATATTTAGTGACCATTAGCACTGGGTTTAAAGCTGCTGTTGTGGGAAACGGCCACAAGGCGGCAGCATTTCTCCATTCCCAAATCTGCTTACTAGGGCAGCAGAGCCTTTCTGGAAGTCCTGTTCCTAGGTGGTGAATTTAACTGCAATGAGCCAGGAGAATCCCTCATAAGTTTATGACACATTACTTCTTGATGGTTGTGTTAGCTTTTTGAATCGGGGTAATGATTAGAATATTGTCTGTCTTAGGTGTACACAATCTGGTTTATTTGTGCTTTACATATATATGTATATTCATGTACAGATCCACTTCCCATGTAAATTATTGCAGAGTGTTCCATAGACCTCCCTTGTTATATGGTCGGTCTTTTTGATATATGTATTTAATAGGTATTTGTACACGTATGGTAACCCTAATCTGAATTTTACCCTTCCCCCCACCTTTCTTTTAAGTAAGCATAGTTTGTTTTCTATGTCTGTGAGTGTCTTTCTCTGTGGAAATATGTTCATTTGTGTCAGTTGCTAGATAACGCCTATAAGTGATACCGTAGGTAGGATATGTCTTTTGCTTTCCGACTTACCTCATGTTCTGTGATTAACTCTAGGCTCATCTATGGTGCCTCAAAGAGCCGTGTTTCATTGTTTTCCATGGCTAATATTCCATTGTGTACATGGACCGTTTCTTCTTTTTCCACTCCTCTGGTGCTGGACATTTTGGTTGCTTGCGTGTCTTGGCTAATGTGAAAATTCCTGCAGTGCAGCTGTTGAAGCCTGTGCCTTCTCGACTCTGGACTTCTCAGGTGAGAGGCTCAGCGGTGGGCCTGCTGAATGGAATGGTGGCTCAATTTTTACTTTTAAACGCAGCTCCTTTCTGTTCTCATTATTTGCTGTTCCCATTTTACATCTCACCAGCAGCTAGAGGGTACACAGTTCTCTAAAACCCCTTCAGCAGGTATTGTTTGTAGACTTTTAGCTGATGGTAGTTGACATGTGTGAGTTGAAACCTTTTGGGAGCTTGTATTTTCATGAGTCTGCTAATTCCTGATGTTGAGCTTTTATCCACTTTCCTCTTTTTTGAAAATGAGTGAGTAAAACTTACCACTCCATACTATCTCCTTGAAAAATTGGCAAGTTTTGAATTTTTTGGCCATTCCCTACCTCCGCACAATTGTTTAGGGCAGGTGTCCTTTAGAGCCCTGAGTCCTTTTGAATGTGAAGTGACCATTAGCTGTGGGTTTAAAGCCAGTCCTGTGGGAGACGGCCACAAGGCAGCAGCATTTCTACATTTCCAACTCTGGGGTTTTGGGCAACATAGCTTTCCTTGAAATCGTGTTAGTCAGCTGCAAAGTAGAGTGGAATGTGCCAGTGCAAACCCCCAAGAGCTTATATCTCCTAAATTGTTGTTTGTTTTTTAAATTTAAGTTTTTTTTATTATCAGAGCAAATTTGATAAAAATGTAGATTCTCCTAGGTGTTCAGTTTCTGGTTCATCCTATCAATGTATCTGTCTATTCCTCTTTGGATCCTTTCCCATGTATGTTATTATAGAGTGTTGAGGAGACCTCTCTTCGTATTCCATAGTTATTTTGCGATTATATATTTCATATGTGTTAGTATATGTCTGTAAACCCCCATATCCTTATTCATATATTGCTTACACCTTTCCATTTGGTAAAACGTAATTTGGTTTTCTGAATCTATGCGTGTCCTTGTCTTGGAAATTATTCCATGGGTATCAATTTTTAGGTAACACCTATAGGATGTCTGTCTTTTGGTTTCTTTCTCACTTCAAGTAGGGTGATGATCTCTAGATCTTGCTATGGTGGTGTCAGTGGCACTGTTCCATGCTTTTTCATGGCTAATATTCCATTGTGTACATGGACGACTTCTTCTTGGTGCATTTTCTGTTGATAGACATTTTGGTTTCTTCCAGGTCTTGGCTATGGTACATGTTGCTGCAGTGCAGGATTGCCAGCCTGTGTCTTTTGATTCTACTCAGGGGATAGGCACATGAGTGGGCCTACGAGATCACATGGTGGCTCCATGTTTACCCTTAAACCCTCCCCCATTCTGTTCTCCCTACTGACTCTTACCAGGTTACGTCCCACCAGCAGCTAAAGGGTCCCCAGTTCTCTAAAAGCCCTTCAGCATTTATTCTTTGTAGACTTTTCTTGCTGATGATCATTCTGACGGCTGTGAGTTGCACGTTTTTGTACACTGGATTTGCATGGCTTTATTAATTCCTGACGTTCAGCCTTTTTCCTTTCTCGTTTTTTTTTAACACAAAAAAAAATGAAAAACGTAACAGAAGACCAATGTGCATAACTTATGTCTCTTGAAACTGTCATTTTGAAACATGGATATATTTTTAATTTTTTGGTCGATATAGAAACCAGGATTTGTTTTCAGGGCAGGTGTGATTTACAGGCCTGCAGTTCTTTTGAATATCAAGTGACCATTAGCGCTGGGATTAAAGCTGCTGTTGTGTGAAACGCCCACAAGGTGGCAGCAGTTCTCCTTTACCGAATCTGGTTACTAGGGCAACAGAGCCTCAATGAAAATCGTGTTCTAGGTTGTAATTTAGAATGGAATGTGCCAGGAAAAAGCCCCTTAATTTATGTCTCACTACTTCTTGTTCGTTTTTTTAATTAATTTATTTTTTTTACCACGGCAATGTGGATTACAATGTTTGGCTTGTTCTAGGTGTGCAAGATGTGGTTCTTCTACACATAAACATATGTCTATTCTTCCTCGGATCGTTTCCCATGTACGTTATGACACAATGTTGATTAGTCTTCTCTTGGTATTCGGTAGGTTTTGGTGATTATATATTTCACCTGTGTTTGTATATGTCTGTTAACCACAATATCCTAATGTATCCATTCCTCACAAATTTCTATTGGTGAACCATAAATTTGTTTAATGAATCTGTGGTTCACCTTCTGTGTGGAAATACCTTCACTGGTATCAATGTATAGGTAACACGTATAAGTGATATCATACGATATGTGCCTTTCTCTTTCTGTCTTACTACAAGTTTTGTGATTAACTCTAGACTCATCTACGGTGCTGCAAATGGCATTGTGTCCTTTGATTCCTTGGCTAATATTCCATCTCTACATGTATCAGTTCTTCTTTGTCCACTCATCTGTTGATGGACCTTTTGGATGTTTCCATGTCTTGGTTATTGTAATGCTGGGGCAATGCACATTTGCCTGCCTGTGTCTTTCCAATTCTGCCTTCTTAGGTTATAGGCCCAGGAGTGGGCCTGCTGGATCACATGGTAGCAAAATGTTTACCTTGTAAAGGCACCTCCATTCTCTTCTCAGTCGTGGCATTTACCAGGTTACGTCCCACTTAAATTTGAGGGTATGCACTTCTCCACGACATATTCAGCATTTATTGTTTGTAGATTATTTTTGCTGATGTTTACTCTGACTAGTGTGAGTGGATACCTCTTTGTGGTTGGATTTCCATGCGTCTCATAATCCCTTGAAATTGAGCTTTCTGGCATGTCCTTTTTTTCTTCACACGGTGAGTACAGCTTACCTCTTCAAATTGTTTTTGTGGAGTATGTGTGACATTTAGAAATATTTTGGCCATTACATCCCTCAAGACATTTGGAGAGCAGGTTTCATTTACAGCCCTCCAGTACTGGTGCATATAAAGTGACCCTTAGCTCAGGTTTTAGAGCTCCTGTTGCAGGTAATGGCCAGAGGGCGGCAGCATTTCTGCTTTTCCCAGTCTGTTAACTTTGGAAACAGACCTTCCTGGCAGTGGTGTTCCTCGGTTATAAATTAGAGTAGAATGTGCCCGGATAAACCCCCAAAAGCTGATGTCTACTTACTTAGGTTTGTTCTCTAAATTGAATTTCTATATTTTTTATTGGAGTCATATTCCATTGTGTACATGGACCACTACTTCTTTCGCATTCCTCTGTTGATGGACATTTTCATAGCTTCCAAGTGTTGGCTATGGTAAATATTGCTGGTGTGGAGGATTGCCAGCGGGTGTTTCTGTTTTGCGGTACATGGGCCTCTCACTGCCGTGGCACCTCCCATTGCAGAGCACAGGCTCCGGACGTGCAGGCCCAGCGGCCATAGCTCAAGGGACCAGCCTCTCCGCGGCCTGTGGGCATTTCCCGAACCGGGGCATGAACCCATGTCCCCTGAATCTTCGGTGGACTCTCAACCACTGCGCCACCAGTAAAGCCCAGCCTGTGTCCTTTGGTTCCCATCCTCTCAGGCGATGTGCCCAGCAGTGGGTATGCTTGATTGAATGGTAGCTCAGTATTTACCTTTTCAAGGCACCTCCTTTGTGTTTTCCTTACTGGCTCTGACCATGTCTCACGCTGAAACAAGGGTAGGTGTTTCTCCACAACCCCTTCAGCATTTATTTTTTGCAGATTTTTTGCTGATGGCCACTCTGACTGGTGTGAGCTGATAGGATTTTTGTAATTTGGGTTTGCATGTCTTTAATTATTCCTAATGTTCAGCATTTTTCCACACCTTTTGTAAAATTACTGTTAAAGAAAAAAATGAAAAAGACGGAGAGTACAATGAACCCCTTGAAATTGACTTCTTGAAAGGTTGGCCTCTTTTGAAATTTTTGGTGAATTTTCGACCCCAGGATTGTTTTTGAGGGCAGGTGTCATTCAGAGGCCTGCAGTGAGTGTGAATATTTAGTGACCATTAGCACTGGGTTTAAAGCTGCTGTTGTGGGAAACGGCCACAAGGCGGCAGCATTTCTCCATTCCCAAATCTGCTTACTAGGGCAGCAGAGCCTTTCTGGAAGTCCTGTTCCTAGGTGGTGAATTTAACTGCAGTGAGCCAGGAGAATCCCTCATAAGTTTATGACACATTACTTCTTGATGGTTGTGTTAGCTTTTTGAATCGGGGTAATGATTAGAATATTGTCTGTCTTAGGTGTACACAATCTGGTTTATTTGTGCTTTACATATATATGTATATTCATGTACAGATCCACTTCCCATGTAAATTATTGCAGAGTGTTCCATAGACCTCCCTTGTTATATGGTCGGTCTTTTTGATATATGTATTTAATAGGTATTTGTACACGTATGGTAACCCTAATCTGAATTTTACCCTTCCCCCCACCTTTCTTTTAAGTAAGCATAGTTTGTTTTCTATGTCTGTGAGTGTCTTTCTCTGTGGAAATATGTTCATTTGTGTCAGTTGCTAGATAACGCCTATAAGTGATACCGTAGGTAGGATATGTCTTTTGCTTTCCGACTTACCTCATGTTCTGTGATTATCTCTAGGCTCATCTATGGTGCCTCAAAGAGCCGTGTTTCATTGTTTTCCATGGCTAATATTCCATTGTGTACATGGACCGTTTCTTCTTTTTCCACTCCTCTGGTGCTGGACATTTTGGTTGCTTGCGTGTCTTGGCTAATGTGAAAATTCCTGCAGTGCAGCTGTTGAAGCCTGTGCCTTCTCGGCTCTGGACTTCTCAGGTGAGAGGCTCAGCGGTGGGCCTGCTGAATGGAATGGTGGCTCAATTTTTACTTTTAAACGCAGCTCCTTTCTGTTCTCATTATTTGCTGTTCCCATTTTACATCTCACCAGCAGCTAGAGGGTACACAGTTCTCTAAAACCCCTTCAGCAGGTATTGTTTGTAGACTTTTAGCTGATGGTAGTTGACATGTGTGAGTTGAAACCTTTTGGGAGCTTGTATTTTCATGAGTCTGCTAATTCCTGATGTTGAGCTTTTATCCACTTTCCTCTTTTTTGAAAATGAGTGAGTAAAACTTACCACTCCATACTATCTCCTTGAAAAATTGGCAAGTTTTGAATTTTTTGGCCATTCCCTACCTCCGCACAATTGTTTAGGGCAGGTGTCCTTTAGAGCCCTGAGTCCTTTTGAATGTGAAGTGACCATTAGCTGTGGGTTTAAAGCCAGTCCTGTGGGAGACGGCCACAAGGCAGCAGCATTTCTACATTTCCAACTCTGGGGTTTTGGGCAACATAGCTTTCCTTGAAATCGTGTTAGTCAGCTGCAAAGTAGAGTGGAATGTGCCAGTGCAAACCCCCAAGAGCTTATATCTCCTAAATTGTTGTTTGTTTTTTAAATTTAAGTTTTTTTTATTATCAGAGCAAATTTGATAAAAATGTAGATTCTCCTAGGTGTTCAGTTTCTGGTTCATCCTATCAATGTATCTGTCTATTCCTCTTTGGATCCTTTCCCATGTATGTTATTATAGAGTGTTGAGGAGACCTCTCTTCGTATTCCATAGTTATTTTGCGATTATATATTTCATATGTGTTAGTATATGTCTGTAAACCCCCATATCCTTATTCATATATTGCTTACACCTTTCCATTTGGTAAAACGTAATTTGGTTTTCTGAATCTATGCGTGTCCTTGTCTTGGAAATTATTCCATGGGTATCAATTTTTAGGTAACACCTATAGGATGTCTGTCTTTTGGTTTCTTTCTCACTTCAAGTAGGGTGATGATCTCTAGATCTTGCTATGGTGGTGTCAGTGGCACTGTTCCATGCTTTTTCATGGCTAATATTCCATTGTGTACATGGACGACTTCTTCTTGGTGCATTTTCTGTTGATAGACATTTTGGTTTCTTCCAGGTCTTGGCTATGGTACATGTTGCTGCAGTGCAGGATTGCCAGCCTGTGTCTTTTGATTCTACTCAGGGGATAGGCACATGAGTGGGCCTACGAGATCACATGGTGGCTCCATGTTTACCCTTAAACCCTCCCCCATTCTGTTCTCCCTACTGACTCTTACCAGGTTACGTCCCACCAGCAGCCAAAGGGTCCCCAGTTCTCTAAAAGCCCTTCAGCATTTATTCTTTGTAGACTTTTCTTGCTGATGATCATTCTGACGGCTGTGAGTTGCACGTTTTTGTACACTGGATTTGCATGGCTTTATTAATTCCTGACGTTCAGCCTTTTTCCTTTCTCGTTTTTTTTAACACAAAAAAAATGAAAAACGTAACAGAAGACCAATGTGCATAAATTATGTCTCTTGAAACTGTCATTTTGAAACATGGATATATTTTTAATTTTTTGGTCGATATAGAAACCAGGATTTGTTTTCAGGGCAGGTGTGATTTACAGGCCTGCAGTTATTTTGAATATCAAGTGACCATTAGCGCTGGGATTAAAGCTGCTGTTGTGTGAAACGCCCACAAGGTGGCAGCAGTTCTGCTTTACCGAATCTGGTTACTAGGGCAACAGAGCCTCAATGAAAATCGTGTTCTAGGTTGTAATTTAGAATGGAATGTGCCAGGAAAAAGCCCCTTAATTTATGTCTCACTACTTCTTGTTCGTTTTTTTAATTAATTTATTTTTTTTTACCACAGCAATGTGGATTACAATGTTTGGCTTGTTCTAGGTGTGCAAGATGTGGTTCTTCTACACATAAACATATGTCTATTCTTCCTCGGATCGTTTCCCATGTACGTTATGACACAATGTTGATTAGTCTTCTCTTGGTATTCGGTAGGTTTTGGTGATTATATATTTCACCTGTGTTTGTATATGTCTGTTAACCACAATATCCTAATGTATCCATTCCTCACAAATTTCTATTGGTGAACCATAAATTTGTTTAATGAATCTGTGGTTCACCTTCTGTGTGGAAATACCTTCACTGGTATCAATGTATAGGTAACACGTATAAGTGATATCATACGATATGTGCCTTTCTCTTTCTGTCTTACTACAAGTTTTGTGATTAACTCTAGACTCATCTACGGTGCTGCAAATGGCATTGTGTCCTTTGATTCCTTGGCTAATATTCCATCTCTACATGTACCAGTTCTTCTTTGTCCACTCATCTGTTGATGGACCTTTTGGATGTTTCCATGTCTTGGTTATTGTAATGCTGGGGCAATGCACATTTGCCTGCCTGTGTCTTTCCAATTCTGCCTTCTTAGGTTATAGGCCCAGGAGTGGGCCTGCTGGATCATATGGTAGCAAAATGTTTACCTTGTAAAGGCACCTCCATTCTGTTCTCAGTCGTGGAATTTACCAGGTTACGTCCCACTTAAATTTGAGGGTATGCACTTCTCCACAACATATTCAGCATTTATTGTTTGTAGATTTTTTTTGCTGATGTTTACTCTGACTAGTGTGAGTGGATACCTCTTTGTGGTTGGATTTCCATGCGTCTCATAATCCCTTGAAATTGAGCTTTCTGGCATGTCCTTTTTTTCTTCACACGGTGAGTACAGCTTACCTCTTCAAATTGTTTTTGTGGAGTATGTGTGACATTTAGAAATATTTTGGCCATTACATCCCTCAAGACATTTGGAGAGCAGGTTTCATTTACAGCCCTCCAGTACTGGTGCATATAAAGTGACCCTTAGCTCAGGTTTTAGAGCTCCTGTTGCCGGTAATGGCCAGAGGGCGGCAGCATTTCTGCTTTTCCCAGTCTGTTAACTTTGGAAACAGACCTTCCTGGCAGTGGTGTTCCTCGGTTATAAATTAGAGTAGAATGTGCCCGGATAAACCCCAAAAGCTGATGTCTACTTACTTAGGTTTGTTCTCTAAATTGAATTTCTATATTTTTTATTGGAGTCATATTCCATTGTGTACATGGACCACTACTTCTTTCGCATTCCTCTGTTGATGGACATTTTCATAGCTTCCAAGTGTTGGCTATGGTAAATATTGCTGGTGTGGAGGATTGCCAGCGGGTGTTTCTGTTTTGCGGTACATGGGCCTCTCACTGCCGTGGCACCTCCCATTGCAGAGCACAGGCTCCGGACGTGCAGGCCCAGCGGCCATAGCTCAAGGGACCAGCCTCTCCGCGGCCTGTGGGCATTTCCCGAACCGGGGCATGAACCCATGTCCCCTGAATCTTCGGTGGACTCTCAACCACTGCGCCACCAGTAAAGCCCAGCCTGTGTCCTTTGGTTCCCATCCTCTCAGGCGATGTGCCCAGCAGTGGGTATGCTTGATTGAATGGTAGCTCAGTATTTACCTTTTCAAGGCACCTCCTTTGTGTTTTCCTTACTGGCTCTGACCATGTCTCACGCTGAAACAAGGGTAGGTGTTTCTCCACAACCCCTTCAGCATTTATTTTTTGCAGATTTTTTGCTGATGGCCACTCTGACTGGTGTGAGCTGATAGGATTTTTGTAATTTGGGTTTGCATGTCTTTAATTATTCCTAATGTTCAGCATTTTTCCACACCTTTTGTAAAATTACTGTTAAAGAAAAAAATGAAAAAGACGGAGAGTACAATGAACCCCTTGAAATTGACTTCTTGAAAGGTTGGCCTCTTTTGAAATTTTTGGTGAATTTTCGACCCCAGGATTGTTTTTGAGGGCAGGTGTCATTCAGAGGCCTGCAGTGAGTGTGAATATTTAGTGACCATTAGCACTGGGTTTAAAGCTGCTGTTGTGGGAAACGGCCACAAGGCGGCAGCATTTCTCCATTCCCAAATCTGCTTACTAGGGCAGCAGAGCCTTTCTGGAAGTCCTGTTCCTAGGTGGTGAATTTAACTGCAATGAGCCAGGAGAATCCCTCATAAGTTTATGACACATTACTTCTTGATGGTTGTGTTAGCTTTTTGAATCGGGGTAATGATTAGAATATTGTCTGTCTTAGGTGTACACAATCTGGTTTATTTGTGCTTTACATATATATATATATATTCATGTACAGATCCACTTCCCATGTAAATTATTGCAGAGTGTTCCATAGACCTCCCTTGTTATATGGTCGGTCTTTTTGATATATGTATTTAATAGGTATTTGTACACGTATGGTAACCCTAATCTGAATTTTACCCTTCCCCCCACCTTTCTTTTAAGTAAGCATAGTTTGTTTTCTATGTCTGTGAGTGTCTTTCTCTGTGGAAATATGTTCATTTGTGTCAGTTGCTAGATAACGCCTATAAGTGATACCGTAGGTAGGATATGTCTTTTGCTTTCCGACTTACCTCATGTTCTGTGATTACCTCTAGGCTCATCTATGGTGCCTCAAAGAGCCGTGTTTCATTGTTTTCCATGGCTAATATTCCATTGTGTACATGGACCGTTTCTTCTTTTTCCACTCCTCTGGTGCTGGACATTTTGGTTGCTTGCGTGTCTTGGCTAATGTGAAAATTCCTGCAGTGCAGCTGTTGAAGCCTGTGCCTTCTCGACTCTGGACTTCTCAGGTGAGAGGCTCAGCGGTGGGCCTGCTGAATGGAATGGTGGCTCAATTTTTACTTTTAAACGCAGCTCCTTTCTGTTCTCATTATTTGCTGTTCCCATTTTACATCTCACCAGCAGCTAGAGGGTACACAGTTCTCTAAAACCCCTTCAGCAGGTATTGTTTGTAGACTTTTAGCTGATGGTAGTTGACATGTGTGAGTTGAAACCTTTTGGGAGCTTGTATTTTCATGAGTCTGCTAATTCCTGATGTTGAGCTTTTATCCACTTTCCTCTTTTTTGAAAATGAGTGAGTAAAACTTACCACTCCATACTATCTCCTTGAAAAATTGGCAAGTTTTGAATTTTTTGGCCATTCCCTACCTCCGCACAATTGTTTAGGGCAGGTGTCCTTTAGAGCCCTGAGTCCTTTTGAATGTGAAGTGACCATTAGCTGTGGGTTTAAAGCCAGTCCTGTGGGAGACGGCCACAAGGCAGCAGCATTTCTACATTTCCAACTCTGGGGTTTTGGGCAACATAGCTTTCCTTGAAATCGTGTTAGTCAGCTGCAAAGTAGAGTGGAATGTGCCAGTGCAAACCCCCAAGAGCTTATATCTCCTAAATTGTTGTTTGTTTTTTAAATTTAAGTTTTTTTTATTATCAGAGCAAATTTGATAAAAATGTAGATTCTCCTAGGTGTTCAGTTTCTGGTTCATCCTATCAATGTATCTGTCTATTCCTCTTTGGATCCTTTCCCATGTATGTTATTATAGAGTGTTGAGGAGACCTCTCTTCGTATTCCATAGTTATTTTGCGATTATATATTTCATATGTGTTAGTATATGTCTGTAAACCCCCATATCCTTATTCATATATTGCTTACACCTTTCCATTTGGTAAAACGTAATTTGGTTTTCTGAATCTATGCGTGTCCTTGTCTTGGAAATTATTCCATGGGTATCAATTTTTAGGTAACACCTATAGGATGTCTGTCTTTTGGTTTCTTTCTCACTTCAAGTAGGGTGATGATCTCTAGATCTTGCTATGGTGGTGTCAGTGGCACTGTTCCATGCTTTTTCATGGCTAATATTCCATTGTGTACATGGACGACTTCTTCTTGGTGCATTTTCTGTTGATAGACATTTTGGTTTCTTCCAGGTCTTGGCTATGGTACATGTTGCTGCAGTGCAGGATTGCCAGCCTGTGTCTTTTGATTCTACTCAGGGGATAGGCACATGAGTGGGCCTACGAGATCACATGGTGGCTCCATGTTTACCCTTAAACCCTCCCCCATTCTGTTCTCCCTACTGACTCTTACCAGGTTACATCCCACCAGCAGCTAAAGGGTCCCCAGTTCTCTAAAAGCCCTTCAGCATTTATTCTTTGTAGACTTTTCTTGCTGATGATCATTCTGACGGCTGTGAGTTGCACGTTTTTGTACACTGGATTTGCATGGCTTTATTAATTCCTGACGTTCAGCCTTTTTCCTTTCTCGTTTTTTTTTAACACAAAAAAAATGAAAAACGTAACAGAAGACCAATGTGCATAACTTATGTCTCTTGAAACTGTCATTTTGAAACATGGATATATTTTTAATTTTTTGGTCGATATAGAAACCAGGATTTGTTTTCAGGGCAGGTGTGATTTACAGGCCTGCAGTTCTTTTGAATATCAAGTGACCATTAGCGCTGGGATTAAAGCTGCTGTTGTGTGAAACGCCCACAAGGTGGCAGCAGTTCTCCTTTACCGAATCTGGTTACTAGGGCAACAGAGCCTCAATGAAAATCGTGTTCTAGGTTGTAATTTAGAATGGAATGTGCCAGGAAAAAGCCCCTTAATTTATGTCTCACTACTTCTTGTTCGTTTTTTTAATTAATTTATTTTTTTTTACCACAGCAATGTGGATTACAATGTTTGGCTTGTTCTAGGTGTGCAAGATGTGGTTCTTCTACACATAAACATATGTCTATTCTTCCTCGGATCCTTTCCCATGTACGTTATGACACAATGTTGATTAGTCTTCTCTTGGTATTCGGTAGGTTTTGGTGATTATATATTTCACCTGTGTTTGTATATGTCTGTTAACCACAATATCCTAATGTATCCATTCCTCACAAATTTCTATTGGTGAACCATAAATTTGTTTAATGAATCTGTGGTTCACCTTCTGTGTGGAAATACCTTCACTGGTATCAATGTATAGGTAACACGTATAAGTGATATCATACGATATGTGCCTTTCTCTTTCTGTCTTACTACAAGTTTTGTGATTAACTCTAGACTCATCTACGGTGCTGCAAATGGCATTGTGTCCTTTGATTCCTTGGCTAATATTCCATCTCTACATGTACCAGTTCTTCTTTGTCCACTCATCTGTTGATGGACCTTTTGGATGTTTCCATGTCTTGGTTATTGTAATGCTGGGGCAATGCACATTTGCCTGCCTGTGTCTTTCCAATTCTGCCTTCTTAGGTTATAGGCCCAGGAGTGGGCCTGCTGGATCACATGGTAGCAAAATGTTTACCTTGTAAAGGCACCTCCATTCTCTTCTCAGTCGTGGCATTTACCAGGTTACGTCCCACTTAAATTTGAGGGTATGCACTTCTCCACGACATATTCAGCATTTATTGTTTGTAGATTTTTTTTGCTGATGTTTACTCTGACTAGTGTGAGTGGATACCTCTTTGTGGTTGGATTTCCATGCGTCTCATAAGCCCTTGAAATTGAGCTTTCTGGCATGTCCTTTTTTTCTTCACACGGTGAGTACAGCTTACCTCTTCAAATTGTTTTTGTGGAGTATGTGTGACATTTAGAAATATTTTGGCCATTACATCCCTCAAGACATTTGGAGAGCAGGTTTCATTTACAGCCCTCCAGTACTGGTGCATATAAAGTGACCCTTAGCTCAGGTTTTAGAGCTCCTGTTGCAGGTAATGGCCAGAGGGCGGCAGCATTTCTGCTTTTCCCAGTCTGTTAACTTTGGAAACAGACCTTCCTGGCAGTGGTGTTCCTCGGTTATAAATTAGAGTAGAATGTGCCCGGATAAACCCCCAAAAGCTGATGTCTACTTACTTAGGTTTGTTCTCTAAATTGAATTTCTATATTTTTTATTGGAGTCATATTCCATTGTGTACATGGACCACTACTTCTTTCGCATTCCTCTGTTGATGGACATTTTCATAGCTTCCAAGTGTTGGCTATGGTAAATATTGCTGGTGTGGAGGATTGCCAGCGGGTGTTTCTGTTTTGCGGTACATGGGCCTCTCACTGCCGTGGCACCTCCCATTGCAGAGCACAGGCTCCGGACGTGCAGGCCCAGCGGCCATAGCTCAAGGGACCAGCCTCTCCGCGGCCTGTGGGCATTTCCCGAACCGGGGCATGAACCCATGTCCCCTGAATCTTCGGTGGACTCTCAACCACTGCGCCACCAGTAAAGCCCAGCCTGTGTCCTTTGGTTCCCATCCTCTCAGGCGATGTGCCCAGCAGTGGGTATGCTTGATTGAATGGTAGCTCAGTATTTACCTTTTCAAGGCACCTCCTTTGTGTTTTCCTTACTGGCTCTGACCATGTCTCACGCTGAAACAAGGGTAGGTGTTTCTCCACAACCCCTTCAGCATTTATTTTTTGCAGATTTTTTGCTGATGGCCACTCTGACTGGTGTGAGCTGATAGGATTTTTGTAATTTGGGTTTGCATGTCTTTAATTATTCCTAATGTTCAGCATTTTTCCACACCTTTTGTAAAATTACTGTTAAAGAAAAAAATGAAGAAGACGGAGAGTACAATGAACCCCTTGAAATTGACTTCTTGAAAGGTTGGCCTCTTTTGAAATTTTTGGTGAATTTTCGACCCCAGGATTGTTTTTGAGGGCAGGTGTCATTCAGAGGCCTGCAGTGAGTGTGAATATTTAGTGACCATTAGCACTGGGTTTAAAGCTGCTGTTGTGGGAAACGGCCACAAGGCGGCAGCATTTCTCCATTCCCAAATCTGCTTACTAGGGCAGCAGAGCCTTTCTGGAAGTCCTGTTCCTAGGTGGTGAATTTAACTGCAATGAGCCAGGAGAATCCCTCATAAGTTTATGACACATTACTTCTTGATGGTTGTGTTAGCTTTTTGAATCGGGGTAATGATTAGAATATTGTCTGTCTTAGGTGTACACAATCTGGTTTATTTGTGCTTTACATATATATGTATATTCATGTACAGATCCACTTCCCATGTAAATTATTGCAGAGTGTTCCATAGACCTCCCTTGTTATATGGTCGGTCTTTTTGATATATGTATTTAATAGGTATTTGTACACGTATGGTAACCCTAATCTGAATTTTACCCTTCCCCCCACCTTTCTTTTAAGTAAGCATAGTTTGTTTTCTATGTCTGTGAGTGTCTTTCTCTGTGGAAATATGTTCATTTGTGTCAGTTGCTAGATAACGCCTATAAGTGATACCGTAGGTAGGATATGTCTTTTGCTTTCCGACTTACCTCATGTTCTGTGATTATCTCTAGGCTCATCTATGGTGCCTCAAAGAGCCGTGTTTCATTGTTTTCCATGGCTAATATTCCATTGTGTACATGGACCGTTTCTTCTTTTTCCACTCCTCTGGTGCTGGACATTTTGGTTGCTTGCGTGTCTTGGCTAATGTGAAAATTCCTGCAGTGCAGCTGTTGAAGCCTGTGCCTTCTCGACTCTGGACTTCTCAGGTGAGAGGCTCAGCGGTGGGCCTGCTGAATGGAATGGTGGCTCAATTTTTACTTTTAAACGCAGCTCCTTTCTGTTCTCATTATTTGCTCTTTCCATTTTACATCTCACCAGCAGCTAGAGGGTACACAGTTCTCTAAAACCCCTTCAGCAGGTATTGTTTGTAGACTTTTAGCTGATGGTAGTTGACATGTGTGAGTTGAAACCTTTTGGGAGCTTGTATTTTCATGAGTCTGCTAATTCCTGATGTTGAGCTTTTATCCACTTTCCTCTTTTTTGAAAATGAGTGAGTAAAACTTACCACTCCATACTATCTCCTTGAAAAATTGGCAAGTTTTGAATTTTTTGGCCATTCCCTACCTCCGCACAATTGTTTAGGGCAGGTGTCCTTTAGAGCCCTGAGTCCTTTTGAATGTGAAGTGACCATTAGCTGTGGGTTTAAAGCCAGTCCTGTGGGAGACGGCCACAAGGCAGCAGCATTTCTACATTTCCAACTCTGGGGTTTTGGGCAACATAGCTTTCCTTGAAATCGTGTTAGTCAGCTGCAAAGTAGAGTGGAATGTGCCAGTGCAAACCCCCAAGAGCTTATATCTCCTAAATTGTTGTTTGTTTTTTAAATTTAAGTTTTTTTTATTATCAGAGCAAATTTGATAAAAATGTAGATTCTCCTAGGTGTTCAGTTTCTGGTTCATCCTATCAATGTATCTGTCTATTCCTCTTTGGATCCTTTCCCATGTATGTTATTATAGAGTGTTGAGGAGACCTCTCTTCGTATTCCATAGTTATTTTGCGATTATATATTTCATATGTGTTAGTATATGTCTGTAAACCCCCATATCCTTATTCATATATTGCTTACACCTTTCCATTTGGTAAAACGTAATTTGGTTTTCTGAATCTATGCGTGTCCTTGTCTTGGAAATTATTCCATGGGTATCAATTTTTAGGTAACACCTATAGGATGTCTGTCTTTTGGTTTCTTTCTCACTTCAAGTAGGGTGATGATCTCTAGATCTTGCTATGGTGGTGTCAGTGGCACTGTTCCATGCTTTTTCATGTCTAATATTTCATTGTGTACATGGACGACTTCTTCTTGGTGCATTTTCTGTTGATAGACATTTTGGTTTCTTCCAGGTCTTGGCTATGGTACATGTTGCTGCAGTGCAGGATTGCCAGCCTGTGTCTTTTGATGCTACTCAGGGGATAGGCACATGAGTGGGCCTACGAGATCACATGGTGGCTCCATGTTTACCCTTAAACCCTCCCCCATTCTGTTCTCCCTACTGACTCTTACCAGGTTACGTCCCACCAGCAGCCAAAGGGTCCCCAGTTCTCTAAAAGCCCTTCAGCATTTATTCTTTGTAGACTTTTCTTGCTGATGATCATTCTGACGGCTGTGAGTTGCACGTTTTTGTACACTGGATTTGCATGGCTTTATTAATTCCTGACGTTCAGCCTTTTTCCTTTCTCGTTTTTTTTAACACAAAAAAAATGAAAAACGTAACAGAAGACCAATGTGCATAAATTATGTCTCTTGAAACTGTCATTTTGAAACATGGATATATTTTTAATTTTTTGGTCGATATAGAAACCAGGATTTGTTTTCAGGGCAGGTGTGATTTACAGGCCTGCAGTTATTTTGAATATCAAGTGACCATTAGCGCTGGGATTAAAGCTGCTGTTGTGTGAAACGCCCACAAGGTGGCAGCAGTTCTGCTTTACCGAATCTGGTTACTAGGGCAACAGAGCCTCAATGAAAATCGTGTTCTAGGTTGTAATTTAGAATGGAATGTGCCAGGAAAAAGCCCCTTAATTTATGTCTCACTACTTCTTGTTCGTTTTTTTAATTAATTTATTTTTTTTTACCACAGCAATGTGGATTACAATGTTTGGCTTGTTCTAGGTGTGCAAGATGTGGTTCTTCTACACATAAACATATGTCTATTCTTCCTCGGATCGTTTCCCATGTACGTTATGACACAATGTTGATTAGTCTTCTCTTGGTATTCGGTAGGTTTTGGTGATTATATATTTCACCTGTGTTTGTATATGTCTGTTAACCACAATATCCTAATGTATCCATTCCTCACAAATTTCTATTGGTGAACCATAAATTTGTTTAATGAATCTGTGGTTCACCTTCTGTGTGGAAATACCTTCACTGGTATCAATGTATAGGTAACACGTATAAGTGATATCATACGATATGTGCCTTTCTCTTTCTGTCTTACTACAAGTTTTGTGATTAACTCTAGACTCATCTACGGTGCTGCAAATGGCATTGTGTCCTTTGATTCCTTGGCTAATATTCCATCTCTACATGTACCAGTTCTTCTTTGTCCACTCATCTGTTGATGGACCTTTTGGATGTTTCCATGTCTTGGTTATTGTAATGCTGGGGCAATGCACATTTGCCTGCCTGTGTCTTTCCAATTCTGCCTTCTTAGGTTATAGGCCCAGGAGTGGGCCTGCTGGATCACATGGTAGCAAAATGTTTACCTTGTAAAGGCACCTCCATTCTGTTCTCAGTCGTGGCATTTACCAGGTTACGTCCCACTTAAATTTGAGGGTATGCACTTCTCCACGACATATTCAGCATTTATTGTTTGTAGATTATTTTTGCTGATGTTTACTCTGACTAGTGTGAGTGGATACCTCTTTGTGGTTGGATTTCCATGCGTCTCATAAGCCCTTGAAATTGAGCTTTCTGGCATGTCCTTTTTTTCTTCACACGGTGAGTACAGCTTACCTCTTCAAATTGTTTTTGTGGAGTATGTGTGACATTTAGAAATATTTTGGCCATTACATCCCTCAAGACATTTGGAGAGCAGGTTTCATTTACAGCCCTCCAGTACTGGTGCATATAAAGTGACCCTTAGCTCAGGTTTTAGAGCTCCTGTTGCAGGTAATGGCCAGAGGGCGGCAGCATTTCTGCTTTTCCCAGTCTGTTAACTTTGGAAACAGACCTTCCTGGCAGTGGTGTTCCTTGGTTATAAATTAGAGTAGAATGTGCCCGGATAAACCCCCAAAAGCTGATGTCTACTTACTTAGGTTTGTTCTCTAAATTGAATTTCTATATTTTTTATTGGAGTCATATTCCATTGTGTACATGGACCACTACTTCTTTCGCATTCCTCTGTTGATGGACATTTTCATAGCTTCCAAGTGTTGGCTATGGTAAATATTGCTGGTGTGGAGGATTGCCAGCGGGTGTTTCTGTTTTGCGGTACATGGGCCTCTCACTGCCGTGGCACCTCCCATTGCAGAGCACAGGCTCCGGACGTGCAGGCCCAGCGGCCATAGCTCAAGGGACCAGCCTCTCCGCGGCCTGTGGGCATTTCCCGAACCGGGGCATGAACCCATGTCCCCTGAATCTTCGGTGGACTCTCAACCACTGTGCCTCCAGTAAAGCCCAGCCTGTGTCCTTTGGTTCCCATCCTCTCAGGCGATGTGCCCAGCAGTGGGTATGCTTGATTGAATGGTAGCTCAGTATTTACCTTTTCAAGGCACCTCCTTTGTGTTTTCCTTACTGGCTCTGACCATGTCTCACGCTGAAACAAGGGTAGGTGTTTCTCCACAACCCCTTCAGCATTTATTTTTTGTAGATTTTTTGCTGATGGCCACTCTGACTGGTGTGAGCTGATAGGATTTTTGTAATTTGGGTTTGCATGTCTTTAATTATTCCTAATGTTCAGCATTTTTCCACACCTTTTGTAAAATTACTGTTAAAGAAAAAAATGAAAAAGACGGAGAGTACAATGAACCCCTTGAAATTGACTTCTTGAAAGGTTGGCCTCTTTTGAAATTTTTGGTGAATTTTCGACCCCAGGATTGTTTTTGAGGGCAGGTGTCATTCAGAGGCCTGCAGTGAGTGTGAATATTTAGTGACCATTAGCACTGGGTTTAAAGCTGCTGTTGTGGGAAACGGCCACAAGGCGGCAGCATTTCTCCATTCCCAAATCTGCTTACTAGGGCAGCAGAGCCTTTCTGGAAGTCCTGTTCCTAGGTGGTGAATTTAACTGCAATGAGCCAGGAGAATCCCTCATAAGTTTATGACACATTACTTCTTGATGGTTGTGTTAGCTTTTTGAATCGGGGTAATGATTAGAATATTGTCTGTCTTAGGTGTACACAATCTGGTTTATTTGTGCTTTACATATATATGTATATTCATGTACAGATCCACTTCCCATGTAAATTATTGCAGAGTGTTCCATAGACCTCCCTTGTTATATGGTCGGTCTTTTTGATATATGTATTTAATAGGTATTTGTACACGTATGGTAACCCTAATCTGAATTTTACCCTTCCCCCCACCTTTCTTTTAAGTAAGCATAGTTTGTTTTCTATGTCTGTGAGTGTCTTTCTCTGTGGAAATATGTTCATTTGTGTCAGTTGCTAGATAACGCCTATAAGTGATACCGTAGGTAGGATATGTCTTTTGCTTTCCGACTTACCTCATGTTCTGTGATTATCTCTAGGCTCATCTATGGTGCCTCAAAGAGCCGTGTTTCATTGTTTTCCATGGCTAATATTCCATTGTGTACATGGACCGTTTCTTCTTTTTCCACTCCTCTGGTGCTGGACATTTTGGTTGCTTGCGTGTCTTGGCTAATGTGAAAATTCCTGCAGTGCAGCTGTTGAAGCCTGTGCCTTCTCGGCTCTGGACTTCTCAGGTGAGAGGCTCAGCGGTGGGCCTGCTGAATGGAATGGTGGCTCAATTTTTACTTTTAAACGCAGCTCCTTTCTGTTCTCATTATTTGCTCTTTCCATTTTACATCTCACCAGCAGCTAGAGGGTACACAGTTCTCTAAAACCCCTTCAGCAGGTATTGTTTGTAGACTTTTAGCTGATGGTAGTTGACATGTGTGAGTTGAAACCTTTTGGGAGCTTGTATTTTCATGAGTCTGCTAATTCCTGATGTTGAGCTTTTATCCACTTTCCTCTTTTTTGAAAATGAGTGAGTAAAACTTACCACTCCATACTATCTCCTTGAAAAATTGGCAAGTTTTGAATTTTTTGGCCATTCCCTACCTCCGCACAATTGTTTAGGGCAGGTGTCCTTTAGAGCCCTGAGTCCTTTTGAATGTGAAGTGACCATTAGCTGTGGGTTTAAAGCCAGTCCTGTGGGAGACGGCCACAAGGCAGCAGCATTTCTACATTTCCAACTCTGGGGTTTTGGGCAACATAGCTTTCCTTGAAATCGTGTTAGTCAGCTGCAAAGTAGAGTGGAATGTGCCAGTGCAAACCCCCAAGAGCTTATATCTCCTAAATTGTTGTTTGTTTTTTAAATTTAAGTTTTTTTTATTATCAGAGCAAATTTGATAAAAATGTAGATTCTCCTAGGTGTTCAGTTTCTGGTTCATCCTATCAATGTATCTGTCTATTCCTCTTTGGATCCTTTCCCATGTATGTTATTATAGAGTGTTGAGGAGACCTCTCTTCGTATTCCATAGTTATTTTGCGATTATATATTTCATATGTGTTAGTATATGTCTGTAAACCCCCATATCCTTATTCATATATTGCTTACACCTTTCCATTTGGTAAAACGTAATTTGGTTTTCTGAATCTATGCGTGTCCTTGTCTTGGAAATTATTCCATGGGTATCAATTTTTAGGTAACACCTATAGGATGTCTGTCTTTTGGTTTCTTTCTCACTTCAAGTAGGGTGATGATCTCTAGATCTTGCTATGGTGGTGTCAGTGGCACTGTTCCATGCTTTTTCATGTCTAATATTTCATTGTGTACATGGACGACTTCTTCTTGGTGCATTTTCTGTTGATAGACATTTTGGTTTCTTCCAGGTCTTGGCTATGGTACATGTTGCTGCAGTGCAGGATTGCCAGCCTGTGTCTTTTGATGCTACTCAGGGGATAGGCACATGAGTGGGCCTACGAGATCACATGGTGGCTCCATGTTTACCCTTAAACCCTCCCCCATTCTGTTCTCCCTACTGACTCTTACCAGGTTACGTCCCACCAGCAGCCAAAGGGTCCCCAGTTCTCTAAAAGCCCTTCAGCATTTATTCTTTGTAGACTTTTCTTGCTGATGATCATTCTGACGGCTGTGAGTTGCACGTTTTTGTACACTGGATTTGCATGGCTTTATTAATTCCTGACGTTCAGCCTTTTTCCTTTCTCGTTTTTTTTAACACAAAAAAAATGAAAAACGTAACAGAAGACCAATGTGCATAAATTATGTCTCTTGAAACTGTTATTTTGAAACATGGATATATTTTTAATTTTTTGGTCGATATAGAAACCAGGATTTGTTTTCAGGGCAGGTGTGATTTACAGGCCTGCAGTTATTTTGAATATCAAGTGACCATTAGCGCTGGGATTAAAGCTGCTGTTGTGTGAAACGCCCACAAGGTGGCAGCAGTTCTGCTTTACCGAATCTGGTTACTAGGGCAACAGAGCCTCAATGAAAATCGTGTTCTAGGTTGTAATTTAGAATGGAATGTGCCAGGAAAAAGCCCCTTAATTTATGTCTCACTACTTCTTGTTCGTTTTTTTAATTAATTTATTTTTTTTTACCACAGCAATGTGGATTACAATGTTTGGCTTGTTCTAGGTGTGCAAGATGTGGTTCTTCTACACATAAACATATGTCTATTCTTCCTCGGATCGTTTCCCATGTACGTTATGACACAATGTTGATTAGTCTTCTCTTGGTATTCGGTAGGTTTTGGTGATTATATATTTCACCTGTGTTTGTATATGTCTGTTAACCACAATATCCTAATGTATCCATTCCTCACAAATTTCTATTGGTGAACCATAAATTTGTTTAATGAATCTGTGGTTCACCTTCTGTGTGGAAATACCTTCACTGGTATCAATGTATAGGTAACACGTATAAGTGATATCATACGATATGTGCCTTTCTCTTTCTGTCTTACTACAAGTTTTGTGATTAACTCTAGACTCATCTACGGTGCTGCAAATGGCATTGTGTCCTTTGATTCCTTGGCTAATATTCCATCTCTACATGTACCAGTTCTTCTTTGTCCACTCATCTGTTGATGGACCTTTTGGATGTTTCCATGTCTTGGTTATTGTAATGCTGGGGCAATGCACATTTGCCTGCCTGTGTCTTTCCAATTCTGCCTTCTTAGGTTATAGGCCCAGGAGTGGGCCTGCTGGATCACATGGTAGCAAAATGTTTACCTTGTAAAGGCACCTCCATTCTCTTCTCAGTCGTGGCATTTACCAGGTTACGTCCCACTTAAATTTGAGGGTATGCACTTCTCCACGACATATTCAGCATTTATTGTTTGTAGATTATTTTTGCTGATGTTTACTCTGACTAGTGTGAGTGGATACCTCTTTGTGGTTGGATTTCCATGCGTCTCATAAGCCCTTGAAATTGAGCTTTCTGGCATGTCCTTTTTTTCTTCACACGGTGAGTACAGCTTACCTCTTCAAATTGTTTTTGTGGAGTATGTGTGACATTTAGAAATATTTTGGCCATTACATCCCTCAAGACATTTGGAGAGCAGGTTTCATTTACAGCCCTCCAGTACTGGTGCATATAAAGTGACCCTTAGCTCAGGTTTTAGAGCTCCTGTTGCAGGTAATGGCCAGAGGGCGGCAGCATTTCTGCTTTTCCCAGTCTGTTAACTTTGGAAACAGACCTTCCTGGCAGTGGTGTTCCTTGGTTATAAATTAGAGTAGAATGTGCCCGGATAAACCCCCAAAAGCTGATGTCTACTTACTTAGGTTTGTTCTCTAAATTGAATTTCTATATTTTTTATTGGAGTCATATTCCATTGTGTACATGGACCACTACTTCTTTCGCATTCCTCTGTTGATGGACATTTTCATAGCTTCCAAGTGTTGGCTATGGTAAATATTGCTGGTGTGGAGGATTGCCAGCGGGTGTTTCTGTTTTGCGGTACATGGGCCTCTCACTGCCGTGGCACCTCCCATTACAGAGCACAGGCTCCGGACGTGCAGGCCCAGCGGCCATAGCTCAAGGGACCAGCCTCTCCGCGGCCTGTGGGCATTTCCCGAACCGGGGCATGAACCCATGTCCCCTGAATCTTCGGTGGACTCTCAACCACTGTGCCTCCAGTAAAGCCCAGCCTGTGTCCTTTGGTTCCCATCCTCTCAGGCGATGTGCCCAGCAGTGGGTATGCTTGATTGAATGGTAGCTCAGTATTTACCTTTTCAAGGCACCTCCTTTGTGTTTTCCTTACTGGCTCTGACCATGTCTCACGCTGAAACAAGGGTAGGTGTTTCTCCACAACCCCTTCAGCATTTATTTTTTGTAGATTTTTTGCTGATGGCCACTCTGACTGGTGTGAGCTGATAGGATTTTTGTAATTTGGGTTTGCATGTCTTTAATTATTCCTAATGTTCAGCATTTTTCCACACCTTTTGTAAAATTACTGTTAAAGAAAAAAATGAAAAAGACGGAGAGTACAATGAACCCCTTGAAATTGACTTCTTGAAAGGTTGGCCTCTTTTTAAATTTTTGGTGAATTTTCGACCCCAGGATTGTTTTTGAGGGCAGGTGTCATTCAGAGGCCTGCAGTGAGTGTGAATATTTAGTGACCATTAGCACTGGGTTTAAAGCTGCTGTTGTGGGAAACGGCCACAAGGCGGCAGCATTTCTCCATTCCCAAATCTGCTTACTAGGGCAGCAGAGCCTTTCTGGAAGTCCTGTTCCTAGGTGGTGAATTTAACTGCAATGAGCCAGGAGAATCCCTCATAAGTTTATGACACATTACTTCTTGATGGTTGTGTTAGCTTTTTGAATCGGGGTAATGATTAGAATATTGTCTGTCTTAGGTGTACACAATCTGGTTTATTTGTGCTTTACATATATATGTATATTCATGTACAGATCCACTTCCCATGTAAATTATTGCAGAGTGTTCCATAGACCTCCCTTGTTATATGGTCGGTCTTTTTGATATATGTATTTAATAGGTATTTGTACACGTATGGTAACCCTAATCTGAATTTTACCCTTCCCCCCACCTTTCTTTTAAGTAAGCATAGTTTGTTTTCTATGTCTGTGAGTGTCTTTCTCTGTGGAAATATGTTCATTTGTGTCAGTTGCTAGATAACGCCTATAAGTGATACCGTAGGTAGGATATGTCTTTTGCTTTCCGACTTACCTCATGTTCTGTGATTATCTCTAGGCTCATCTATGGTGCCTCAAAGAGCCGTGTTTCATTGTTTTCCATGGCTAATATTCCATTGTGTACATGGACCGTTTCTTCTTTTTCCACTCCTCTGGTGCTGGACATTTTGGTTGCTTGCGTGTCTTGGCTAATGTGAAAATTCCTGCAGTGCAGCTGTTGAAGCCTGTGCCTTCTCGGCTCTGGACTTCTCAGGTGAGAGGCTCAGCGGTGGGCCTGCTGAATGGAATGGTGGCTCAATTTTTACTTTTAAACGCAGCTCCTTTCTGTTCTCATTATTTGCTCTTTCCATTTTACATCTCACCAGCAGCTAGAGGGTACACAGTTCTCTAAAACCCCTTCAGCAGGTATTGTTTGTAGACTTTTAGCTGATGGTAGTTGACATGTGTGAGTTGAAACCTTTTGGGAGCTTGTATTTTCATGAGTCTGCTAATTCCTGATGTTGAGCTTTTATCCACTTTCCTCTTTTTTGAAAATGAGTGAGTAAAACTTACCACTCCATACTATCTCCTTGAAAAATTGGCAAGTTTTGAATTTTTTGGCCATTCCCTACCTCCGCACAATTGTTTAGGGCAGGTGTCCTTTAGAGCCCTGAGTCCTTTTGAATGTGAAGTGACCATTAGCTGTGGGTTTAAAGCCAGTCCTGTGGGAGACGGCCACAAGGCAGCAGCATTTCTACATTTCCAACTCTGGGGTTTTGGGCAACATAGCTTTCCTTGAAATCGTGTTAGTCAGCTGCAAAGTAGAGTGGAATGTGCCAGTGCAAACCCCGAAGAGCTTATATCTCCTAAATTGTTGTTTGTTTTTTAAATTTAAGTTTTTTTTATTATCAGAGCAAATTTGATAAAAATGTAGATTCTCCTAGGTGTTCAGTTTCTGGTTCATCCTATCAATGTATCTGTCTATTCCTCTTTGGATCCTTTCCCATGTATGTTATTATAGAGTGTTGAGGAGACCTCTCTTCGTATTCCATAGTTATTTTGCGATTATATATTTCATATGTGTTAGTATATGTCTGTAAACCCCCATATCCTTATTCATATATTGCTTACACCTTTCCATTTGGTAAAACGTAATTTGGTTTTCTGAATCTATGCGTGTCCTTGTCTTGGAAATTATTCCATGGGTATCAATTTTTAGGTAACACCTATAGGATGTCTGTCTTTTGGTTTCTTTCTCACTTCAAGTAGGGTGATGATCTCTAGATCTTGCTATGGTGGTGTCAGTGGCACTGTTCCATGCTTTTTCATGTCTAATATTTCATTGTGTACATGGACGACTTCTTCTTGGTGCATTTTCTGTTGATAGACATTTTGGTTTCTTCCAGGTCTTGGCTATGGTACATGTTGCTGCAGTGCAGGATTGCCAGCCTGTGTCTTTTGATGCTACTCAGGGGATAGGCACATGAGTGGGCCTACGAGATCACATGGTGGCTCCATGTTTACCCTTAAACCCTCCCCCATTCTGTTCTCCCTACTGACTCTTACCAGGTTACGTCCCACCAGCAGCCAAAGGGTCCCCAGTTCTCTAAAAGCCCTTCAGCATTTATTCTTTGTAGACTTTTCTTGCTGATGATCATTCTGACGGCTGTGAGTTGCACGTTTTTGTACACTGGATTTGCATGGCTTTATTAATTCCTGACGTTCAGCCTTTTTCCTTTCTCGTTTTTTTTAACACAAAAAAAATGAAAAACGTAACAGAAGACCAATGTGCATAAATTATGTCTCTTGAAACTGTTATTTTGAAACATGGATATATTTTTAATTTTTTGGTCGATATAGAAACCAGGATTTGTTTTCAGGGCAGGTGTGATTTACAGGCCTGCAGTTATTTTGAATATCAAGTGACCATTAGCGCTGGGATTAAAGCTGCTGTTGTGTGAAACGCCCACAAGGTGGCAGCAGTTCTCCTTTACCGAATCTGGTTACTAGGGCAACAGAGCCTCAATGAAAATCGTGTTCTAGGTTGTAATTTAGAATGGAATGTGCCAGGAAAAAGCCCCTTAATTTATGTCTCACTACTTCTTGTTCGTTTTATTAATTAATTTATTTTTTTTACCACGGCAATGTGGATTACAATGTTTGGCTTGTTCTAGGTGTGCAAGATGTGGTTCTTCTACACATAAACATATGTGATTCTTCCTCGGATCCTTTCCCATGTACGTTATGACACAACGTTGATTAGTCTTCTCTTGGTATTCGGTAGGTTTTGGTGATTATATATTTCACCTGTGTTTGTATATGTCTGTTAACCACAATATCCTAATGTATCCATTCCTCACAAATTTCTATTGGTGAACCATAAATTTGTTTAATGAATCTGTGGTTCACCTTCTGTGTGGAAATACCTTCACTGGTATCAATGTATAGGTAACACGTATAAGTGATATCATACGATATGTGCCTTTCTCTTTCTGTCTTACTACAAGTTTTGTGATTAACTCTAGACTCATCTACGGTGCTGCAAATGGCATTGTGTCCTTTGATTCCTTGGCTAATATTCCATCTCTACATGTACCAGTTCTTCTTTGTCCACTCATCTGTTGATGGACCTTTTGGATGTTTCCATGTCTTGGTTATTGTAATGCTGGGGCAATGCACATTTGCCTGCCTGTGTCTTTCCAATTCTGCCTTCTTAGGTTATAGGCCCAGGAGTGGGCCTGCTGGATCATATGGTAGCAAAATGTTTACCTTGTAAAGGCACCTCCATTCTGTTCTCAGTCGTGGAATTTACCAGGTTACGTCCCACTTAAATTTGAGGGTATGCACTTCTCCACAACATATTCAGCATTTATTGTTTGTAGATTTTTTTTGCTGATGTTTACTCTGACTAGTGTGAGTGGATACCTCTTTGTGGTTGGATTTCCATGCGTCTCATAATCCCTTGAAATTGAGCTTTCTGGCATGTCCTTTTTTTCTTCACACGGTGAGTACAGCTTACCTCTTCAAATTGTTTTTGTGGAGTATGTGTGACATTTAGAAATATTTTGGCCATTACATCCCTCAAGACATTTGGAGAGCAGGTTTCATTTACAGCCCTCCAGTACTGGTGCATATAAAGTGACCCTTAGCTCAGGTTTTAGAGCTCCTGTTGCCGGTAATGGCCAGAGGGCGGCAGCATTTCTGCTTTTCCCAGTCTGTTAACTTTGGAAACAGACCTTCCTGGCAGTGGTGTTCCTCGGTTATAAATTAGAGTAGAATGTGCCCGGATAAACCCCAAAAGCTGATGTCTACTTACTTAGGTTTGTTCTCTAAATTGAATTTCTATATTTTTTATTGGAGTCATATTCCATTGTGTACATGGACCACTACTTCTTTCGCATTCCTCTGTTGATGGACATTTTCATAGCTTCCAAGTGTTGGCTATGGTAAATATTGCTGGTGTGGAGGATTGCCAGCGGGTGTTTCTGTTTTGCGGTACATGGGCCTCTCACTGCCGTGGCACCTCCCATTGCAGAGCACAGGCTCCGGACGTGCAGGCCCAGCGGCCATAGCTCAAGGGACCAGCCTCTCCACGGCCTGTGGGCATTTCCCGAACCGGGGCATGAACCCATGTCCCCTGAATCTTCGGTGGACTCTCAACCACTGCGCCACCAGTAAAGCCCAGCCTGTGTCCTTTGGTTCCCATCCTCTCAGGCGATGTGCCCAGCAGTGGGTATGCTTGATTGAATGGTAGCTCAGTATTTACCTTTTCAAGGCACCTCCTTTGTGTTTTCCTTACTGGCTCTGACCATGTCTCACGCTGAAACAAGGGTAGGTGTTTCTCCACAACCCCTTCAGCATTTATTTTTTGCAGATTTTTTGCTGATGGCCACTCTGACTGGTGTGAGCTGATAGGATTTTTGTAATTTGGGTTTGCATGTCTTTAATTATTCCTAATGTTCAGCATTTTTCCACACCTTTTGTAAAATTACTGTTAAAGAAAAAAATGAAAAAGACGGAGAGTACAATGAACCCCTTGAAATTGACTTCTTGAAAGGTTGGCCTCTTTTGAAATTTTTGGTGAATTTTCGACCCCAGGATTGTTTTTGAGGGCAGGTGTCATTCAGAGGCCTGCAGTGAGTGTGAATATTTAGTGACCATTAGCACTGGGTTTAAAGCTGCTGTTGTGGGAAACGGCCACAAGGCGGCAGCATTTCTCCATTCCCAAATCTGCTTACTAGGGCAGCAGAGCCTTTCTGGAAGTCCTGTTCCTAGGTGGTGAATTTAACTGCAATGAGCCAGGAGAATCCCTCATAAGTTTATGACACATTACTTCTTGATGGTTGTGTTAGCTTTTTGAATCGGGGTAATGATTAGAATATTGTCTGTCTTAGGTGTACACAATCTGGTTTATTTGTGCTTTACATATATATGTATATTCATGTACAGATCCACTTCCCATGTAAATTATTGCAGAGTGTTCCATAGACCTCCCTTGTTATATGGTCGGTCTTTTTGATATATGTATTTAATAGGTATTTGTACACGTATGGTAACCCTAATCTGAATTTTACCCTTCCCCCCACCTTTCTTTTAAGTAAGCATAGTTTGTTTTCTATGTCTGTGAGTGTCTTTCTCTGTGGAAATATGTTCATTTGTGTCAGTTGCTAGATAACGCCTATAAGTGATACCGTAGGTAGGATATGTCTTTTGCTTTCCGACTTACCTCATGTTCTGTGATTATCTCTAGGCTCATCTATGGTGCCTCAAAGAGCCGTGTTTCATTGTTTTCCATGGCTAATATTCCATTGTGTACATGGACCGTTTCTTCTTTTTCCACTCCTCTGGTGCTGGACATTTTGGTTGCTTGCGTGTCTTGGCTAATGTGAAAATTCCTGCAGTGCAGCTGTTGAAGCCTGTGCCTTCTCGACTCTGGACTTCTCAGGTGAGAGGCTCAGCGGTGGGCCTGCTGAATGGAATGGTGGCTCAATTTTTACTTTTAAACGCAGCTCCTTTCTGTTCTCATTATTTGCTGTTCCCATTTTACATCTCACCAGCAGCTAGAGGGTACACAGTTCTCTAAAACCCCTTCAGCAGGTATTGTTTGTAGACTTTTAGCTGATGGTAGTTGACATGTGTGAGTTGAAACCTTTTGGGAGCTTGTATTTTCATGAGTCTGCTAATTCCTGATGTTGAGCTTTTATCCACTTTCCTCTTTTTTGAAAATGAGTGAGTAAAACTTACCACTCCATACTATCTCCTTGAAAAATTGGCAAGTTTTGAATTTTTTGGCCATTCCCTACCTCCGCACAATTGTTTAGGGCAGGTGTCCTTTAGAGCCCTGAGTCCTTTTGAATGTGAAGTGACCATTAGCTGTGGGTTTAAAGCCAGTCCTGTGGGAGACGGCCACAAGGCAGCAGCATTTCTACATTTCCAACTCTGGGGTTTTGGGCAACATAGCTTTCCTTGAAATCGTGTTAGTCAGCTGCAAAGTAGAGTGGAATGTGCCAGTGCAAACCCCCAAGAGCTTATATCTCCTAAATTGTTGTTTGTTTTTTAAATTTAAGTTTTTTTTATTATCAGAGCAAATTTGATAAAAATGTAGATTCTCCTAGGTGTTCAGTTTCTGGTTCATCCTATCAATGTATCTGTCTATTCCTCTTTGGATCCTTTCCCATGTATGTTATTATAGAGTGTTGAGGAGACCTCTCTTCGTATTCCATAGTTATTTTGCGATTATATATTTCATATGTGTTAGTATATGTCTGTAAACCCCCATATCCTTATTCATATATTGCTTACACCTTTCCATTTGGTAAAACGTAATTTGGTTTTCTGAATCTATGCGTGTCCTTGTCTTGGAAATTATTCCATGGGTATCAATTTTTAGGTAACACCTATAGGATGTCTGTCTTTTGGTTTCTTTCTCACTTCAAGTAGGGTGATGATCTCTAGATCTTGCTATGGTGGTGTCAGTGGCACTGTTCCATGCTTTTTCATGGCTAATATTCCATTGTGTACATGGACGACTTCTTCTTGGTGCATTTTCTGTTGATAGACATTTTGGTTTCTTCCAGGTCTTGGCTATGGTACATGTTGCTGCAGTGCAGGATTGCCAGCCTGTGTCTTTTGATTCTACTCAGGGGATAGGCACATGAGTGGGCCTACGAGATCACATGGTGGCTCCATGTTTACCCTTAAACCCTCCCCCATTCTGTTCTCCCTACTGACTCTTACCAGGTTACGTCCCACCAGCAGCTAAAGGGTCCCCAGTTCTCTAAAAGCCCTTCAGCATTTATTCTTTGTAGACTTTTCTTGCTGATGATCATTCTGACGGCTGTGAGTTGCACGTTTTTGTACACTGGATTTGCATGGCTTTATTAATTCCTGACGTTCAGCCTTTTTCCTTTCTCGTTTTTTTTTAACACAAAAAAAATGAAAAACGTAACAGAAGACCAATGTGCATAACTTATGTCTCTTGAAACTGTCATTTTGAAACATGGATATATTTTTAATTTTTTGGTCGATATAGAAACCAGGATTTGTTTTCAGGGCAGGTGTGATTTACAGGCCTGCAGTTATTTTGAATATCAAGTGACCATTAGCGCTGGGATTAAAGCTGCTGTTGTGTGAAACGCCCACAAGGTGGCAGCAGTTCTCCTTTACCGAATCTGGTTACTAGGGCAACAGAGCCTCAATGAAAATCGTGTTCTAGGTTGTAATTTAGAATGGAATGTGCCAGGAAAAAGCCCCTTAATTTATGTCTCACTACTTCTTGTTCGTTTTTTTAATTAATTTATTTTTTTTACCACGGCAATGTGGATTACAATGTTTGGCTTGTTCTAGGTGTGCAAGATGTGGTTCTTCTACACATAAACATATGTCTATTCTTCCTCGGATCCTTTCCCATGTACGTTATGACACAATGTTGATTAGTCTTCTCTTGGTATTCGGTAGGTTTTGGTGATTATATATTTCACCTGTGTTTGTATATGTCTGTTAACCACAATATCCTAATGTATCCATTCCTCACAAATTTCTATTGGTGAACCATAAATTTGTTTAATGAATCTGTGGTTCACCTTCTGTGTGGAAATACCTTCACTGGTATCAATGTATAGGTAACACGTATAAGTGATATCATACGATATGTGCCTTTCTCTTTCTGTCTTACTACAAGTTTTGTGATTAACTCTAGACTCATCTACGGTGCTGCAAATGGCATTGTGTCCTTTGATTCCTTGGCTAATATTCCATCTCTACATGTACCAGTTCTTCTTTGTCCACTCATCTGTTGATGGACCTTTTGGATGTTTCCATGTCTTGGTTATTGTAATGCTGGGGCAATGCACATTTGCCTGCCTGTGTCTTTCCAATTCTGCCTTCTTAGGTTATAGGCCCAGGAGTGGGCCTGCTGGATCATATGGTAGCAAAATGTTTACCTTGTAAAGGCACCTCCATTCTGTTCTCAGTCGTGGAATTTACCAGGTTACGTCCCACTTAAATTTGAGGGTATGCACTTCTCCACAACATATTCAGCATTTATTGTTTGTAGATTATTTTTGCTGATGTTTACTCTGACTAGTGTGAGTGGATACCTCTTTGTGGTTGGATTTCCATGCGTCTCATAATCCCTTGAAATTGAGCTTTCTGGCATGTCCTTTTTTTCTTCACACGGTGAGTACAGCTTACCTCTTCAAATTGTTTTTGTGGAGTATGTGTGACATTTAGAAATATTTTGGCCATTACATCCCTCAAGACATTTGGAGAGCAGGTTTCATTTACAGCCCTCCAGTACTGGTGCATATAAAGTGACCCTTAGCTCAGGTTTTAGAGCTCCTGTTGCCGGTAATGGCCAGAGGGCGGCAGCATTTCTGCTTTTCCCAGTCTGTTAACTTTGGAAACAGACCTTCCTGGCAGTGGTGTTCCTCGGTTATAAATTAGAGTAGAATGTGCCCGGATAAACCCCAAAAGCTGATGTCTACTTACTTAGGTTTGTTCTCTAAATTGAATTTCTATATTTTTTATTGGAGTCATATTCCATTGTGTACATGGACCACTACTTCTTTCGCATTCCTCTGTTGATGGACATTTTCATAGCTTCCAAGTGTTGGCTATGGTAAATATTGCTGGTGTGGAGGATTGCCAGCGGGTGTTTCTGTTTTGCGGTACATGGGCCTCTCACTGCCGTGGCACCTCCCATTGCAGAGCACAGGCTCCGGACGTGCAGGCCCAGCGGCCATAGCTCAAGGGACCAGCCTCTCCGCGGCCTGTGGGCATTTCCCGAACCGGGGCATGAACCCATGTCCCCTGAATCTTCGGTGGACTCTCAACCACTGCGCCACCAGTAAAGCCCAGCCTGTGTCCTTTGGTTCCCATCCTCTCAGGCGATGTGCCCAGCAGTGGGTATGCTTGATTGAATGGTAGCTCAGTATTTACCTTTTCAAGGCACCTCCTTTGTGTTTTCCTTACTGGCTCTGACCATGTCTCACGCTGAAACAAGGGTAGGTGTTTCTCCACAACCCCTTCAGCATTTATTTTTTGCAGATTTTTTGCTGATGGCCACTCTGACTGGTGTGAGCTGATAGGATTTTTGTAATTTGGGTTTGCATGTCTTTAATTATTCCTAATGTTCAGCATTTTTCCACACCTTTTGTAAAATTACTGTTAAAGAAAAAAATGAAAAAGACGGAGAGTACAATGAACCCCTTGAAATTGACTTCTTGAAAGGTTGGCCTCTTTTGAAATTTTTGGTGAATTTTCGACCCCAGGATTGTTTTTGAGGGCAGGTGTCATTCAGAGGCCTGCAGTGAGTGTGAATATTTAGTGACCATTAGCACTGGGTTTAAAGCTGCTGTTGTGGGAAACGGCCACAAGGCGGCAGCATTTCTCCATTCCCAAATCTGCTTACTAGGGCAGCAGAGCCTTTCTGGAAGTCCTGTTCCTAGGTGGTGAATTTAACTGCAATGAGCCAGGAGAATCCCTCATAAGTTTATGACACATTACTTCTTGATGGTTGTGTTAGCTTTTTGAATCGGGGTAATGATTAGAATATTGTCTGTCTTAGGTGTACACAATCTGGTTTATTTGTGCTTTACATATATATGTATATTCATGTACAGATCCACTTCCCATGTAAATTATTGCAGAGTGTTCCATAGACCTCCCTTGTTATATGGTCGGTCTTTTTGATATATGTATTTAATAGGTATTTGTACACGTATGGTAACCCTAATCTGAATTTTACCCTTCCCCCCACCTTTCTTTTAAGTAAGCATAGTTTGTTTTCTATGTCTGTGAGTGTCTTTCTCTGTGGAAATATGTTCATTTGTGTCAGTTGCTAGATAACGCCTATAAGTGATACCGTAGGTAGGATATGTCTTTTGCTTTCCGACTTACCTCATGTTCTGTGATTATCTCTAGGCTCATCTATGGTGCCTCAAAGAGCCGTGTTTCATTGTTTTCCATGGCTAATATTCCATTGTGTACATGGACCGTTTCTTCTTTTTCCACTCCTCTGGTGCTGGACATTTTGGTTGCTTGCGTGTCTTGGCTAATGTGAAAATTCCTGCAGTGCAGCTGTTGAAGCCTGTGCCTTCTCGACTCTGGACTTCTCAGGTGAGAGGCTCAGCGGTGGGCCTGCTGAATGGAATGGTGGCTCAATTTTTACTTTTAAACGCAGCTCCTTTCTGTTCTCATTATTTGCTGTTCCCATTTTACATCTCACCAGCAGCTAGAGGGTACACAGTTCTCTAAAACCCCTTCAGCAGGTATTGTTTGTAGACTTTTAGCTGATGGTAGTTGACATGTGTGAGTTGAAACCTTTTGGGAGCTTGTATTTTCATGAGTCTGCTAATTCCTGATGTTGAGCTTTTATCCACTTTCCTCTTTTTTGAAAATGAGTGAGTAAAACTTACCACTCCATACTATCTCCTTGAAAAATTGGCAAGTTTTGAATTTTTTGGCCATTCCCTACCTCCGCACAATTGTTTAGGGCAGGTGTCCTTTAGAGCCCTGAGTCCTTTTGAATGTGAAGTGACCATTAGCTGTGGGTTTAAAGCCAGTCCTGTGGGAGACGGCCACAAGGCAGCAGCATTTCTACATTTCCAACTCTGGGGTTTTGGGCAACATAGCTTTCCTTGAAATCGTGTTAGTCAGCTGCAAAGTAGAGTGGAATGTGCCAGTGCAAACCCCCAAGAGCTTATATCTCCTAAATTGTTGTTTGTTTTTTAAATTTAAGTTTTTTTTATTATCAGAGCAAATTTGATAAAAATGTAGATTCTCCTAGGTGTTCAGTTTCTGGTTCATCCTATCAATGTATCTGTCTATTCCTCTTTGGATCCTTTCCCATGTATGTTATTATAGAGTGTTGAGGAGACCTCTCTTCGTATTCCATAGTTATTTTGCGATTATATATTTCATATGTGTTAGTATATGTCTGTAAACCCCCATATCCTTATTCATATATTGCTTACACCTTTCCATTTGGTAAAACGTAATTTGGTTTTCTGAATCTATGCGTGTCCTTGTCTTGGAAATTATTCCATGGGTATCAATTTTTAGGTAACACCTATAGGATGTCTGTCTTTTGGTTTCTTTCTCACTTCAAGTAGGGTGATGATCTCTAGATCTTGCTATGGTGGTGTCAGTGGCACTGTTCCATGCTTTTTCATGGCTAATATTCCATTGTGTACATGGACGACTTCTTCTTGGTGCATTTTCTGTTGATAGACATTTTGGTTTCTTCCAGGTCTTGGCTATGGTACATGTTGCTGCAGTGCAGGATTGCCAGCCTGTGTCTTTTGATTCTACTCAGGGGATAGGCACATGAGTGGGCCTACGAGATCACATGGTGGCTCCATGTTTACCCTTAAACCCTCCCCCATTCTGTTCTCCCTACTGACTCTTACCAGGTTACGTCCCACCAGCAGCTAAAGGGTCCCCAGTTCTCTAAAAGCCCTTCAGCATTTATTCTTTGTAGACTTTTCTTGCTGATGATCATTCTGACGGCTGTGAGTTGCACGTTTTTGTACACTGGATTTGCATGGCTTTATTAATTCCTGACGTTCAGCCTTTTTCCTTTCTCGTTTTTTTTTAACACAAAAAAAATGAAAAACGTAACAGAAGACCAATGTGCATAACTTATGTCTCTTGAAACTGTCATTTTGAAACATGGATATATTTTTAATTTTTTGGTCGATATAGAAACCAGGATTTGTTTTCAGGGCAGGTGTGATTTACAGGCCTGCAGTTCTTTTGAATATCAAGTGACCATTAGCGCTGGGATTAAAGCTGCTGTTGTGTGAAACGCCCACAAGGTGGCAGCAGTTCTCCTTTACCGAATCTGGTTACTAGGGCAACAGAGCCTCAATGAAAATCGTGTTCTAGGTTGTAATTTAGAATGGAATGTGCCAGGAAAAAGCCCCTTAATTTATGTCTCACTACTTCTTGTTCGTTTTTTTAATTAATTTATTTTTTTTACCACGGCAATGTGGATTACAATGTTTGGCTTGTTCTAGGTGTGCAAGATGTGGTTCTTCTACACATAAACATATGTCTATTCTTCCTCGGATCCTTTCCCATGTACGTTATGACACAATGTTGATTAGTCTTCTCTTGGTATTCGGTAGGTTTTGGTGATTATATATTTCACCTGTGTTTGTATATGTCTGTTAACCACAATATCCTAATGTATCCATTCCTCACAAATTTCTATTGGTGAACCATAAATTTGTTTAATGAATCTGTGGTTCACCTTCTGTGTGGAAATACCTTCACTGGTATCAATGTATAGGTAACACGTATAAGTGATATCATACGATATGTGCCTTTCTCTTTCTGTCTTACTACAAGTTTTGTGATTAACTCTAGACTCATCTACGGTGCTGCAAATGGCATTGTGTCCTTTGATTCCTTGGCTAATATTCCATCTCTACATGTACCAGTTCTTCTTTGTCCACTCATCTGTTGATGGACCTTTTGGATGTTTCCATGTCTTGGTTATTGTAATGCTGGGGCAATGCACATTTGCCTGCCTGTGTCTTTCCAATTCTGCCTTCTTAGGTTATAGGCCCAGGAGTGGGCCTGCTGGATCATATGGTAGCAAAATGTTTACCTTGTAAAGGCACCTCCATTCTGTTCTCAGTCGTGGAATTTACCAGGTTACGTCCCACTTAAATTTGAGGGTATGCACTTCTCCACAACATATTCAGCATTTATTGTTTGTAGATTATTTTTGCTGATGTTTACTCTGACTAGTGTGAGTGGATACCTCTTTGTGGTTGGATTTCCATGCGTCTCATAATCCCTTGAAATTGAGCTTTCTGGCATGTCCTTTTTTTCTTCACACGGTGAGTACAGCTTACCTCTTCAAATTGTTTTTGTGGAGTATGTGTGACATTTAGAAATATTTTGGCCATTACATCCCTCAAGACATTTGGAGAGCAGGTTTCATTTACAGCCCTCCAGTACTGGTGCATATAAAGTGACCCTTAGCTCAGGTTTTAGAGCTCCTGTTGCCGGTAATGGCCAGAGGGCGGCAGCATTTCTGCTTTTCCCAGTCTGTTAACTTTGGAAACAGACCTTCCTGGCAGTGGTGTTCCTCGGTTATAAATTAGAGTAGAATGTGCCCGGATAAACCCCAAAAGCTGATGTCTACTTACTTAGGTTTGTTCTCTAAATTGAATTTCTATATTTTTTATTGGAGTCATATTCCATTGTGTACATGGACCACTACTTCTTTCGCATTCCTCTGTTGATGGACATTTTCATAGCTTCCAAGTGTTGGCTATGGTAAATATTGCTGGTGTGGAGGATTGCCAGCGGGTGTTTCTGTTTTGCGGTACATGGGCCTCTCACTGCCGTGGCACCTCCCATTGCAGAGCACAGGCTCCGGACGTGCAGGCCCAGCGGCCATAGCTCAAGGGACCAGCCTCTCCGCGGCCTGTGGGCATTTCCCGAACCGGGGCATGAACCCATGTCCCCTGAATCTTCGGTGGACTCTCAACCACTGCGCCACCAGTAAAGCCCAGCCTGTGTCCTTTGGTTCCCATCCTCTCAGGCGATGTGCCCAGCAGTGGGTATGCTTGATTGAATGGTAGCTCAGTATTTACCTTTTCAAGGCACCTCCTTTGTGTTTTCCTTACTGGCTCTGACCATGTCTCACGCTGAAACAAGGGTAGGTGTTTCTCCACAACCCCTTCAGCATTTATTTTTTGCAGATTTTTTGCTGATGGCCACTCTGACTGGTGTGAGCTGATAGGATTTTTGTAATTTGGGTTTGCATGTCTTTAATTATTCCTAATGTTCAGCATTTTTCCACACCTTTTGTAAAATTACTGTTAAAGAAAAAAATGAAAAAGACGGAGAGTACAATGAACCCCTTGAAATTGACTTCTTGAAAGGTTGGCCTCTTTTGAAATTTTTGGTGAATTTTCGACCCCAGGATTGTTTTTGAGGGCAGGTGTCATTCAGAGGCCTGCAGTGAGTGTGAATATTTAGTGACCATTAGCACTGGGTTTAAAGCTGCTGTTGTGGGAAACGGCCACAAGGCGGCAGCATTTCTCCATTCCCAAATCTGCTTACTAGGGCAGCAGAGCCTTTCTGGAAGTCCTGTTCCTAGGTGGTGAATTTAACTGCAATGAGCCAGGAGAATCCCTCATAAGTTTATGACACATTACTTCTTGATGGTTGTGTTAGCTTTTTGAATCGGGGTAATGATTAGAATATTGTCTGTCTTAGGTGTACACAATCTGGTTTATTTGTGCTTTACATATATATGTATATTCATGTACAGATCCACTTCCCATGTAAATTATTGCAGAGTGTTCCATAGACCTCCCTTGTTATATGGTCGGTCTTTTTGATATATGTATTTAATAGGTATTTGTACACGTATGGTAACCCTAATCTGAATTTTACCCTTCCCCCCACCTTTCTTTTAAGTAAGCATAGTTTGTTTTCTATGTCTGTGAGTGTCTTTCTCTGTGGAAATATGTTCATTTGTGTCAGTTGCTAGATAACGCCTATAAGTGATACCGTAGGTAGGATATGTCTTTTGCTTTCCGACTTACCTCATGTTCTGTGATTATCTCTAGGCTCATCTATGGTGCCTCAAAGAGCCGTGTTTCATTGTTTTCCATGGCTAATATTCCATTGTGTACATGGACCGTTTCTTCTTTTTCCACTCCTCTGGTGCTGGACATTTTGGTTGCTTGCGTGTCTTGGCTAATGTGAAAATTCCTGCAGTGCAGCTGTTGAAGCCTGTGCCTTCTCGACTCTGGACTTCTCAGGTGAGAGGCTCAGCGGTGGGCCTGCTGAATGGAATGGTGGCTCAATTTTTACTTTTAAACGCAGCTCCTTTCTGTTCTCATTATTTGCTGTTCCCATTTTACATCTCACCAGCAGCTAGAGGGTACACAGTTCTCTAAAACCCCTTCAGCAGGTATTGTTTGTAGACTTTTAGCTGATGGTAGTTGACATGTGTGAGTTGAAACCTTTTGGGAGCTTGTATTTTCATGAGTCTGCTAATTCCTGATGTTGAGCTTTTATCCACTTTCCTCTTTTTTGAAAATGAGTGAGTAAAACTTACCACTCCATACTATCTCCTTGAAAAATTGGCAAGTTTTGAATTTTTTGGCCATTCCCTACCTCCGCACAATTGTTTAGGGCAGGTGTCCTTTAGAGCCCTGAGTCCTTTTGAATGTGAAGTGACCATTAGCTGTGGGTTTAAAGCCAGTCCTGTGGGAGACGGCCACAAGGCAGCAGCATTTCTACATTTCCAACTCTGGGGTTTTGGGCAACATAGCTTTCCTTGAAATCGTGTTAGTCAGCTGCAAAGTAGAGTGGAATGTGCCAGTGCAAACCCCCAAGAGCTTATATCTCCTAAATTGTTGTTTGTTTTTTAAATTTAAGTTTTTTTTATTATCAGAGCAAATTTGATAAAAATGTAGATTCTCCTAGGTGTTCAGTTTCTGGTTCATCCTATCAATGTATCTGTCTATTCCTCTTTGGATCCTTTCCCATGTATGTTATTATAGAGTGTTGAGGAGACCTCTCTTCGTATTCCATAGTTATTTTGCGATTATATATTTCATATGTGTTAGTATATGTCTGTAAACCCCCATATCCTTATTCATATATTGCTTACACCTTTCCATTTGGTAAAACGTAATTTGGTTTTCTGAATCTATGCGTGTCCTTGTCTTGGAAATTATTCCATGGGTATCAATTTTTAGGTAACACCTATAGGATGTCTGTCTTTTGGTTTCTTTCTCACTTCAAGTAGGGTGATGATCTCTAGATCTTGCTATGGTGGTGTCAGTGGCACTGTTCCATGCTTTTTCATGGCTAATATTCCATTGTGTACATGGACGACTTCTTCTTGGTGCATTTTCTGTTGATAGACATTTTGGTTTCTTCCAGGTCTTGGCTATGGTACATGTTGCTGCAGTGCAGGATTGCCAGCCTGTGTCTTTTGATTCTACTCAGGGGATAGGCACATGAGTGGGCCTACGAGATCACATGGTGGCTCCATGTTTACCCTTAAACCCTCCCCCATTCTGTTCTCCCTACTGACTCTTACCAGGTTACGTCCCACCAGCAGCTAAAGGGTCCCCAGTTCTCTAAAAGCCCTTCAGCATTTATTCTTTGTAGACTTTTCTTGCTGATGATCATTCTGACGGCTGTGAGTTGCACGTTTTTGTACACTGGATTTGCATGGCTTTATTAATTCCTGACGTTCAGCCTTTTTCCTTTCTCGTTTTTTTTTAACACACAAAAAAATGAAAAACGTAACAGAAGACCAATGTGCATAACTTATGTCTCTTGAAACTGTCATTTTGAAACATGGATATATTTTTAATTTTTTGGTCGATATAGAAACCAGGATTTGTTTTCAGGGCAGGTGTGATTTACAGGCCTGCAGTTCTTTTGAATATCAAGTGACCATTAGCGCTGGGATTAAAGCTGCTGTTGTGTGAAACGCCCACAAGGTGGCAGCAGTTCTCCTTTACCGAATCTGGTTACTAGGGCAACAGAGCCTCAATGAAAATCGTGTTCTAGGTTGTAATTTAGAATGGAATGTGCCAGGAAAAAGCCCCTTAATTTATGTCTCACTACTTCTTGTTCGTTTTTTTAATTAATTTATTTTTTTTACCACGGCAATGTGGATTACAATGTTTGGCTTGTTCTAGGTGTGCAAGATGTGGTTCTTCTACACATAAACATATGTCTATTCTTCCTCGGATCCTTTCCCATGTACGTTATGACACAATGTTGATTAGTCTTCTCTTGGTATTCGGTAGGTTTTGGTGATTATATATTTCACCTGTGTTTGTATATGTCTGTTAACCACAATATCCTAATGTATCCATTCCTCACAAATTTCTATTGGTGAACCATAAATTTGTTTAATGAATCTGTGGTTCACCTTCTGTGTGGAAATACCTTCACTGGTATCAATGTATAGGTAACACGTATAAGTGATATCATACGATATGTGCCTTTCTCTTTCTGTCTTACTACAAGTTTTGTGATTAACTCTAGACTCATCTACGGTGCTGCAAATGGCATTGTGTCCTTTGATTCCTTGGCTAATATTCCATCTCTACATGTACCAGTTCTTCTTTGTCCACTCATCTGTTGATGGACCTTTTGGATGTTTCCATGTCTTGGTTATTGTAATGCTGGGGCAATGCACATTTGCCTGCCTGTGTCTTTCCAATTCTGCCTTCTTAGGTTATAGGCCCAGGAGTGGGCCTGCTGGATCATATGGTAGCAAAATGTTTACCTTGTAAAGGCACCTCCATTCTGTTCTCAGTCGTGGAATTTACCAGGTTACGTCCCACTTAAATTTGAGGGTATGCACTTCTCCACAACATATTCAGCATTTATTGTTTGTAGATTATTTTTGCTGATGTTTACTCTGACTAGTGTGAGTGGATACCTCTTTGTGGTTGGATTTCCATGCGTCTCATAATCCCTTGAAATTGAGCTTTCTGGCATGTCCTTTTTTTCTTCACACGGTGAGTACAGCTTACCTCTTCAAATTGTTTTTGTGGAGTATGTGTGACATTTAGAAATATTTTGGCCATTACATCCCTCAAGACATTTGGAGAGCAGGTTTCATTTACAGCCCTCCAGTACTGGTGCATATAAAGTGACCCTTAGCTCAGGTTTTAGAGCTCCTGTTGCCGGTAATGGCCAGAGGGCGGCAGCATTTCTGCTTTTCCCAGTCTGTTAACTTTGGAAACAGACCTTCCTGGCAGTGGTGTTCCTCGGTTATAAATTAGAGTAGAATGTGCCCGGATAAACCCCAAAAGCTGATGTCTACTTACTTAGGTTTGTTCTCTAAATTGAATTTCTATATTTTTTATTGGAGTCATATTCCATTGTGTACATGGACCACTACTTCTTTCGCATTCCTCTGTTGATGGACATTTTCATAGCTTCCAAGTGTTGGCTATGGTAAATATTGCTGGTGTGGAGGATTGCCAGCGGGTGTTTCTGTTTTGCGGTACATGGGCCTCTCACTGCCGTGGCACCTCCCATTGCAGAGCACAGGCTCCGGACGTGCAGGCCCAGCGGCCATAGCTCAAGGGACCAGCCTCTCCGCGGCCTGTGGGCATTTCCCGAACCGGGGCATGAACCCATGTCCCCTGAATCTTCGGTGGACTCTCAACCACTGCGCCACCAGTAAAGCCCAGCCTGTGTCCTTTGGTTCCCATCCTCTCAGGCGATGTGCCCAGCAGTGGGTATGCTTGATTGAATGGTAGCTCAGTATTTACCTTTTCAAGGCACCTCCTTTGTGTTTTCCTTACTGGCTCTGACCATGTCTCACGCTGAAACAAGGGTAGGTGTTTCTCCACAACCCCTTCAGCATTTATTTTTTGCAGATTTTTTGCTGATGGCCACTCTGACTGGTGTGAGCTGATAGGATTTTTGTAATTTGGGTTTGCATGTCTTTAATTATTCCTAATGTTCAGCATTTTTCCACACCTTTTGTAAAATTACTGTTAAAGAAAAAAATGAAAAAGACGGAGAGTACAATGAACCCCTTGAAATTGACTTCTTGAAAGGTTGGCCTCTTTTGAAATTTTTGGTGAATTTTCGACCCCAGGATTGTTTTTGAGGGCAGGTGTCATTCAGAGGCCTGCAGTGAGTGTGAATATTTAGTGACCATTAGCACTGGGTTTAAAGCTGCTGTTGTGGGAAACGGCCACAAGGCGGCAGCATTTCTCCATTCCCAAATCTGCTTACTAGGGCAGCAGAGCCTTTCTGGAAGTCCTGTTCCTAGGTGGTGAATTTAACTGCAATGAGCCAGGAGAATCCCTCATAAGTTTATGACACATTACTTCTTGATGGTTGTGTTAGCTTTTTGAATCGGGGTAATGATTAGAATATTGTCTGTCTTAGGTGTACACAATCTGGTTTATTTGTGCTTTACATATATATGTATATTCATGTACAGATCCACTTCCCATGTAAATTATTGCAGAGTGTTCCATAGACCTCCCTTGTTATATGGTCGGTCTTTTTGATATATGTATTTAATAGGTATTTGTACACGTATGGTAACCCTAATCTGAATTTTACCCTTCCCCCCACCTTTCTTTTAAGTAAGCATAGTTTGTTTTCTATGTCTGTGAGTGTCTTTCTCTGTGGAAATATGTTCATTTGTGTCAGTTGCTAGATAACGCCTATAAGTGATACCGTAGGTAGGATATGTCTTTTGCTTTCCGACTTACCTCATGTTCTGTGATTATCTCTAGGCTCATCTATGGTGCCTCAAAGAGCCGTGTTTCATTGTTTTCCATGGCTAATATTCCATTGTGTACATGGACCGTTTCTTCTTTTTCCACTCCTCTGGTGCTGGACATTTTGGTTGCTTGCGTGTCTTGGCTAATGTGAAAATTCCTGCAGTGCAGCTGTTGAAGCCTGTGCCTTCTCGACTCTGGACTTCTCAGGTGAGAGGCTCAGCGGTGGGCCTGCTGAATGGAATGGTGGCTCAATTTTTACTTTTAAACGCAGCTCCTTTCTGTTCTCATTATTTGCTCTTTCCATTTTACATCTCACCAGCAGCTAGAGGGTACACAGTTCTCTAAAACCCCTTCAGCAGGTATTGTTTGTAGACTTTTAGCTGATGGTAGTTGACATGTGTGAGTTGAAACCTTTTGGGAGCTTGTATTTTCATGAGTCTGCTAATTCCTGATGTTGAGCTTTTATCCACTTTCCTCTTTTTTGAAAACGAGTGAGTAAAACTTACCACTCCATACTATCTCCTTGAAAAATTGGCAAGTTTTGAATTTTTTGGCCATTCCCTACCTCCGCACAATTGTTTAGGGCAGGTGTCCTTTAGAGCCCTGAGTCCTTTTGAATGTGAAGTGACCATTAGCTGTGGGTTTAAAGCCAGTCCTGTGGGAGACGGCCACAAGGCAGCAGCATTTCTACATTTCCAACTCTGGGGTTTTGGGCAACATAGCTTTCCTTGAAATCGTGTTAGTCAGCTGCAAAGTAGAGTGGAATGTGCCAGTGCAAACCCCCAAGAGCTTATATCTCCTAAATTGTTGTTTGTTTTTTAAATTTAAGTTTTTTTTATTATCAGAGCAAATTTGATAAAAATGTAGATTCTCCTAGGTGTTCAGTTTCTGGTTCATCCTATCAATGTATCTGTCTATTCCTCTTTGGATCCTTTCCCATGTATGTTATTATAGAGTGTTGAGGAGACCTCTCTTCGTATTCCATAGTTATTTTGCGATTATATATTTCATATGTGTTAGTATATGTCTGTAAACCCCCATATCCTTATTCATATATTGCTTACACCTTTCCATTTGGTAAAACGTAATTTGGTTTTCTGAATCTATGCGTGTCCTTGTCTTGGAAATTATTCCATGGGTATCAATTTTTAGGTAACACCTATAGGATGTCTGTCTTTTGGTTTCTTTCTCACTTCAAGTAGGGTGATGATCTCTAGATCTTGCTATGGTGGTGTCAGTGGCACTGTTCCATGCTTTTTCATGGCTAATATTCCATTGTGTACATGGACGACTTCTTCTTGGTGCATTTTCTGTTGATAGACATTTTGGTTTCTTCCAGGTCTTGGCTATGGTACATGTTGCTGCAGTGCAGGATTGCCAGCCTGTGTCTTTTGATTCTACTCAGGGGATAGGCACATGAGTGGGCCTACGAGATCACATGGTGGCTCCATGTTTACCCTTAAACCCTCCCCCATTCTGTTCTCCCTACTGACTCTTACCAGGTTACGTCCCACCAGCAGCTAAAGGGTCCCCAGTTCTCTAAAAGCCCTTCAGCATTTATTCTTTGTAGACTTTTCTTGCTGATGATCATTCTGACGGCTGTGAGTTGCACGTTTTTGTACACTGGATTTGCATGGCTTTATTAATTCCTGACGTTCAGCCTTTTTCCTTTCTCGTTTTTTTTTAACACACAAAAAAATGAAAAACGTAACAGAAGACCAATGTGCATAACTTATGTCTCTTGAAACTGTCATTTTGAAACATGGATATATTTTTAATTTTTTGGTCGATATAGAAACCAGGATTTGTTTTCAGGGCAGGTGTGATTTACAGGCCTGCAGTTCTTTTGAATATCAAGTGACCATTAGCGCTGGGATTAAAGCTGCTGTTGTGTGAAACGCCCACAAGGTGGCAGCAGTTCTCCTTTACCGAATCTGGTTACTAGGGCAACAGAGCCTCAATGAAAATCGTGTTCTAGGTTGTAATTTAGAATGGAATGTGCCAGGAAAAAGCCCCTTAATTTATGTCTCACTACTTCTTGTTCGTTTTTTTAATTAATTTATTTTTTTTACCACGGCAATGTGGATTACAATGTTTGGCTTGTTCTAGGTGTGCAAGATGTGGTTCTTCTACACATAAACATATGTCTATTCTTCCTCGGATCCTTTCCCATGTACGTTATGACACAATGTTGATTAGTCTTCTCTTGGTATTCGGTAGGTTTTGGTGATTATATATTTCACCTGTGTTTGTATATGTCTGTTAACCACAATATCCTAATGTATCCATTCCTCACAAATTTCTATTGGTGAACCATAAATTTGTTTAATGAATCTGTGGTTCACCTTCTGTGTGGAAATACCTTCACTGGTATCAATGTATAGGTAACACGTATAAGTGATATCATACGATATGTGCCTTTCTCTTTCTGTCTTACTACAAGTTTTGTGATTAACTCTAGACTCATCTACGGTGCTGCAAATGGCATTGTGTCCTTTGATTCCTTGGCTAATATTCCATCTCTACATGTACCAGTTCTTCTTTGTCCACTCATCTGTTGATGGACCTTTTGGATGTTTCCATGTCTTGGTTATTGTAATGCTGGGGCAATGCACATTTGCCTGCCTGTGTCTTTCCAATTCTGCCTTCTTAGGTTATAGGCCCAGGAGTGGGCCTGCTGGATCACATGGTAGCAAAATGTTTACCTTGTAAAGGCACCTCCATTCTCTTCTCAGTCGTGGCATTTACCAGGTTACGTCCCACTTAAATTTGAGGGTATGCACTTCTCCACGACATATTCAGCATTTATTGTTTGTAGATTATTTTTGCTGATGTTTACTCTGACTAGTGTGAGTGGATACCTCTTTGTGGTTGGATTTCCATGCGTCTCATAAGCCCTTGAAATTGAGCTTTCTGGCATGTCCTTTTTTTCTTCACACGGTGAGTACAGCTTACCTCTTCAAATTGTTTTTGTGGAGTATGTGTGACATTTAGAAATATTTTGGCCATTACATCCCTCAAGACATTTGGAGAGCAGGTTTCATTTACAGCCCTCCAGTACTGGTGCATATAAAGTGACCCTTAGCTCAGGTTTTAGAGCTCCTGTTGCCGGTAATGGCCAGAGGGCGGCAGCATTTCTGCTTTTCCCAGTCTGTTAACTTTGGAAACAGACCTTCCTGGCAGTGGTGTTCCTCGGTTATAAATTAGAGTAGAATGTGCCCGGATAAACCCCCAAAAGCTGATGTCTACTTACTTAGGTTTGTTCTCTAAATTGAATTTCTATATTTTTTATTGGAGTCATATTCCATTGTGTACATGGACCACTACTTCTTTCGCATTCCTCTGTTGATGGACATTTTCATAGCTTCCAAGTGTTGGCTATGGTAAATATTGCTGGTGTGGAGGATTGCCAGCGGGTGTTTCTGTTTTGTGGTACATGGGCCTCTCACTGCCGTGGCACCTCCCATTGCAGAGCACAGGCTCCGGACGTGCAGGCCCAGCGGCCATAGCTCAAGGAACCAGCCTCTCCGCGGCCTGTGGGCATTTCCCAAACCGGGGCATGAACCCATGTCCCCTGAATCTTCGGTGGACTCTCAACCACTGTGCCACCAGTAAAGCCCAGCCTGTGTCCTTTGGTTCCCATCCTCTCAGGTGATGTGCCCAGCAGTGGGTATGCTTGATTGAATGGTAGCTCAGTATTTACCTTTTCAAGGCACCTCCTTTGTGTTTTCCTTACTGGCTCTGACCATGTCTCACGCTGAAACAAGTGTAGGTGTTTCTCCACAACCCCTTCAGCATTTATTTTTTGCAGATTTTTTGCTGATGGCCACTCTGACTGGTGTGAGCTGATAAGATTTTTGTAATTTGGGTTTGCATGTCTTTAATTATTCCTAATGTTCAGCATTTTTCCACACCTTTTGTAAAATTACTGTTAAAGAAAAAAATGAAAAAGACGGAGAGTACAATGAACCCCTTGAAATTGACTTCTTGAAAGGTTGGCCTCTTTTGAAATTTTTGGTGAATTTTCGACCCCAGGATTGTTTTTGAGGGCAGGTGTCATTCAGAGGCCTGCAGTGAGTGTGAATATTTAGTGACCATTAGCACTGGGTTTAAAGCTGCTGTTGTGGGAAACGGCCACAAGGCGGCAGCATTTCTCCATTCCCAAATCTGCTTACTAGGGCAGCAGAGCCTTTCTGGAAGTCCTGTTCCTAGGTGGTGAATTTAACTGCAATGAGCCAGGAGAATCCCTCATAAGTTTATGACACATTACTTCTTGATGGTTGTGTTAGCTTTTTGAATCGGGGTAATGATTAGAATATTGTCTGTCTTAGGTGTACACAATCTGGTTTATTTGTGCTTTACATATATATGTATATTCATGTACAGATCCACTTCCCATGTAAATTATTGCAGAGTGTTCCATAGACCTCCCTTGTTATATGGTCGGTCTTTTTGATATATGTATTTAATAGGTATTTGTACACGTATGGTAACCCTAATCTGAATTTTACCCTTCCCCCCACCTTTCTTTTAAGTAAGCATAGTTTGTTTTCTATGTCTGTGAGTGTCTTTCTCTGTGGAAATATGTTCATTTGTGTCAGTTGCTAGATAACGCCTATAAGTGATACCGTAGGTAGGATATGTCTTTTGCTTTCCGACTTACCTCATGTTCTGTGATTATCTCTAGGCTCATCTATGGTGCCTCAAAGAGCCGTGTTTCATTGTTTTCCATGGCTAATATTCCATTGTGTACATGGACCGTTTCTTCTTTTTCCACTCCTCTGGTGCTGGACATTTTGGTTGCTTGCGTGTCTTGGCTAATGTGAAAATTCCTGCAGTGCAGCTGTTGAAGCCTGTGCCTTCTCGGCTCTGGACTTCTCAGGTGAGAGGCTCAGCGGTGGGCCTGCTGAATGGAATGGTGGCTCAATTTTTACTTTTAAACGCAGCTCCTTTCTGTTCTCATTATTTGCTCTTTCCATTTTACATCTCACCAGCAGCTAGAGGGTACACAGTTCTCTAAAACCCCTTCAGCAGGTATTGTTTGTAGACTTTTAGCTGATGGTAGTTGACATGTGTGAGTTGAAACCTTTTGGGAGCTTGTATTTTCATGAGTCTGCTAATTCCTGATGTTGAGCTTTTATCCACTTTCCTCTTTTTTGAAAATGAGTGAGTAAAACTTACCACTCCATACTATCTCCTTGAAAAATTGGCAAGTTTTGAATTTTTTGGCCATTCCCTACCTCCGCACAATTGTTTAGGGCAGGTGTCCTTTAGAGCCCTGAGTCCTTTTGAATGTGAAGTGACCATTAGCTGTGGGTTTAAAGCCAGTCCTGTGGGAGACGGCCACAAGGCAGCAGCATTTCTACATTTCCAACTCTGGGGTTTTGGGCAACATAGCTTTCCTTGAAATCGTGTTAGTCAGCTGCAAAGTAGAGTGGAATGTGACAGTGCAAACCCCCAAGAGCTTATATCTCCTAAATTGTTGTTTGTTTTTTAAATTTAAGTTTTTTTTATTATCAGAGCAAATTTGATAAAAATGTAGATTCTCCTAGGTGTTCAGTTTCTGGTTCATCCTATCAATGTATCTGTCTATTCCTCTTTGGATCCTTTCCCATGTATGTTATTATAGAGTGTTGAGGAGACCTCTCTTCGTATTCCATAGTTATTTTGCGATTATATATTTCATATGTGTTAGTATATGTCTGTAAACCCCCATATCCTTATTCATATATTGCTTACACCTTTCCATTTGGTAAAACGTAATTTGGTTTTCTGAATCTATGCGTGTCCTTGTCTTGGAAATTATTCCATGGGTATCAATTTTTAGGTAACACCTATAGGATGTCTGTCTTTTGGTTTCTTTCTCACTTCAAGTAGGGTGATGATCTCTAGATCTTGCTATGGTGGTGTCAGTGGCACTGTTCCATGCTTTTTCATGTCTAATATTTCATTGTGTACATGGACGACTTCTTCTTGGTGCATTTTCTGTTGATAGACATTTTGGTTTCTTCCAGGTCTTGGCTATGGTACATGTTGCTGCAGTGCAGGATTGCCAGCCTGTGTCTTTTGATGCTACTCAGGGGATAGGCACATGAGTGGGCCTACGAGATCACATGGTGGCTCCATGTTTACCCTTAAACCCTCCCCCATTCTGTTCTCCCTACTGACTCTTACCAGGTTACGTCCCACCAACAGCCAAAGGGTCCCCAGTTCTCTAAAAGCCCTTCAGCATTTATTCTTTGTAGACTTTTCTTGCTGATGATCATTCTGACGGCTGTGAGTTGCACGTTTTTGTACACTGGATTTGCATGGCTTTATTAATTCCTGACGTTCAGCCTTTTTCCTTTCTCGTTTTTTTTTAACACAAAAAAAATGAAAAACGTAACAGAAGACCAATGTGCATAACTTATGTCTCTTGAAACTGTTATTTTGAAACATGGATATATTTTTAATTTTTTGGTCGATATAGAAACCAGGATTTGTTTTCAGGGCAGGTGTGATTTACAGGCCTGCAGTTATTTTGAATATCAAGTGACCATTAGCGCTGGGATTAAAGCTGCTGTTGTGTGAAACGCCCACAAGGTGGCAGCAGTTCTCCTTTACCGAATCTGGTTACTAGGGCAACAGAGCCTCAATGAAAATCGTGTTCTAGGTTGTAATTTAGAATGGAATGTGCCAGGAAAAAGCCCCTTAATTTATGTCTCACTACTTCTTGTTCGTTTTATTAATTAATTTATTTTTTTTACCACGGCAATGTGGATTACAATGTTTGGCTTGTTCTAGGTGTGCAAGATGTGGTTCTTCTACACATAAACATATGTGATTCTTCCTCGGATCCTTTCCCATGTACGTTATGACACAACGTTGATTAGTCTTCTCTTGGTATTCGGTAGGTTTTGGTGATTATATATTTCACCTGTGTTTGTATATGTCTGTTAACCACAATATCCTAATGTATCCATTCCTCACAAATTTCTATTGGTGAACCATAAATTTGTTTAATGAATCTGTGGTTCACCTTCTGTGTGAAAATACCTTCACTGGTATCAATGTATAGGTAACACGTATAAGTGATATCATACGATATGTGCCTTTCTCTTTCTGTCTTACTACAAGTTTTGTGATTAACTCTAGACTCATCTACGGTGCTGCAAATGGCATTGTGTCCTTTGATTCCTTGGCTAATATTCCATCTCTACATGTACCAGTTCTTCTTTGTCCACTCATCTGTTGATGGACCTTTTGGATGTTTCCATGTCTTGGTTATTGTAATGCTGGGGCAATGCACATTTGCCTGCCTGTGTCTTTCCAATTCTGCCTTCTTAGGTTATAGGCCCAGGAGTGGGCCTGCTGGATCATATGGTAGCAAAATGTTTACCTTGTAAAGGCACCTCCATTCTCTTCTCAGTCGTGGCATTTACCAGGTTACGTCCCACTTAAATTTGAGGGTATGCACTTCTCCACGACATATTCAGCATTTATTGTTTGTAGATTATTTTTGCTGATGTTTACTCTGACTAGTGTGAGTGGATACCTCTTTGTGGTTGGATTTCCATGCGTCTCATAATCCCTTGAAATTGAGCTTTCTGGCATGTCCTTTTTTTCTTCACACGGTGAGTACAGCTTACCTCTTCAAATTGTTTTTGTGGAGTATGTGTGACATTTAGAAATATTTTGGCCATTACATCCCTCAAGACATTTGGAGAGCAGGTTTCATTTACAGCCCTCCAGTACTGGTGCATATAAAGTGACCCTTAGCTCAGGTTTTAGAGCTCCTGTTGCAGGTAATGGCCAGAGGGCGGCAGCATTTCTGCTTTTCCCAGTCTGTTAACTTTGGAAACAGACCTTCCTGGCAGTGGTGTTCCTCGGTTATAAATTAGAGTAGAATGTGCCCGGATAAACCCCCAAAAGCTGATGTCTACTTACTTAGGTTTGTTCTCTAAATTGAATTTCTATATTTTTTATTGGAGTCATATTCCATTGTGTACATGGACCACCACTTCTTTTGCATTCCTCTGTTGATGGACATTTTCATAGCTTCCAAGTGTTGGCTATGGTAAATATTGCTGGTGTGGAGGATTGCCAGCGGGTGTTTCTGTTTTGTGGTACATGGGCCTCTCACTGCCGTGGCACCTCCCATTGCAGAGCACAGGCTCCGGACGTGCAGGCCCAGCGGCCATAGCTCAAGGGACCAGCCTCTCCGCGGCCTGTGGGCATTTCCCGAACCGGGGCATGAACCCATGTCCCCTGAATCTTCAGTGGACTCTCAACCACTGTGCCACCAGTAAAGCCCAGCCTGTGTCCTTTGGTTCCCATCCTCTCAGGTGATGTGCCCAGCAGTGGGTATGCTTGATTGAATGGTAGCTCAGTATTTACCTTTTCAAGGCACCTCCTTTGTGTTTTCCTTACTGGCTCTGACCATGTCTCACGCTGAAACAAGGGTAGGTGTTTCTCCACAACCCCTTCAGCATTTATTTTTTGCAGATTTTTTGCTGATGGCCACTCTGACTGGTGTGAGCTGATAGGATTTTTGTAATTTGGGTTTGCATGTCTTTAATTATTCCTAATGTTCAGCATTTTTCCACACCTTTTGTAAAATTACTGTTAAAGAAAAAAATGAAGAAGACGGAGAGTACAATGAACCCCTTGAAATTGACTTCTTGAAAGGTTGGCCTCTTTTGAAATTTTTGGTGAATTTTCGACCCCAGGATTGTTTTTGAGGGCAGGTGTCATTCAGAGGCCTGCAGTGAGTGTGAATATTTAGTGACCATTAGCACTGGGTTTAAAGCTGCTGTTGTGGGAAACGGCCACAAGGCAGCAGCATTTCTCCATTCCCAAATCTGCTTACTAGGGCAGCAGAGCCTTTCTGGAAGTCCTGTTCCTAGGTGGTGAATTTAACTGCAATGAGCCAGGAGAATCCCTCATAAGTTTATGACACATTACTTCTTGATGGTTGTGTTAGCTTTTTGAATCGGGGTAATGATTAGAATATTGTCTGTCTTAGGTGTACACAATCTGGTTTATTTGTGCTTTACATATATATGTATATTCATGTACAGATCCACTTCCCATGTAAATTATTGCAGAGTGTTCCATAGACCTCCCTTGTTATATGGTCGGTCTTTTTGATATATGTATTTAATAGGTATTTGTACACGTATGGTAACCCTAATCTGAATTTTACCCTTCCCCCCACCTTTCTTTTAAGTAAGCATAGTTTGTTTTCTATGTCTGTGAGTGTCTTTCTCTGTGGAAATATGTTCATTTGTGTCAGTTGCTAGATAACGCCTATAAGTGATACCGTAGGTAGGATATGTCTTTTGCTTTCCGACTTACCTCATGTTCTGTGATTACCTCTAGGCTCATCTATGGTGCCTCAAAGAGCCGTGTTTCATTGTTTTCCATGGCTAATATTCCATTGTGTACATGGACCACTTCTTCTTTTTCCACTCCTCTGGTGCTGGACATTTTGGTTGCTTGCGTGTCTTGGCTAATGTGAAAATTCCTGCAGTGCAGCTGTTGAAGCCTGTGCCTTCTCGACTCTGGACTTCTCAGGTGAGAGGCTCAGCGGTGGGCCTGCTGAATGGAATGGTGGCTCAATTTTTACTTTTAAACGCAGCTCCTTTCTGTTCTCATTATTTGCTGTTTCCATTTTACATCTCACCAGCAGCTAGAGGGTACACAGTTCTCTAAAACCCCTTCAGCAGGTATTGTTTGTAGACTTTTAGCTGATGGTAGTTGACATGTGTGAGTTGAAACCTTTTGGGAGCTTGTATTTTCATGAGTCTGCTAATTCCTGATGTTGAGCTTTTATCCACTTTCCTCTTTTTTGAAAATGAGTGAGTAAAACTTACCACTCCATACTATCGCCTTGAAAAATTGGCAAGTTTTGAATTTTTTGGCCATTCCCTACCTCCGCACAATTGTTTAGGGCAGGTGTCCTTTAGAGCCCTGAGTCCTTTTGAATGTGAAGTGACCATTAGCTGTGGGTTTAAAGCCAGTCCTGTGGGAGACGGCCACAAGGCAGCAGCATTTCTACATTTCCAACTCTGGGGTTTTGGGCAACATAGCTTTCCTTGAAATCGTGTTAGTCAGCTGCAAAGTAGAGTGGAATGTGCCAGTGCAAACCCCCAAGAGCTTATATCTCCTAAATTGTTGTTTGTTTTTTAAATTTAAGTTTTTTTTATTATCAGAGCAAATTTGATAAAAATGTAGATTCTCCTAGGTGTTCAGTTTCTGGTTCATCCTATCAATGTATCTGTCTATTCCTCTTTGGATCCTTTCCCATGTATGTTATTATAGAGTGTTGAGGAGACCTCTCTTCGTATTCCATAGTTATTTTGCGATTATATATTTCATATGTGTTAGTATATGTCTGTAAACCCCCATATCCTTATTCATATATTGCTTACACCTTTCCATTTGGTAAAACGTAATTTGGTTTTCTGAATCTATGCGTGTCCTTGTCTTGGAAATTATTCCATGGGTATCAATTTTTAGGTAACACCTATAGGATGTCTGTCTTTTGGTTTCTTTCTCACTTCAAGTAGGGTGATGATCTCTAGATCTTGCTATGGTGGTGTCAGTGGCACTGTTCCATGCTTTTTCATGGCTAATATTCCATTGTGTACATGGACGACTTCTTCTTGGTGCATTTTCTGTTGATAGACATTTTGGTTTCTTCCAGGTGTTGGCTATGGTACATGTTGCTGCAGTGCAGGATTGCCAGCCTGTGTCTTTTGATTCTACTCAGGGGATAGGCACATGAGTGAGCCTACGAGATCACATGGTGGCTCCATGTTTACCCTTAAACCCTCCCCCATTCTGTTCTCCCTACTGACTCTTACCAGGTTACATCCCACCAGCAGCTAAAGGGTCCCCAGTTCTCTAAAAGCCCTTCAGCATTTATTCTTTGTAGACTTTTCTTGCTGATGATCATTCTGACGGCTGTGAGTTGCACGTTTTTGTACACTGGATTTGCATGGCTTTATTAATTCCTGACGTTCAGCCTTTTTCCTTTCTCGTTTTTTTTTAACACAAAAAAAATGAAAAACGTAACAGAAGACCAATGTGCATAACTTATGTCTCTTGAAACTGTCATTTTGAAACATGGATATATTTTTAATTTTTTGGTCGATATAGAAACCAGGATTTGTTTTCAGGGCAGGTGTGATTTACAGGCCTGCAGTTCTTTTGAATATCAAGTGACCATTAGCGCTGGGATTAAAGCTGCTGTTGTGTGAAACGCCCACAAGGTGGCAGCAGTTCTCCTTTACCGAATCTGGTTACTAGGGCAACAGAGCCTCAATGAAAATCGTGTTCTAGGTTGTAATTTAGAATGGAATGTGCCAGGAAAAAGCCCCTTAATTTATGTCTCACTACTTCTTGTTCATTTTTTTAATTAATTCATTTTTTTTTACCACAGCAATGTGGATTACAATGTTTGGCTTGTTCTAGGTGTGCAAGATGTGGTTCTTCTACACATAAACATATGTCTATTCTTCCTCGGATCCTTTCCCATGTACGTTATGACACAATGTTGATTAGTCTTCTCTTGGTATTCGGTAGGTTTTGGTGATTATATATTTCACCTGTGTTTGTATATGTCTGTTAACCACAATATCCTAATGTATCCATTCCTCACAAATTTCTATTGGTGAACCATAAATTTGTTTAATGAATCTGTGGTTCACCTTCTGTGTGGAAATACCTTCACTGGTATCAATGTATAGGTAACACGTATAAGTGATATCATACGATATGTGCCTTTCTCTTTCTGTCTTACTACAAGTTTTGTGATTAACTCTAGACTCATCTACGGTGCTGCAAATGGCATTGTGTCCTTTGATTCCTTGGCTAATATTCCATCTCTACATGTACCAGTTCTTCTTTGTCCACTCATCTGTTGATGGACCTTTTGGATGTTTCCATGTCTTGGTTATTGTAATGCTGGGGCAATGCACATTTGCCTGCCTGTGTCTTTCCAATTCTGCCTTCTTAGGTTATAGGCCCAGGAGTGGGCCTGCTGGATCACATGGTAGCAAAATGTTTACCTTGTAAAGGCACCTCCATTCTGTTCTCAGTCGTGGCATTTACCAGGTTACGTCCCACTTAAATTTGAGGGTATGCACTTCTCCACAACATATTCAGCATTTATTGTTTGTAGATTATTTTTGCTGATGTTTACTCTGACTAGTGTGAGTGGATACCTCTTTGTGGTTGGATTTCCATGCGTCTCATAATCCCTTGAAATTGAGCTTTCTGGCATGTCCTTTTTTTCTTCACACGGTGAGTACAGCTTACCTCTTCAAATTGTTTTTGTGGAGTATGTGTGACATTTAGAAATATTTTGGCCATTACATCCCTCAAGACATTTGGAGAGCAGGTTTCATTTACAGCCCTCCAGTACTGGTGCATATAAAGTGACCCTTAGCTCAGGTTTTAGAGCTCCTGTTGCAGGTAATGGCCAGAGGGCGGCAGCATTTCTGCTTTTCCCAGTCTGTTAACTTTGGAAACAGACCTTCCTGGCAGTGGTGTTCCTCGGTTATAAATTAGAGTAGAATGTGCCCAGATAAACCCCCAAAAGCTGATGTCTACTTACTTAGGTTTGTTCTCTAAATTGAATTTCTATATTTTTTATTGGAGTCATATTCCATTGTGTACATGGACCACTACTTCTTTCGCATTCCTCTGTTGATGGACATTTTCATAGCTTCCAAGTGTTGGCTATGGTAAATATTGCTGGTGTGGAGGATTGCCAGCGGGTGTTTCTGTTTTGCGGTACATGGGCCTCTCACTGCCGTGGCACCTCCCATTGCAGAGCACAGGCTCCGGACGTGCAGGCCCAGCGGCCATAGCTCAAGGGACCAGCCTCTCCGCGGCCTGTGGGCATTTCCCGAACCGGGGCATGAACCCATGTCCCCTGAATCTTCGGTGGACTCTCAACCACTGCGCCACCAGTAAAGCCCAGCCTGTGTCCTTTGGTTCCCATCCTCTCAGGCGATGTGCCCAGCAGTGGGTATGCTTGATTGAATGGTAGCTCAGTATTTACCTTTTCAAGGCACCTCCTTTGTGTTTTCCTTACTGGCTCTGACCATGTCTCACGCTGAAACAAGGGTAGGTGTTTCTCCACAACCCCTTCAGCATTTATTTTTTGCAGATTTTTTGCTGATGGCCACTCTGACTGGTGTGAGCTGATAGGATTTTTGTAATTTGGGTTTGCATGTCTTTAATTATTCCTAATGTTCAGCATTTTTCCACACCTTTTGTAAAATTACTGTTAAAGAAAAAAATGAAAAAGACGGAGAGTACAATGAACCCCTTGAAATTGACTTCTTGAAAGGTTGGCCTCTTTTGAAACTTTTGGTGAATTTTCGACCCCAGGATTGTTTTTGAGGGCAGGTGTCATTCAGAGGCCTGCAGTGAGTGTGAATATTTAGTGACCATTAGCACTGGGTTTAAAGCTGCTGTTGTGGGAAACGGCCACAAGGCGGCAGCATTTCTCCATTCCCAAATCTGCTTACTAGGGCAGCAGAGCCTTTCTGGAAGTCCTGTTCCTAGGTGGTGAATTTAACTGCAATGAGCCAGGAGAATCCCTCATAAGTTTATGACACATTACTTCTTGATGGTTGTGTTAGCTTTTTGAATCGGGGTAATGATTAGAATATTGTCTGTCTTAGGTGTACACAATCTGGTTTATTTGTGCTTTACATATATATGTATATTCATGTACAGATCCACTTCCCATGTAAATTATTGCAGAGTGTTCCATAGACCTCCCTTGTTATATGGTCGGTCTTTTTGATATATGTATTTAATAGGTATTTGTACACGTATGGTAACCCTAATCTGAATTTTACCCTTCCCCCCACCTTTCTTTTAAGTAAGCATAGTTTGTTTTCTATGTCTGTGAGTGTCTTTCTCTGTGGAAATATGTTCATTTGTGTCAGTTGCTAGATAACGCCTATAAGTGATACCGTAGGTAGGATATGTCTTTTGCTTTCCGACTTACCTCATGTTCTGTGATTACCTCTAGGCTCATCTATGGTGCCTCAAAGAGCCGTGTTTCATTGTTTTCCATGGCTAATATTCCATTGTGTACATGGACCACTTCTTCTTTTTCCACTCCTCTGGTGCTGGACATTTTGGTTGCTTGCGTGTCTTGGCTAATGTGAAAATTCCTGCAGTGCAGCTGTTGAAGCCTGTGCCTTCTCGACTCTGGACTTCTCAGGTGAGAGGCTCAGCGGTGGGCCTGCTGAATGGAATGGTGGCTCAATTTTTACTTTTAAACGCAGCTCCTTTCTGTTCTCATTATTTGCTGTTTCCATTTTACATCTCACCAGCAGCTAGAGGGTACACAGTTCTCTAAAACCCCTTCAGCAGGTATTGTTTGTAGACTTTTAGCTGATGGTAGTTGACATGTGTGAGTTGAAACCTTTTGGGAGCTTGTATTTTCATGAGTCTGCTAATTCCTGATGTTGAGCTTTTATCCACTTTCCTCTTTTTTGAAAATGAGTGAGTAAAACTTACCACTCCATACTATCGCCTTGAAAAATTGGCAAGTTTTGAATTTTTTGGCCATTCCCTACCTCCGCACAATTGTTTAGGGCAGGTGTCCTTTAGAGCCCTGAGTCCTTTTGAATGTGAAGTGACCATTAGCTGTGGGTTTAAAGCCAGTCCTGTGGGAGACGGCCACAAGGCAGCAGCATTTCTACATTTCCAACTCTGGGGTTTTGGGCAACATAGCTTTCCTTGAAATCGTGTTAGTCAGCTGCAAAGTAGAGTGGAATGTGCCAGTGCAAACCCCCAAGAGCTTATATCTCCTAAATTGTTGTTTGTTTTTTAAATTTAAGTTTTTTTTATTATCAGAGCAAATTTGATAAAAATGTAGATTCTCCTAGGTGTTCAGTTTCTGGTTCATCCTATCAATGTATCTGTCTATTCCTCTTTGGATCCTTTCCCATGTATGTTATTATAGAGTGTTGAGGAGACCTCTCTTCGTATTCCATAGTTATTTTGCGATTATATATTTCATATGTGTTAGTATATGTCTGTAAACCCCCATATCCTTATTCATATATTGCTTACACCTTTCCATTTGGTAAAACGTAATTTGGTTTTCTGAATCTATGCGTGTCCTTGTCTTGGAAATTATTCCATGGGTATCAATTTTTAGGTAACACCTATAGGATGTCTGTCTTTTGGTTTCTTTCTCACTTCAAGTAGGGTGATGATCTCTAGATCTTGCTATGGTGGTGTCAGTGGCACTGTTCCATGCTTTTTCATGGCTAATATTCCATTGTGTACATGGACGACTTCTTCTTGGTGCATTTTCTGTTGATAGACATTTTGGTTTCTTCCAGGTGTTGGCTATGGTACATGTTGCTGCAGTGCAGGATTGCCAGCCTGTGTCTTTTGATTCTACTCAGGGGATAGGCACATGAGTGAGCCTACGAGATCACATGGTGGCTCCATGTTTACCCTTAAACCCTCCCCCATTCTGTTCTCCCTACTGACTCTTACCAGGTTACATCCCACCAGCAGCTAAAGGGTCCCCAGTTCTCTAAAAGCCCTTCAGCATTTATTCTTTGTAGACTTTTCTTGCTGATGATCATTCTGACGGCTGTGAGTTGCACGTTTTTGTACACTGGATTTGCATGGCTTTATTAATTCCTGACGTTCAGCCTTTTTCCTTTCTCGTTTTTTTTTAACACAAAAAAAATGAAAAACGTAACAGAAGACCAATGTGCATAACTTATGTCTCTTGAAACTGTCATTTTGAAACATGGATATATTTTTAATTTTTTGGTCGATATAGAAACCAGGATTTGTTTTCAGGGCAGGTGTGATTTACAGGCCTGCAGTTCTTTTGAATATCAAGTGACCATTAGCGCTGGGATTAAAGCTGCTGTTGTGTGAAACGCCCACAAGGTGGCAGCAGTTCTCCTTTACCGAATCTGGTTACTAGGGCAACAGAGCCTCAATGAAAATCGTGTTCTAGGTTGTAATTTAGAATGGAATGTGCCAGGAAAAAGCCCCTTAATTTATGTCTCACTACTTCTTGTTCATTTTTTTAATTAATTCATTTTTTTTTACCACAGCAATGTGGATTACAATGTTTGGCTTGTTCTAGGTGTGCAAGATGTGGTTCTTCTACACATAAACATATGTCTATTCTTCCTCGGATCCTTTCCCATGTACGTTATGACACAATGTTGATTAGTCTTCTCTTGGTATTCGGTAGGTTTTGGTGATTATATATTTCACCTGTGTTTGTATATGTCTGTTAACCACAATATCCTAATGTATCCATTCCTCACAAATTTCTATTGGTGAACCATAAATTTGTTTAATGAATCTGTGGTTCACCTTCTGTGTGGAAATACCTTCACTGGTATCAATGTATAGGTAACACGTATAAGTGATATCATACGATATGTGCCTTTCTCTTTCTGTCTTACTACAAGTTTTGTGATTAACTCTAGACTCATCTACGGTGCTGCAAATGGCATTGTGTCCTTTGATTCCTTGGCTAATATTCCATCTCTACATGTACCAGTTCTTCTTTGTCCACTCATCTGTTGATGGACCTTTTGGATGTTTCCATGTCTTGGTTATTGTAATGCTGGGGCAATGCACATTTGCCTGCCTGTGTCTTTCCAATTCTGCCTTCTTAGGTTATAGGCCCAGGAGTGGGCCTGCTGGATCACATGGTAGCAAAATGTTTACCTTGTAAAGGCACCTCCATTCTGTTCTCAGTCGTGGCATTTACCAGGTTACGTCCCACTTAAATTTGAGGGTATGCACTTCTCCACGACATATTCAGCATTTATTGTTTGTAGATTATTTTTGCTGATGTTTACTCTGACTAGTGTGAGTGGATACCTCTTTGTGGTTGGATTTCCATGCGTCTCATAAGCCCTTGAAATTGAGCTTTCTGGCATGTCCTTTTTTTCTTCACACGGTGAGTACAGCTTACCTCTTCAAATTGTTTTTGTGGAGTATGTGTGACATTTAGAAATATTTTGGCCATTACATCCCTCAAGACATTTGGAGAGCAGGTTTCATTTACAGCCCTCCAGTACTGGTGCATATAAAGTGACCCTTAGCTCAGGTTTTAGAGCTCCTGTTGCAGGTAATGGCCAGAGGGCGGCAGCATTTCTGCTTTTCCCAGTCTGTTAACTTTGGAAACAGACCTTCCTGGCAGTGGTGTTCCTCGGTTATAAATTAGAGTAGAATGTGCCCAGATAAACCCCCAAAAGCTGATGTCTACTTACTTAGGTTTGTTCTCTAAATTGAATTTCTATATTTTTTATTGGAGTCATATTCCATTGTGTACATGGACCACTACTTCTTTCGCATTCCTCTGTTGATGGACATTTTCATAGCTTCCAAGTGTTGGCTATGGTAAATATTGCTGGTGTGGAGGATTGCCAGCGGGTGTTTCTGTTTTGCGGTACATGGGCCTCTCACTGCCGTGGCACCTCCCATTGCAGAGCACAGGCTCCGGACGTGCAGGCCCAGCGGCCATAGCTCAAGGGACCAGCCTCTCCGCGGCCTGTGGGCATTTCCCGAACCGGGGCATGAACCCATGTCCCCTGAATCTTCGGTGGACTCTCAACCACTGCGCCACCAGTAAAGCCCAGCCTGTGTCCTTTGGTTCCCATCCTCTCAGGCGATGTGCCCAGCAGTGGGTATGCTTGATTGAATGGTAGCTCAGTATTTACCTTTTCAAGGCACCTCCTTTGTGTTTTCCTTACTGGCTCTGACCATGTCTCACGCTGAAACAAGGGTAGGTGTTTCTCCACAACCCCTTCAGCATTTATTTTTTGCAGATTTTTTGCTGATGGCCACTCTGACTGGTGTGAGCTGATAGGATTTTTGTAATTTGGGTTTGCATGTCTTTAATTATTCCTAATGTTCAGCATTTTTCCACACCTTTTGTAAAATTACTGTTAAAGAAAAAAATGAAGAAGACGGAGAGTACAATGAACCCCTTGAAATTGACTTCTTGAAAGGTTGGCCTCTTTTGAAATTTTTGGTGAATTTTCGACCCCAGGATTGTTTTTGAGGGCAGGTGTCATTCAGAGGCCTGCAGTGAGTGTGAATATTTAGTGACCATTAGCACTGGGTTTAAAGCTGCTGTTGTGGGAAACGGCCACAAGGCAGCAGCATTTCTCCATTCCCAAATCTGCTTACTAGGGCAGCAGAGCCTTTCTGGAAGTCCTGTTCCTAGGTGGTGAATTTAACTGCAATGAGCCAGGAGAATCCCTCATAAGTTTATGACACATTACTTCTTGATGGTTGTGTTAGCTTTTTGAATCGGGGTAATGATTAGAATATTGTCTGTCTTAGGTGTACACAATCTGGTTTATTTGTGCTTTACATATATATGTATATTCATGTACAGATCCACTTCCCATGTAAATTATTGCAGAGTGTTCCATAGACCTCCCTTGTTATATGGTCGGTCTTTTTGATATATGTATTTAATAGGTATTTGTACACGTATGGTAACCCTAATCTGAATTTTACCCTTCCCCCCACCTTTCTTTTAAGTAAGCATAGTTTGTTTTCTATGTCTGTGAGTGTCTTTCTCTGTGGAAATATGTTCATTTGTGTCAGTTGCTAGATAACGCCTATAAGTGATACCGTAGGTAGGATATGTCTTTTGCTTTCCGACTTACCTCATGTTCTGTGATTACCTCTAGGCTCATCTATGGTGCCTCAAAGAGCCGTGTTTCATTGTTTTCCATGGCTAATATTCCATTGTGTACATGGACCACTTCTTCTTTTTCCACTCCTCTGGTGCTGGACATTTTGGTTGCTTGCGTGTCTTGGCTAATGTGAAAATTCCTGCAGTGCAGCTGTTGAAGCCTGTGCCTTCTCGACTCTGGACTTCTCAGGTGAGAGGCTCAGCGGTGGGCCTGCTGAATGGAATGGTGGCTCAATTTTTACTTTTAAACGCAGCTCCTTTCTGTTCTCATTATTTGCTGTTTCCATTTTACATCTCACCAGCAGCTAGAGGGTACACAGTTCTCTAAAACCCCTTCAGCAGGTATTGTTTGTAGACTTTTAGCTGATGGTAGTTGACATGTGTGAGTTGAAACCTTTTGGGAGCTTGTATTTTCATGAGTCTGCTAATTCCTGATGTTGAGCTTTTATCCACTTTCCTCTTTTTTGAAAATGAGTGAGTAAAACTTACCACTCCATACTATCGCCTTGAAAAATTGGCAAGTTTTGAATTTTTTGGCCATTCCCTACCTCCGCACAATTGTTTAGGGCAGGTGTCCTTTAGAGCCCTGAGTCCTTTTGAATGTGAAGTGACCATTAGCTGTGGGTTTAAAGCCAGTCCTGTGGGAGACGGTCACAAGGCAGCAGCATTTCTACATTTCCAACTCTGGGGTTTTGGGCAACATAGCTTTCCTTGAAATCGTGTTAGTCAGCTGCAAAGTAGAGTGGAATGTGCCAGTGCAAACCCCCAAGAGCTTATATCTCCTAAATTGTTGTTTGTTTTTTAAATTTAAGTTTTTTTTTTTATTATCAGAGCAAATTTGATAAAAATGTAGATTCTCCTAGGTGTTCAGTTTCTGGTTCATCCTATCAATGTATCTGTCTATTCCTCTTTGGATCCTTTCCCATGTATGTTATTATAGAGTGTTGAGGAGACCTCTCTTCGTATTCCATAGTTATTTTGCGATTATATATTTCATATGTGTTAGTATATGTCTGTAAACCCCCATATCCTTATTCATATATTGCTTACACCTTTCCATTTGGTAAAACGTAATTTGGTTTTCTGAATCTATGCGTGTCCTTGTCTTGGAAATTATTCCATGGGTATCAATTTTTAGGTAACACCTATAGGATGTCTGTCTTTTGGTTTCTTTCTCACTTCAAGTAGGGTGATGATCTCTAGATCTTGCTATGGTGGTGTCAGTGGCACTGTTCCATGCTTTTTCATGGCTAATATTCCATTGTGTACATGGACGACTTCTTCTTGGTGCATTTTCTGTTGATAGACATTTTGGTTTCTTCCAGGTCTTGGCTATGGTACATGTTGCTGCAGTGCAGGATTGCCAGCCTGTGTCTTTTGATTCTACTCAGGGGATAGGCACATGAGTGGGCCTACGAGATCACATGGTGGCTCCATGTTTACCCTTAAACCCTCCCCCATTCTGTTCTCCCTACTGACTCTTACCAGGTTACATCCCACCAGCAGCTAAAGGGTCCCCAGTTCTCTAAAAGCCCTTCAGCATTTATTCTTTGTAGACTTTTCTTGCTGATGATCATTCTGACGGCTGTGAGTTGCACGTTTTTGTACACTGGATTTGCATGGCTTTATTAATTCCTGACGTTCAGCCTTTTTCCTTTCTCGTTTTTTTTTAACACAAAAAAAATGAAAAACGTAACAGAAGACCAATGTGCATAACTTATGTCTCTTGAAACTGTCATTTTGAAACATGGATATATTTTTAATTTTTTGGTCGATATAGAAACCAGGATTTGTTTTCAGGGCAGGTGTGATTTACAGGCCTGCAGTTATTTTGAATATCAAGTGACCATTAGCGCTGGGATTAAAGCTGCTGTTGTGTGAAATGCCCACAAGGTGGCAGCAGTTCTCCTTTACCGAATCTGGTTACTAGGGCAACAGAGCCTCAATGAAAACCGTGTTCTAGGTTGTAATTTAGAATGGAATGTGCCAGGAAAAAGCCCCTTAATTTATGTCTCACTACTTCTTGTTCGTTTTTTAAATTAATTTATTTTTTTTTACCACAGCAATGTGGATTACAATGTTTGGCTTGTTCTAGGTGTGCAAGATGTGGTTCTTCTACACATAAACATATGTCTATTCTTCCTCGGATCCTTTCCCATGTACGTTATGACACAATGTTGATTAGTCTTCTCTTGGTATTCGGTAGGTTTTGGTGATTATATATTTCACCTGTGTTTGTATATGTCTGTTAACCACAATATCCTAATGTATCCATTCCTCACAAATTTCTATTGGTGAACCATAAATTTGTTTAATGAATCTGTGGTTCTCCTTCTGTGTGGAAATACCTTCACTGGTATCAATGTATAGGTAACACGTATAAGTGATATCATACGATATGTGCCTTTCTCTTTCTGTCTTACTACAAGTTTTGTGATTAACTCTAGACTCATCTACGGTGCTGCAAATGGCATTGTGTCCTTTGATTCCTTGGCTAATATTCCATCTCTACATGTACCAGTTCTTCTTTGTCCACTCATCTGTTGATGGACCTTTTGGATGTTTCCATGTCTTGGTTATTGTAATGCTGGGGCAATGCACATTTGCCTGCCTGTGTCTTTCCAATTCTGCCTTCTTAGGTTATAGGCCCAGGAGTGGGCCTGCTGGATCACATGGTAGCAAAATGTTTACCTTGTAAAGGCACCTCCATTCTGTTCTCAGTCGTGGCATTTACCAGGTTACGTCCCACTTAAATTTGAGGGTATGCACTTCTCCACGACATATTCAGCATTTATTGTTTGTAGATTATTTTTGCTGATGTTTACTCTGACTAGTGTGAGTGGATACCTCTTTGTGGTTGGATTTCCATGCGTCTCATAAGCCCTTGAAATTGAGCTTTCTGGCATGTCCTTTTTTTCTTCACACGGTGAGTACAGCTTACCTCTTCAAATTGTTTTTGTGGAGTATGTGTGACATTTAGAAATATTTTGGCCATTACATCCCTCAAGACATTTGGAGAGCAGGTTTCATTTACAGCCCTCCAGTACTGGTGCATATAAAGTGACCCTTAGCTCAGGTTTTAGAGCTCCTGTTGCAGGTAATGGCCAGAGGGCGGCAGCATTTCTGCTTTTCCCAGTCTTTTAACTTTGGAAACAGACCTTCCTGGCAGTGGTGTTCCTCGGTTATAAATTAGAGTAGAATGTGCCCAGATAAACCCCCAAAAGCTGATGTCTACTTACTTAGGTTTGTTCTCTAAATTGAATTTCTATATTTTTTATTGGAGTCATATTCCATTGTGTACATGGACCACTACTTCTTTCGCATTCCTCTGTTGATGGACATTTTCATAGCTTCCAAGTGTTGGCTATGGTAAATATTGCTGGTGTGGAGGATTGCCAGCGGGTGTTTCTGTTTTGCGGTACATGGGCCTCTCACTGCCGTGGCACCTCCCATTGCAGAGCACAGGCTCCGGACGTGCAGGCCCAGCGGCCATAGCTCAAGGGACCAGCCTCTCCGCGGCCTGTGGGCATTTCCCGAACCGGGGCATGAACCCATGTCCCCTGAATCTTCGGTGGACTCTCAACCACTGCGCCACCAGTAAAGCCCAGCCTGTGTCCTTTGGTTCCCATCCTCTCAGGCGATGTGCCCAGCAGTGGGTATGCTTGATTGAATGGTAGCTCAGTATTTACCTTTTCAAGGCACCTCCTTTGTGTTTTCCTTACTGGCTCTGACCATGTCTCACGCTGAAACAAGGGTAGGTGTTTCTCCACAACCCCTTCAGCATTTATTTTTTGCAGATTTTTTGCTGATGGCCACTCTGACTGGTGTGAGCTGATAGGATTTTTGTAATTTGGGTTTGCATGTCTTTAATTATTCCTAATGTTCAGCATTTTTCCACACCTTTTGTAAAATTACTGTTAAAGAAAAAAATGAAGAAGACGGAGAGTACAATGAACCCCTTGAAATTGACTTCTTGAAAGGTTGGCCTCTTTTGAAATTTTTGGTGAATTTTCGACCCCAGGATTGTTTTTGAGGGCAGGTGTCATTCAGAGGCCTGCAGTGAGTGTGAATATTTAGTGACCATTAGCACTGGGTTTAAAGCTGCTGTTGTGGGAAACGGCCACAAGGCGGCAGCATTTCTCCATTCCCAAATCTGCTTACTAGGGCAGCAGAGCCTTTCTGGAAGTCCTGTTCCTAGGTGGTGAATTTAACTGCAATGAGCCAGGAGAATCCCTCATAAGTTTATGACACATTACTTCTTGATGGTTGTGTTAGCTTTTTGAATCGGGGTAATGATTAGAATATTGTCTGTCTTAGGTGTACACAATCTGGTTTATTTGTGCTTTACATATATATGTATATTCATGTACAGATCCACTTCCCATGTAAATTATTGCAGAGTGTTCCATAGACCTCCCTTGTTATATGGTCGGTCTTTTTGATATATGTATTTAATAGGTATTTGTACACGTATGGTAACCCTAATCTGAATTTTACCCTTCCCCCCACCTTTCTTTTAAGTAAGCATAGTTTGTTTTCTATGTCTGTGAGTGTCTTTCTCTGTGGAAATATGTTCATTTGTGTCAGTTGCTAGATAACGCCTATAAGTGATACCGTAGGTAGGATATGTCTTTTGCTTTCCGACTTACCTCATGTTCTGTGATTACCTCTAGGCTCATCTATGGTGCCTCAAAGAGCCGTGTTTCATTGTTTTCCATGGCTAATATTCCATTGTGTACATGGACCACTTCTTCTTTTTCCACTCCTCTGGTGCTGGACATTTTGGTTGCTTGCGTGTCTTGGCTAATGTGAAAATTCCTGCAGTGCAGCTGTTGAAGCCTGTGCCTTCTCGACTCTGGACTTCTCAGGTGAGAGGCTCAGCGGTGGGCCTGCTGAATGGAATGGTGGCTCAATTTTTACTTTTAAACGCAGCTCCTTTCTGTTCTCATTATTTGCTCTTTCCATTTTACATCTCACCAGCAGCTAGAGGGTACACAGTTCTCTAAAACCCCTTCAGCAGGTATTGTTTGTAGACTTTTAGCTGATGGTAGTTGACATGTGTGAGTTGAAACCTTTTGGGAGCTTGTATTTTCATGAGTCTGCTAATTCCTGATGTTGAGCTTTTATCCACTTTCCTCTTTTTTGAAAATGAGTGAGTAAAACTTACCACTCCATACTATCGCCTTGAAAAATTGGCAAGTTTTGAATTTTTTGGCCATTCCCTACCTCCGCACAATTGTTTAGGGCAGGTGTCCTTTAGAGCCCTGAGTCCTTTTGAATGTGAAGTGACCATTAGCTGTGGGTTTAAAGCCAGTCCTGTGGGAGACGGTCACAAGGCAGCAGCATTTCTACATTTCCAACTCTGGGGTTTTGGGCAACATAGCTTTCCTTGAAATCGTGTTAGTCAGCTGCAAAGTAGAGTGGAATGTGCCAGTGCAAACCCCCAAGAGCTTATATCTCCTAAATTGTTGTTTGTTTTTTAAATTTAAGTTTTTTTTTTTATTATCAGAGCAAATTTGATAAAAATGTAGATTCTCCTAGGTGTTCAGTTTCTGGTTCATCCTATCAATGTATCTGTCTATTCCTCTTTGGATCCTTTCCCATGTATGTTATTATAGAGTGCTGAGGAGACCTCTCTTCGTATTCCATAGTTATTTTGCGATTATATATTTCATATGTGTTAGTATATGTCTGTAAACCCCCATATCCTTATTCATATATTGCTTACACCTTTCCATTTGGTAAAACGTAATTTGGTTTTCTGAATCTATGCGTGTCCTTGTCTTGGAAATTATTCCATGGGTATCAATTTTTAGGTAACACCTATAGGATGTCTGTCTTTTGGTTTCTTTCTCACTTCAAGTAGGGTGATGATCTCTAGATCTTGCTATGGTGGTGTCAGTGGCACTGTTCCATGCTTTTTCATGGCTAATATTCCATTGTGTACATGGACGACTTCTTCTTGGTGCATTTTCTGTTGATAGACATTTTGGTTTCTTCCAGGTCTTGGCTATGGTACATGTTGCTGCAGTGCAGGATTGCCAGCCTGTGTCTTTTGATTCTACTCAGGGGATAGGCACATGAGTGGGCCTACGAGATCACATGGTGGCTCCATGTTTACCCTTAAACCCTCCCCCATTCTGTTCTCCCTACTGACTCTTACCAGGTTACATCCCACCAGCAGCTAAAGGGTCCCCAGTTCTCTAAAAGCCCTTCAGCATTTATTCTTTGTAGACTTTTCTTGCTGATGATCATTCTGACGGCTGTGAGTTGCACGTTTTTGTACACTGGATTTGCATGGCTTTATTAATTCCTGACGTTCAGCCTTTTTCCTTTCTCGTTTTTTTTTAACACAAAAAAAATGAAAAACGTAACAGAAGACCAATGTGCATAACTTATGTCTCTTGAAACTGTCATTTTGAAACATGGATATATTTTTAATTTTTTGGTCGATATAGAAACCAGGATTTGTTTTCAGGGCAGGTGTGATTTACAGGCCTGCAGTTATTTTGAATATCAAGTGACCATTAGCGCTGGGATTAAAGCTGCTGTTGTGTGAAATGCCCACAAGGTGGCAGCAGTTCTCCTTTACCGAATCTGGTTACTAGGGCAACAGAGCCTCAATGAAAACCGTGTTCTAGGTTGTAATTTAGAATGGAATGTGCCAGGAAAAAGCCCCTTAATTTATGTCTCACTACTTCTTGTTCGTTTTTTAAATTAATTTATTTTTTTTTACCACAGCAATGTGGATTACAATGTTTGGCTTGTTCTAGGTGTGCAAGATGTGGTTCTTCTACACATAAACATATGTCTATTCTTCCTCGGATCCTTTCCCATGTACGTTATGACACAATGTTGATTAGTCTTCTCTTGGTATTCGGTAGGTTTTGGTGATTATATATTTCACCTGTGTTTGTATATGTCTGTTAACCACAATATCCTAATGTATCCATTCCTCACAAATTTCTATTGGTGAACCATAAATTTGTTTAATGAATCTGTGGTTCTCCTTCTGTGTGGAAATACCTTCACTGGTATCAATGTATAGGTAACACGTATAAGTGATATCATACGATATGTGCCTTTCTCTTTCTGTCTTACTACAAGTTTTGTGATTAACTCTAGACTCATCTACGGTGCTGCAAATGGCATTGTGTCCTTTGATTCCTTGGCTAATATTCCATCTCTACATGTACCAGTTCTTCTTTGTCCACTCATCTGTTGATGGACCTTTTGGATGTTTCCATGTCTTGGTTATTGTAATGCTGGGGCAATGCACATTTGCCTGCCTGTGTCTTTCCAATTCTGCCTTCTTAGGTTATAGGCCCAGGAGTGGGCCTGCTGGATCACATGGTAGCAAAATGTTTACCTTGTAAAGGCACCTCCATTCTGTTCTCAGTCGTGGCATTTACCAGGTTACGTCCCACTTAAATTTGAGGGTATGCACTTCTCCACGACATATTCAGCATTTATTGTTTGTAGATTATTTTTGCTGATGTTTACTCTGACTAGTGTGAGTGGATACCTCTTTGTGGTTGGATTTCCATGCGTCTCATAAGCCCTTGAAATTGAGCTTTCTGGCATGTCCTTTTTTTCTTCACACGGTGAGTACAGCTTACCTCTTCAAATTGTTTTTGTGGAGTATGTGTGACATTTAGAAATATTTTGGCCATTACATCCCTCAAGACATTTGGAGAGCAGGTTTCATTTACAGCCCTCCAGTACTGGTGCATATAAAGTGACCCTTAGCTCAGGTTTTAGAGCTCCTGTTGCAGGTAATGGCCAGAGGGCGGCAGCATTTCTGCTTTTCCCAGTCTGTTAACTTTGGAAACAGACCTTCCTGGCAGTGGTGTTCCTCGGTTATAAATTAGAGTAGAATGTGCCCGGATAAACCCCCAAAAGCTGATGTCTACTTACTTAGGTTTGTTCTCTAAATTGAATTTCTATATTTTTTATTGGAGTCATATTCCATTGTGTACATGGACCACTACTTCTTTCGCATTCCTCTGTTGATGGACATTTTCATAGCTTCCAAGTGTTGGCTATGGTAAATATTGCTGGTGTGGAGGATTGCCAGCGGGTGTTTCTGTTTTGCGGTACATGGGCCTCTCACTGCCGTGGCACCTCCCATTGCAGAGCACAGGCTCCGGACGTGCAGGCCCAGCGGCCATAGCTCAAGGGACCAGCCTCTCCGCGGCCTGTGGGCATTTCCCGAACCGGGGCATGAACCCATGTCCCCTGAATCTTCGGTGGACTCTCAACCACTGCGCCACCAGTAAAGCCCAGCCTGTGTCCTTTGGTTCCCATCCTCTCAGGCGATGTGCCCAGCAGTGGGTATGCTTGATTGAATGGTAGCTCAGTATTTACCTTTTCAAGGCACCTCCTTTGTGTTTTCCTTACTGGCTCTGACCATGTCTCACGCTGAAACAAGGGTAGGTGTTTCTCCACAACCCCTTCAGCATTTATTTTTTGCAGATTTTTTGCTGATGGCCACTCTGACTGGTGTGAGCTGATAGGATTTTTGTAATTTGGGTTTGCATGTCTTTAATTATTCCTAATGTTCAGCATTTTTCCACACCTTTTGTAAAATTACTGTTAAAGAAAAAAATGAAAAAGACGGAGAGTACAATGAACCCCTTGAAATTGACTTCTTGAAAGGTTGGCCTCTTTTGAAACTTTTGGTGAATTTTCGACCCCAGGATTGTTTTTGAGGGCAGGTGTCATTCAGAGGCCTGCAGTGAGTGTGAATATTTAGTGACCATTAGCACTGGGTTTAAAGCTGCTGTTGTGGGAAACGGCCACAAGGCGGCAGCATTTCTCCATTCCCAAATCTGCTTACTAGGGCAGCAGAGCCTTTCTGGAAGTCCTGTTCCTAGGTGGTGAATTTAACTGCAATGAGCCAGGAGAATCCCTCATAAGTTTATGACACATTACTTCTTGATGGTTGTGTTAGCTTTTTGAATCGGGGTAATGATTAGAATATTGTCTGTCTTAGGTGTACACAATCTGGTTTATTTGTGCTTTACATATATATGTATATTCATGTACAGATCCACTTCCCATGTAAATTATTGCAGAGTGTTCCATAGACCTCCCTTGTTATATGGTCGGTCTTTTTGATATATGTATTTAATAGGTATTTGTACACGTATGGTAACCCTAATCTGAATTTTACCCTTCCCCCCACCTTTCTTTTAAGTAAGCATAGTTTGTTTTCTATGTCTGTGAGTGTCTTTCTCTGTGGAAATATGTTCATTTGTGTCAGTTGCTAGATAACGCCTATAAGTGATACCGTAGGTAGGATATGTCTTTTGCTTTCCGACTTACCTCATGTTCTGTGATTACCTCTAGGCTCATCTATGGTGCCTCAAAGAGCCGTGTTTCATTGTTTTCCATGGCTAATATTCCATTGTGTACATGGACCACTTCTTCTTTTTCCACTCCTCTGGTGCTGGACATTTTGGTTGCTTGCGTGTCTTGGCTAATGTGAAAATTCCTGCAGTGCAGCTGTTGAAGCCTGTGCCTTCTCGACTCTGGACTTCTCAGGTGAGAGGCTCAGCGGTGGGCCTGCTGAATGGAATGGTGGCTCAATTTTTACTTTTAAACGCAGCTCCTTTCTGTTCTCATTATTTGCTGTTTCCATTTTACATCTCACCAGCAGCTAGAGGGTACACAGTTCTCTAAAACCCCTTCAGCAGGTATTGTTTGTAGACTTTTAGCTGATGGTAGTTGACATGTGTGAGTTGAAACCTTTTGGGAGCTTGTATTTTCATGAGTCTGCTAATTCCTGATGTTGAGCTTTTATCCACTTTCCTCTTTTTTGAAAATGAGTGAGTAAAACTTACCACTCCATACTATCGCCTTGAAAAATTGGCAAGTTTTGAATTTTTTGGCCATTCCCTACCTCCGCACAATTGTTTAGGGCAGGTGTCCTTTAGAGCCCTGAGTCCTTTTGAATGTGAAGTGACCATTAGCTGTGGGTTTAAAGCCAGTCCTGTGGGAGACGGTCACAAGGCAGCAGCATTTCTACATTTCCAACTCTGGGGTTTTGGGCAACATAGCTTTCCTTGAAATCGTGTTAGTCAGCTGCAAAGTAGAGTGGAATGTGCCAGTGCAAACCCCCAAGAGCTTATATCTCCTAAATTGTTGTTTGTTTTTTAAATTTAAGTTTTTTTTTTATTATCAGAGCAAATTTGATAAAAATGTAGATTCTCCTAGGTGTTCAGTTTCTGGTTCATCCTATCAATGTATCTGTCTATTCCTCTTTGGATCCTTTCCCATGTATGTTATTATAGAGTGTTGAGGAGACCTCTCTTCGTATTCCATAGTTATTTTGCGATTATATATTTCATATGTGTTAGTATATGTCTGTAAACCCCCATATCCTTATTCATATATTGCTTACACCTTTCCATTTGGTAAAACGTAATTTGGTTTTCTGAATCTATGCGTGTCCTTGTCTTGGAAATTATTCCATGGGTATCAATTTTTAGGTAACACCTATAGGATGTCTGTCTTTTGGTTTCTTTCTCACTTCAAGTAGGGTGATGATCTCTAGATCTTGCTATGGTGGTGTCAGTGGCACTGTTCCATGCTTTTTCATGGCTAATATTCCATTGTGTACATGGACGACTTCTTCTTGGTGCATTTTCTGTTGATAGACATTTTGGTTTCTTCCAGGTCTTGGCTATGGTACATGTTGCTGCAGTGCAGGATTGCCAGCCTGTGTCTTTTGATTCTACTCAGGGGATAGGCACATGAGTGGGCCTACGAGATCACATGGTGGCTCCATGTTTACCCTTAAACCCTCCCCCATTCTGTTCTCCCTACTGACTCTTACCAGGTTACATCCCACCAGCAGCTAAAGGGTCCCCAGTTCTCTAAAAGCCCTTCAGCATTTATTCTTTGTAGACTTTTCTTGCTGATGATCATTCTGACGGCTGTGAGTTGCACGTTTTTGTACACTGGATTTGCATGGCTTTATTAATTCCTGACGTTCAGCCTTTTTCCTTTCTCGTTTTTTTTTAACACAAAAAAAATGAAAAACGTAACAGAAGACCAATGTGCATAACTTATGTCTCTTGAAACTGTCATTTTGAAACATGGATATATTTTTAATTTTTTGGTCGATATAGAAACCAGGATTTGTTTTCAGGGCAGGTGTGATTTACAGGCCTGCAGTTCTTTTGAATATCAAGTGACCATTAGCGCTGGGATTAAAGCTGCTGTTGTGTGAAATGCCCACAAGGTGGCAGCAGTTCTCCTTTACCGAATCTGGTTACTAGGGCAACAGAGCCTCAATGAAAACCGTGTTCTAGGTTGTAATTTAGAATGGAATGTGCCAGGAAAAAGCCCCTTAATTTATGTCTCACTACTTCTTGTTCGTTTTTTAAATTAATTTATTTTTTTTTACCACAGCAATGTGGATTACAATGTTTGGCTTGTTCTAGGTGTGCAAGATGTGGTTCTTCTACACATAAACATATGTCTATTCTTCCTCGGATCCTTTCCCATGTACGTTATGACACAATGTTGATTAGTCTTCTCTTGGTATTCGGTAGGTTTTGGTGATTATATATTTCACCTGTGTTTGTATATGTCTGTTAACCACAATATCCTAATGTATCCATTCCTCACAAATTTCTATTGGTGAACCATAAATTTGTTTAATGAATCTGTGGTTCACCTTCTGTGTGGAAATACCTTCACTGGTATCAATGTATAGGTAACACGTATAAGTGATATCATACGATATGTGCCTTTCTCTTTCTGTCTTACTACAAGTTTTGTGATTAACTCTAGACTCATCTACGGTGCTGCAAATGGCATTGTGTCCTTTGATTCCTTGGCTAATATTCCATCTCTACATGTACCAGTTCTTCTTTGTCCACTCATCTGTTGATGGACCTTTTGGATGTTTCCATGTCTTGGTTATTGTAATGCTGGGGCAATGCACATTTGCCTGCCTGTGTCTTTCCAATTCTGCCTTCTTAGGTTATAGGCCCAGGAGTGGGCCTGCTGGATCATATGGTAGCAAAATGTTTACCTTGTAAAGGCACCTCCATTCTCTTCTCAGTCGTGGCATTTACCAGGTTACGTCCCACTTAAATTTGAGGGTATGCACTTCTCCACGACATATTCAGCATTTATTGTTTGTAGATTATTTTTGCTGATGTTTACTCTGACTAGTGTGAGTGGATACCTCTTTGTGGTTGGATTTCCATGCGTCTCATAATCCCTTGAAATTGAGCTTTCTGGCATGTCCTTTTTTTCTTCACACGGTGAGTACAGCTTACCTCTTCAAATTGTTTTTGTGGAGTATGTGTGACATTTAGAAATATTTTGGCCATTACATCCCTCAAGACATTTGGAGAGCAGGTTTCATTTACAGCCCTCCAGTACTGGTGCATATAAAGTGACCCTTAGCTCAGGTTTTAGAGCTCCTGTTGCAGGTAATGGCCAGAGGGCGGCAGCATTTCTGCTTTTCCCAGTCTGTTAACTTTGGAAACAGACCTTCCTGGCAGTGGTGTTCCTCGGTTATAAATTAGAGTAGAATGTGCCCGGATAAACCCCCAAAAGCTGATGTCTACTTACTTAGGTTTGTTCTCTAAATTGAATTTCTATATTTTTTATTGGAGTCATATTCCATTGTGTACATGGACCACTACTTCTTTCGCATTCCTCTGTTGATGGACATTTTCATAGCTTCCAAGTGTTGGCTATGGTAAATATTGCTGGTGTGGAGGATTGCCAGCGGGTGTTTCTGTTTTGCGGTACATGGGCCTCTCACTGCCGTGGCACCTCCCATTGCAGAGCACAGGCTCCGGACGTGCAGGCCCAGCGGCCATAGCTCAAGGGACCAGCCTCTCCGCGGCCTGTGGGCATTTCCCGAACCGGGGCATGAACCCATGTCCCCTGAATCTTCGGTGGACTCTCAACCACTGCGCCACCAGTAAAGCCCAGCCTGTGTCCTTTGGTTCCCATCCTCTCAGGCGATGTGCCCAGCAGTGGGTATGCTTGATTGAATGGTAGCTCAGTATTTACCTTTTCAAGGCACCTCCTTTGTGTTTTCCTTACTGGCTCTGACCATGTCTCACGCTGAAACAAGGGTAGGTGTTTCTCCACAACCCCTTCAGCATTTATTTTTTGCAGATTTTTTGCTGATGGCCACTCTGACTGGTGTGAGCTGATAGGATTTTTGTAATTTGGGTTTGCATGTCTTTAATTATTCCTAATGTTCAGCATTTTTCCACACCTTTTGTAAAATTACTGTTAAAGAAAAAAATGAAAAAGATGGAGAGTACAATGAAACCCTTGAAATTGACTTCTTGAAAGGTTGGCCTCTTTTGAAACTTTTGGTGAATTTTCGACCCCAGGATTGTTTTTGAGGGCAGGTGTCATTCAGAGGCCTGCAGTGAGTGTGAATATTTAGTGACCATTAGCACTGGGTTTAAAGCTGCTGTTGTGGGAAACGGCCACAAGGCGGCAGCATTTCTCCATTCCCAAATCTGCTTACTAGGGCAGCAGAGCCTTTCTGGAAGTCCTGTTCCTAGGTGGTGAATTTAACTGCAATGAGCCAGGAGAATCCCTCATAAGTTTATGACACATTACTTCTTGATGGTTGTGTTAGCTTTTTGAATCGGGGTAATGATTAGAATATTGTCTGTCTTAGGTGTACACAATCTGGTTTATTTGTGCTTTACATATATATGTATATTCATGTACAGATCCACTTCCCATGTAAATTATTGCAGAGTGTTCCATAGACCTCCCTTGTTATATGGTCGGTCTTTTTGATATATGTATTTAATAGGTATTTGTACACGTATGGTAACCCTAATCTGAATTTTACCCTTCCCCCCACCTTTCTTTTAAGTAAGCATAGTTTGTTTTCTATGTCTGTGAGTGTCTTTCTCTGTGGAAATATGTTCATTTGTGTCAGTTGCTAGATAACGCCTATAAGTGATACCGTAGGTAGGATATGTCTTTTGCTTTCCGACTTACCTCATGTTCTGTGATTACCTCTAGGCTCATCTATGGTGCCTCAAAGAGCCGTGTTTCATTGTTTTCCATGGCTAATATTCCATTGTGTACATGGACCACTTCTTCTTTTTCCACTCCTCTGGTGCTGGACATTTTGGTTGCTTGCGTGTCTTGGCTAATGTGAAAATTCCTGCAGTGCAGCTGTTGAAGCCTGTGCCTTCTCGACTCTGGACTTCTCAGGTGAGAGGCTCAGCGGTGGGCCTGCTGAATGGAATGGTGGCTCAATTTTTACTTTTAAACGCAGCTCCTTTCTGTTCTCATTATTTGCTGTTTCCATTTTACATCTCACCAGCAGCTAGAGGGTACACAGTTCTCTAAAACCCCTTCAGCAGGTATTGTTTGTAGACTTTTAGCTGATGGTAGTTGACATGTGTGAGTTGAAACCTTTTGGGAGCTTGTATTTTCATGAGTCTGCTAATTCCTGATGTTGAGCTTTTATCCACTTTCCTCTTTTTTGAAAATGAGTGAGTAAAACTTACCACTCCATACTATCGCCTTGAAAAATTGGCAAGTTTTGAATTTTTTGGCCATTCCCTACCTCCGCACAATTGTTTAGGGCAGGTGTCCTTTAGAGCCCTGAGTCCTTTTGAATGTGAAGTGACCATTAGCTGTGGGTTTAAAGCCAGTCCTGTGGGAGACGGCCACAAGGCAGCAGCATTTCTACATTTCCAACTCTGGGGTTTTGGGCAACATAGCTTTCCTTGAAATCGTGTTAGTCAGCTGCAAAGTAGAGTGGAATGTGCCAGTGCAAACCCCCAAGAGCTTATATCTCCTAAATTGTTGTTTGTTTTTTAAATTTAAGTTTTTTTTTTATTATCAGAGCAAATTTGATAAAAATGTAGATTCTCCTAGGTGTTCAGTTTCTGGTTCATCCTATCAATGTATCTGTCTATTCCTCTTTGGATCCTTTCCCATGTATGTTATTATAGAGTGTTGAGGAGACCTCTCTTCGTATTCCATAGTTATTTTGCGATTATATATTTCATATGTGTTAGTATATGTCTGTAAACCCCCATATCCTTATTCATATATTGCTTACACCTTTCCATCTGGTAAAACGTAATTTGGTTTTCTGAATCTATGCGTGTCCTTGTCTTGGAAATTATTCCATGGGTATCAATTTTTAGGTAACACCTATAGGATGTCTGTCTTTTGGTTTCTTTCTCACTTCAAGTAGGGTGATGATCTCTAGATCTTGCTATGGTGGTGTCAGTGGCACTGTTCCATGCTTTTTCATGGCTAATATTCCATTGTGTACATGGACGACTTCTTCTTGGTGCATTTTCTGTTGATAGACATTTTGGTTTCTTCCAGGTCTTGGCTATGGTACATGTTGCTGCAGTGCAGGATTGCCAGCCTGTGTCTTTTGATTCTACTCAGGGGATAGGCACATGAGTGGGCCTACGAGATCACATGGTGGCTCCATGTTTACCCTTAAACCCTCCCCCATTCTGTTCTCCCTACTGACTCTTACCAGGTTACATCCCACCAGCAGCTAAAGGGTCCCCAGTTCTCTAAAAGCCCTTCAGCATTTATTCTTTGTAGACTTTTCTTGCTGATGATCATTCTGACGGCTGTGAGTTGCACGTTTTTGTACACTGGATTTGCATGGCTTTATTAATTCCTGACGTTCAGCCTTTTTCCTTTCTCGTTTTTTTTTAACACAAAAAAAATGAAAAACGTAACAGAAGACCAATGTGCATAACTTATGTCTCTTGAAACTGTCATTTTGAAACATGGATATATTTTTAATTTTTTGGTCGATATAGAAACCAGGATTTGTTTTCAGGGCAGGTGTGATTTACAGGCCTGCAGTTCTTTTGAATATCAAGTGACCATTAGCGCTGGGATTAAAGCTGCTGTTGTGTGAAATGCCCACAAGGTGGCAGCAGTTCTCCTTTACCGAATCTGGTTACTAGGGCAACAGAGCCTCAATGAAAACCGTGTTCTAGGTTGTAATTTAGAATGGAATGTGCCAGGAAAAAGCCCCTTAATTTATGTCTCACTACTTCTTGTTCGTTTTTTAAATTAATTTATTTTTTTTTACCACAGCAATGTGGATTACAATGTTTGGCTTGTTCTAGGTGTGCAAGATGTGGTTCTTCTACACATAAACATATGTCTATTCTTCCTCGGATCCTTTCCCATGTACGTTATGACACAATGTTGATTAGTCTTCTCTTGGTATTCGGTAGGTTTTGGTGATTATATATTTCACCTGTGTTTGTATATGTCTGTTAACCACAATATCCTAATGTATCCATTCCTCACAAATTTCTATTGGTGAACCATAAATTTGTTTAATGAATCTGTGGTTCACCTTCTGTGTGGAAATACCTTCACTGGTATCAATGTATAGGTAACACGTATAAGTGATATCATACGATATGTGCCTTTCTCTTTCTGTCTTACTACAAGTTTTGTGATTAACTCTAGACTCATCTACGGTGCTGCAAATGGCATTGTGTCCTTTGATTCCTTGGCTAATATTCCATCTCTACATGTACCAGTTCTTCTTTGTCCACTCATCTGTTGATGGACCTTTTGGATGTTTCCATGTCTTGGTTATTGTAATGCTGGGGCAATGCACATTTGCCTGCCTGTGTCTTTCCAATTCTGCCTTCTTAGGTTATAGGCCCAGGAGTGGGCCTGCTGGATCACATGGTAGCAAAATGTTTACCTTGTAAAGGCACCTCCATTCTCTTCTCAGTCGTGGCATTTACCAGGTTACGTCCCACTTAAATTTGAGGGTATGCACTTCTCCACGACATATTCAGCATTTATTGTTTGTAGATTATTTTTGCTGATGTTTACTCTGACTAGTGTGAGTGGATACCTCTTTGTGGTTGGATTTCCATGCGTCTCATAAGCCCTTGAAATTGAGCTTTCTGGCATGTCCTTTTTTTCTTCACACGGTGAGTACAGCTTACCTCTTCAAATTGTTTTTGTGGAGTATGTGTGACATTTAGAAATATTTTGGCCATTACATCCCTCAAGACATTTGGAGAGCAGGTTTCATTTACAGCCCTCCAGTACTGGTGCATATAAAGTGACCCTTAGCTCAGGTTTTAGAGCTCCTGTTGCAGGTAATGGCCAGAGGGCGGCAGCATTTCTGCTTTTCCCAGTCTGTTAACTTTGGAAACAGACCTTCCTGGCAGTGGTGTTCCTCGGTTATAAATTAGAGTAGAATGTGCCCAGATAAACCCCCAAAAGCTGATGTCTACTTACTTAGGTTTGTTCTCTAAATTGAATTTCTATATTTTTTATTGGAGTCATATTCCATTGTGTACATGGACCACTACTTCTTTCGCATTCCTCTGTTGATGGACATTTTCATAGCTTCCAAGTGTTGGCTATGGTAAATATTGCTGGTGTGGAGGATTGCCAGCGGGTGTTTCTGTTTTGCGGTACATGGGCCTCTCACTGCCGTGGCACCTCCCATTGCAGAGCACAGGCTCCGGACGTGCAGGCCCAGCGGCCATAGCTCAAGGGACCAGCCTCTCCGCGGCCTGTGGGCATTTCCCGAACCGGGGCATGAACCCATGTCCCCTGAATCTTCGGTGGACTCTCAACCACTGCGCCACCAGTAAAGCCCAGCCTGTGTCCTTTGGTTCCCATCCTCTCAGGCGATGTGCCCAGCAGTGGGTATGCTTGATTGAATGGTAGCTCAGTATTTACCTTTTCAAGGCACCTCCTTTGTGTTTTCCTTACTGGCTCTGACCATGTCTCACGCTGAAACAAGGGTAGGTGTTTCTCCACAACCCCTTCAGCATTTATTTTTTGCAGATTTTTTGCTGATGGCCACTCTGACTGGTGTGAGCTGATAGGATTTTTGTAATTTGGGTTTGCATGTCTTTAATTATTCCTAATGTTCAGCATTTTTCCACACCTTTTGTAAAATTACTGTTAAAGAAAAAAATGAAGAAGACGGAGAGTACAATGAACCCCTTGAAATTGACTTCTTGAAAGGTTGGCCTCTTTTGAAATTTTTGGTGAATTTTCGACCCCAGGATTGTTTTTGAGGGCAGGTGTCATTCAGAGGCCTGCAGTGAGTGTGAATATTTAGTGACCATTAGCACTGGGTTTAAAGCTGCTGTTGTGGGAAACGGCCACAAGGCGGCAGCATTTCTCCATTCCCAAATCTGCTTACTAGGGCAGCAGAGCCTTTCTGGAAGTCCTGTTCCTAGGTGGTGAATTTAACTGCAATGAGCCAGGAGAATCCCTCATAAGTTTATGACACATTACTTCTTGATGGTTGTGTTAGCTTTTTGAATCGGGGTAATGATTAGAATATTGTCTGTCTTAGGTGTACACAATCTGGTTTATTTGTGCTTTACATATATATGTATATTCATGTACAGATCCACTTCCCATGTAAATTATTGCAGAGTGTTCCATAGACCTCCCTTGTTATATGGTCGGTCTTTTTGATATATGTATTTAATAGGTATTTGTACACGTATGGTAACCCTAATCTGAATTTTACCCTTCCCCCCACCTTTCTTTTAAGTAAGCATAGTTTGTTTTCTATGTCTGTGAGTGTCTTTCTCTGTGGAAATATGTTCATTTGTGTCAGTTGCTAGATAACGCCTATAAGTGATACCGTAGGTAGGATATGTCTTTTGCTTTCCGACTTACCTCATGTTCTGTGATTACCTCTAGGCTCATCTATGGTGCCTCAAAGAGCCGTGTTTCATTGTTTTCCATGGCTAATATTCCATTGTGTACATGGACCACTTCTTCTTTTTCCACTCCTCTGGTGCTGGACATTTTGGTTGCTTGCGTGTCTTGGCTAATGTGAAAATTCCTGCAGTGCAGCTGTTGAAGCCTGTGCCTTCTCGACTCTGGACTTCTCAGGTGAGAGGCTCAGCGGTGGGCCTGCTGAATGGAATGGTGGCTCAATTTTTACTTTTAAACGCAGCTCCTTTCTGTTCTCATTATTTGCTGTTTCCATTTTACATCTCACCAGCAGCTAGAGGGTACACAGTTCTCTAAAACCCCTTCAGCAGGTATTGTTTGTAGACTTTTAGCTGATGGTAGTTGACATGTGTGAGTTGAAACCTTTTGGGAGCTTGTATTTTCATGAGTCTGCTAATTCCTGATGTTGAGCTTTTATCCACTTTCCTCTTTTTTGAAAATGAGTGAGTAAAACTTACCACTCCATACTATCGCCTTGAAAAATTGGCAAGTTTTGAATTTTTTGGCCATTCCCTACCTCCGCACAATTGTTTAGGGCAGGTGTCCTTTAGAGCCCTGAGTCCTTTTGAATGTGAAGTGACCATTAGCTGTGGGTTTAAAGCCAGTCCTGTGGGAGACGGTCACAAGGCAGCAGCATTTCTACATTTCCAACTCTGGGGTTTTGGGCAACATAGCTTTCCTTGAAATCGTGTTAGTCAGCTGCAAAGTAGAGTGGAATGTGCCAGTGCAAACCCCCAAGAGCTTATATCTCCTAAATTGTTGTTTGTTTTTTAAATTTAAGTTTTTTTTTTATTATCAGAGCAAATTTGATAAAAATGTAGATTCTCCTAGGTGTTCAGTTTCTGGTTCATCCTATCAATGTATCTGTCTATTCCTCTTTGGATCCTTTCCCATGTATGTTATTATAGAGTGTTGAGGAGACCTCTCTTCGTATTCCATAGTTATTTTGCGATTATATATTTCATATGTGTTAGTATATGTCTGTAAACCCCCATATCCTTATTCATATATTGCTTACACCTTTCCATTTGGTAAAACGTAATTTGGTTTTCTGAATCTATGCGTGTCCTTGTCTTGGAAATTATTCCATGGGTATCAATTTTTAGGTAACACCTATAGGATGTCTGTCTTTTGGTTTCTTTCTCACTTCAAGTAGGGTGATGATCTCTAGATCTTGCTATGGTGGTGTCAGTGGCACTGTTCCATGCTTTTTCATGGCTAATATTCCATTGTGTACATGGACGACTTCTTCTTGGTGCATTTTCTGTTGATAGACATTTTGGTTTCTTCCAGGTCTTGGCTATGGTACATGTTGCTGCAGTGCAGGATTGCCAGCCTGTGTCTTTTGATTCTACTCAGGGGATAGGCACATGAGTGGGCCTACGAGATCACATGGTGGCTCCATGTTTACCCTTAAACCCTCCCCCATTCTGTTCTCCCTACTGACTCTTACCAGGTTACATCCCACCAGCAGCTAAAGGGTCCCCAGTTCTCTAAAAGCCCTTCAGCATTTATTCTTTGTAGACTTTTCTTGCTGATGATCATTCTGACGGCTGTGAGTTGCACGTTTTTGTACACTGGATTTGCATGGCTTTATTAATTCCTGACGTTCAGCCTTTTTCCTTTCTCGTTTTTTTTTAACACAAAAAAAATGAAAAACGTAACAGAAGACCAATGTGCATAACTTATGTCTCTTGAAACTGTCATTTTGAAACATGGATATATTTTTAATTTTTTGGTCGATATAGAAACCAGGATTTGTTTTCAGGGCAGGTGTGATTTACAGGCCTGCAGTTCTTTTGAATATCAAGTGACCATTAGCGCTGGGATTAAAGCTGCTGTTGTGTGAAATGCCCACAAGGTGGCAGCAGTTCTCCTTTACCGAATCTGGTTACTAGGGCAACAGAGCCTCAATGAAAACCGTGTTCTAGGTTGTAATTTAGAATGGAATGTGCCAGGAAAAAGCCCCTTAATTTATGTCTCACTACTTCTTGTTCGTTTTTTAAATTAATTTATTTTTTTTTACCACAGCAATGTGGATTACAATGTTTGGCTTGTTCTAGGTGTGCAAGATGTGGTTCTTCTACACATAAACATATGTCTATTCTTCCTCGGATCCTTTCCCATGTACGTTATGACACAATGTTGATTAGTCTTCTCTTGGTATTCGGTAGGTTTTGGTGATTATATATTTCACCTGTGTTTGTATATGTCTGTTAACCACAATATCCTAATGTATCCATTCCTCACAAATTTCTATTGGTGAACCATAAATTTGTTTAATGAATCTGTGGTTCACCTTCTGTGTGGAAATACCTTCACTGGTATCAATGTATAGGTAACACGTATAAGTGATATCATACGATATGTGCCTTTCTCTTTCTGTCTTACTACAAGTTTTGTGATTAACTCTAGACTCATCTACGGTGCTGCAAATGGCATTGTGTCCTTTGATTCCTTGGCTAATATTCCATCTCTACATGTACCAGTTCTTCTTTGTCCACTCATCTGTTGATGGACCTTTTGGATGTTTCCATGTCTTGGTTATTGTAATGCTGGGGCAATGCACATTTGCCTGCCTGTGTCTTTCCAATTCTGCCTTCTTAGGTTATAGGCCCAGGAGTGGGCCTGCTGGATCACATGGTAGCAAAATGTTTACCTTGTAAAGGCACCTCCATTCTCTTCTCAGTCGTGGCATTTACCAGGTTACGTCCCACTTAAATTTGAGGGTATGCACTTCTCCACGACATATTCAGCATTTATTGTTTGTAGATTATTTTTGCTGATGTTTACTCTGACTAGTGTGAGTGGATACCTCTTGGTGGTTGGATTTCCATGCGTCTCATAAGCCCTTGAAATTGAGCTTTCTGGCATGTCCTTTTTTTCTTCACACGGTGAGTACAGCTTACCTCTTCAAATTGTTTTTGTGGAGTATGTGTGACATTTAGAAATATTTTGGCCATTACATCCCTCAAGACATTTGGAGAGCAGGTTTCATTTACAGCCCTCCAGTACTGGTGCATATAAAGTGACCCTTAGCTCAGGTTTTAGAGCTCCTGTTGCAGGTAATGGCCAGAGGGCGGCAGCATTTCTGCTTTTCCCAGTCTGTTAACTTTGGAAACAGACCTTCCTGGCAGTGGTGTTCCTCGGTTATAAATTAGAGTAGAATGTGCCCAGATAAACCCCCAAAAGCTGATGTCTACTTACTTAGGTTTGTTCTCTAAATTGAATTTCTATATTTTTTATTGGAGTCATATTCCATTGTGTACATGGACCACTACTTCTTTCGCATTCCTCTGTTGATGGACATTTTCATAGCTTCCAAGTGTTGGCTATGGTAAATATTGCTGGTGTGGAGGATTGCCAGCGGGTGTTTCTGTTTTGCGGTACATGGGCCTCTCACTGCCGTGGCACCTCCCATTGCAGAGCACAGGCTCCGGACGTGCAGGCCCAGCGGCCATAGCTCAAGGGACCAGCCTCTCCGCGGCCTGTGGGCATTTCCCGAACCGGGGCATGAACCCATGTCCCCTGAATCTTCGGTGGACTCTCAACCACTGCGCCACCAGTAAAGCCCAGCCTGTGTCCTTTGGTTCCCATCCTCTCAGGCGATGTGCCCAGCAGTGGGTATGCTTGATTGAATGGTAGCTCAGTATTTACCTTTTCAAGGCACCTCCTTTGTGTTTTCCTTACTGGCTCTGACCATGTCTCACGCTGAAACAAGGGTAGGTGTTTCTCCACAACCCCTTCAGCATTTATTTTTTGCAGATTTTTTGCTGATGGCCACTCTGACTGGTGTGAGCTGATAGGATTTTTGTAATTTGGGTTTGCATGTCTTTAATTATTCCTAATGTTCAGCATTTTTCCACACCTTTTGTAAAATTACTGTTAAAGAAAAAAATGAAGAAGACGGAGAGTACAATGAACCCCTTGAAATTGACTTCTTGAAAGGTTGGCCTCTTTTGAAATTTTTGGTGAATTTTCGACCCCAGGATTGTTTTTGAGGGCAGGTGTCATTCAGAGGCCTGCAGTGAGTGTGAATATTTAGTGACCATTAGCACTGGGTTTAAAGCTGCTGTTGTGGGAAACGGCCACAAGGCGGCAGCATTTCTCCATTCCCAAATCTGCTTACTAGGGCAGCAGAGCCTTTCTGGAAGTCCTGTTCCTAGGTGGTGAATTTAACTGCAATGAGCCAGGAGAATCCCTCATAAGTTTATGACACATTACTTCTTGATGGTTGTGTTAGCTTTTTGAATCGGGGTAATGATTAGAATATTGTCTGTCTTAGGTGTACACAATCTGGTTTATTTGTGCTTTACATATATATGTATATTCATGTACAGATCCACTTCCCATGTAAATTATTGCAGAGTGTTCCATAGACCTCCCTTGTTATATGGTCGGTCTTTTTGATATATGTATTTAATAGGTATTTGTACACGTATGGTAACCCTAATCTGAATTTTACCCTTCCCCCCACCTTTCTTTTAAGTAAGCATAGTTTGTTTTCTATGTCTGTGAGTGTCTTTCTCTGTGGAAATATGTTCATTTGTGTCAGTTGCTAGATAACGCCTATAAGTGATACCGTAGGTAGGATATGTCTTTTGCTTTCCGACTTACCTCATGTTCTGTGATTACCTCTAGGCTCATCTATGGTGCCTCAAAGAGCCGTGTTTCATTGTTTTCCATGGCTAATATTCCATTGTGTACATGGACCACTTCTTCTTTTTCCACTCCTCTGGTGCTGGACATTTTGGTTGCTTGCGTGTCTTGGCTAATGTGAAAATTCCTGCAGTGCAGCTGTTGAAGCCTGTGCCTTCTCGACTCTGGACTTCTCAGGTGAGAGGCTCAGCGGTGGGCCTGCTGAATGGAATGGTGGCTCAATTTTTACTTTTAAACGCAGCTCCTTTCTGTTCTCATTATTTGCTGTTTCCATTTTACATCTCACCAGCAGCTAGAGGGTACACAGTTCTCTAAAACCCCTTCAGCAGGTATTGTTTGTAGACTTTTAGCTGATGGTAGTTGACATGTGTGAGTTGAAACCTTTTGGGAGCTTGTATTTTCATGAGTCTGCTAATTCCTGATGTTGAGCTTTTATCCACTTTCCTCTTTTTTGAAAATGAGTGAGTAAAACTTACCACTCCATACTATCGCCTTGAAAAATTGGCAAGTTTTGAATTTTTTGGCCATTCCCTACCTCCGCACAATTGTTTAGGGCAGGTGTCCTTTAGAGCCCTGAGTCCTTTTGAATGTGAAGTGACCATTAGCTGTGGGTTTAAAGCCAGTCCTGTGGGAGACGGCCACAAGGCAGCAGCATTTCTACATTTCCAACTCTGGGGTTTTGGGCAACATAGCTTTCCTTGAAATCGTGTTAGTCAGCTGCAAAGTAGAGTGGAATGTGCCAGTGCAAACCCCCAAGAGCTTATATCTCCTAAATTGTTGTTTGTTTTTTAAATTTAAGTTTTTTTTTTATTATTAGAGCAAATTTGATAAAAATGTAGATTCTCCTAGGTGTTCAGTTTCTGGTTCATCCTATCAATGTATCTGTCTATTCCTCTTTGGATCCTTTCCCATGTATGTTATTATAGAGTGTTGAGGAGACCTCTCTTCGTATTCCATAGTTATTTTGCGATTATATATTTCATATGTGTTAGTATATGTCTGTAAACCCCCATATCCTTATTCATATATTGCTTACACCTTTCCATTTGGTAAAACGTAATTTGGTTTTCTGAATCTATGCGTGTCCTTGTCTTGGAAATTATTCCATGGGTATCAATTTTTAGGTAACACCTATAGGATGTCTGTCTTTTGGTTTCTTTCTCACTTCAAGTAGGGTGATGATCTCTAGATCTTGCTATGGTGGTGTCAGTGGCACTGTTCCATGCTTTTTCATGGCTAATATTCCATTGTGTACATGGACGACTTCTTCTTGGTGCATTTTCTGTTGATAGACATTTTGGTTTCTTCCAGGTCTTGGCTATGGTACATGTTGCTGCAGTGCAGGATTGCCAGCCTGTGTCTTTTGATTCTACTCAGGGGATAGGCACATGAGTGGGCCTACGAGATCACATGGTGGCTCCATGTTTACCCTTAAACCCTCCCCCATTCTGTTCTCCCTACTGACTCTTACCAGGTTACATCCCACCAGCAGCTAAAGGGTCCCCAGTTCTCTAAAAGCCCTTCAGCATTTATTCTTTGTAGACTTTTCTTGCTGATGATCATTCTGACGGCTGTGAGTTGCACGTTTTTGTACACTGGATTTGCATGGCTTTATTAATTCCTGACGTTCAGCCTTTTTCCTTTCTCGTTTTTTTTTAACACAAAAAAAATGAAAAACGTAACAGAAGACCAATGTGCATAACTTATGTCTCTTGAAACTGTCATTTTGAAACATGGATATATTTTTAATTTTTTGGTCGATATAGAAACCAGGATTTGTTTTCAGGGCAGGTGTGATTTACAGGCCTGCAGTTATTTTGAATATCAAGTGACCATTAGCGCTGGGATTAAAGCTGCTGTTGTGTGAAATGCCCACAAGGTGGCAGCAGTTCTCCTTTACCGAATCTGGTTACTAGGGCAACAGAGCCTCAATGAAAACCGTGTTCTAGGTTGTAATTTAGAATGGAATGTGCCAGGAAAAAGCCCCTTAATTTATGTCTCACTACTTCTTGTTCGTTTTTTAAATTAATTTATTTTTTTTTACCACAGCAATGTGGATTACAATGTTTGGCTTGTTCTAGGTGTGCAAGATGTGGTTCTTCTACACATAAACATATGTCTATTCTTCCTCGGATCCTTTCCCATGTACGTTATGACACAATGTTGATTAGTCTTCTCTTGGTATTCGGTAGGTTTTGGTGATTATATATTTCACCTGTGTTTGTATATGTCTGTTAACCACAATATCCTAATGTATCCATTCCTCACAAATTTCTATTGGTGAACCATAAATTTGTTTAATGAATCTGTGGTTCACCTTCTGTGTGGAAATACCTTCACTGGTATCAATGTATAGGTAACACGTATAAGTGATATCATACGATATGTGCCTTTCTCTTTCTGTCTTACTACAAGTTTTGTGATTAACTCTAGACTCATCTACGGTGCTGCAAATGGCATTGTGTCCTTTGATTCCTTGGCTAATATTCCATCTCTACATGTACCAGTTCTTCTTTGTCCACTCATCTGTTGATGGACCTTTTGGATGTTTCCATGTCTTGGTTATTGTAATGCTGGGGCAATGCACATTTGCCTGCCTGTGTCTTTCCAATTCTGCCTTCTTAGGTTATAGGCCCAGGAGTGGGCCTGCTGGATCACATGGTAGCAAAATGTTTACCTTGTAAAGGCACCTCCATTCTCTTCTCAGTCGTGGCATTTACCAGGTTACGTCCCACTTAAATTTGAGGGTATGCACTTCTCCACGACATATTCAGCATTTATTGTTTGTAGATTATTTTTGCTGATGTTTACTCTGACTAGTGTGAGTGGATACCTCTTGGTGGTTGGATTTCCATGCGTCTCATAAGCCCTTGAAATTGAGCTTTCTGGCATGTCCTTTTTTTCTTCACACGGTGAGTACAGCTTACCTCTTCAAATTGTTTTTGTGGAGTATGTGTGACATTTAGAAATATTTTGGCCATTACATCCCTCAAGACATTTGGAGAGCAGGTTTCATTTACAGCCCTCCAGTACTGGTGCATATAAAGTGACCCTTAGCTCAGGTTTTAGAGCTCCTGTTGCAGGTAATGGCCAGAGGGCGGCAGCATTTCTGCTTTTCCCAGTCTGTTAACTTTGGAAACAGACCTTCCTGGCAGTGGTGTTCCTCGGTTATAAATTAGAGTAGAATGTGCCCAGATAAACCCCCAAAAGCTGATGTCTACTTACTTAGGTTTGTTCTCTAAATTGAATTTCTATATTTTTTATTGGAGTCATATTCCATTGTGTACATGGACCACTACTTCTTTCGCATTCCTCTGTTGATGGACATTTTCATAGCTTCCAAGTGTTGGCTATGGTAAATATTGCTGGTGTGGAGGATTGCCAGCGGGTGTTTCTGTTTTGCGGTACATGGGCCTCTCACTGCCGTGGCACCTCCCATTGCAGAGCACAGGCTCCGGACGTGCAGGCCCAGCGGCCATAGCTCAAGGGACCAGCCTCTCCGCGGCCTGTGGGCATTTCCCGAACCGGGGCATGAACCCATGTCCCCTGAATCTTCGGTGGACTCTCAACCACTGCGCCACCAGTAAAGCCCAGCCTGTGTCCTTTGGTTCCCATCCTCTCAGGCGATGTGCCCAGCAGTGGGTATGCTTGATTGAATGGTAGCTCAGTATTTACCTTTTCAAGGCACCTCCTTTGTGTTTTCCTTACTGGCTCTGACCATGTCTCACGCTGAAACAAGGGTAGGTGTTTCTCCACAACCCCTTCAGCATTTATTTTTTGCAGATTTTTTGCTGATGGCCACTCTGACTGGTGTGAGCTGATAGGATTTTTGTAATTTGGGTTTGCATGTCTTTAATTATTCCTAATGTTCAGCATTTTTCCACACCTTTTGTAAAATTACTGTTAAAGAAAAAAATGAAGAAGACGGAGAGTACAATGAACCCCTTGAAATTGACTTCTTGAAAGGTTGGCCTCTTTTGAAATTTTTGGTGAATTTTCGACCCCAGGATTGTTTTTGAGGGCAGGTGTCATTCAGAGGCCTGCAGTGAGTGTGAATATTTAGTGACCATTAGCACTGGGTTTAAAGCTGCTGTTGTGGGAAACGGCCACAAGGCGGCAGCATTTCTCCATTCCCAAATCTGCTTACTAGGGCAGCAGAGCCTTTCTGGAAGTCCTGTTCCTAGGTGGTGAATTTAACTGCAATGAGCCAGGAGAATCCCTCATAAGTTTATGACACATTACTTCTTGATGGTTGTGTTAGCTTTTTGAATCGGGGTAATGATTAGAATATTGTCTGTCTTAGGTGTACACAATCTGGTTTATTTGTGCTTTACATATATATGTATATTCATGTACAGATCCACTTCCCATGTAAATTATTGCAGAGTGTTCCATAGACCTCCCTTGTTATATGGTCGGTCTTTTTGATATATGTATTTAATAGGTATTTGTACACGTATGGTAACCCTAATCTGAATTTTACCCTTCCCCCCACCTTTCTTTTAAGTAAGCATAGTTTGTTTTCTATGTCTGTGAGTGTCTTTCTCTGTGGAAATATGTTCATTTGTGTCAGTTGCTAGATAACGCCTATAAGTGATACCGTAGGTAGGATATGTCTTTTGCTTTCCGACTTACCTCATGTTCTGTGATTACCTCTAGGCTCATCTATGGTGCCTCAAAGAGCCGTGTTTCATTGTTTTCCATGGCTAATATTCCATTGTGTACATGGACCACTTCTTCTTTTTCCACTCCTCTGGTGCTGGACATTTTGGTTGCTTGCGTGTCTTGGCTAATGTGAAAATTCCTGCAGTGCAGCTGTTGAAGCCTGTGCCTTCTCGACTCTGGACTTCTCAGGTGAGAGGCTCAGCGGTGGGCCTGCTGAATGGAATGGTGGCTCAATTTTTACTTTTAAACGCAGCTCCTTTCTGTTCTCATTATTTGCTGTTTCCATTTTACATCTCACCAGCAGCTAGAGGGTACACAGTTCTCTAAAACCCCTTCAGCAGGTATTGTTTGTAGACTTTTAGCTGATGGTAGTTGACATGTGTGAGTTGAAACCTTTTGGGAGCTTGTATTTTCATGAGTCTGCTAATTCCTGATGTTGAGCTTTTATCCACTTTCCTCTTTTTTGAAAATGAGTGAGTAAAACTTACCACTCCATACTATCGCCTTGAAAAATTGGCAAGTTTTGAATTTTTTGGCCATTCCCTACCTCCGCACAATTGTTTAGGGCAGGTGTCCTTTAGAGCCCTGAGTCCTTTTGAATGTGAAGTGACCATTAGCTGTGGGTTTAAAGCCAGTCCTGTGGGAGACGGTCACAAGGCAGCAGCATTTCTACATTTCCAACTCTGGGGTTTTGGGCAACATAGCTTTCCTTGAAATCGTGTTAGTCAGCTGCAAAGTAGAGTGGAATGTGCCAGTGCAAACCCCCAAGAGCTTATATCTCCTAAATTGTTGTTTGTTTTTTAAATTTAAGTTTTTTTTTTTATTATCAGAGCAAATTTGATAAAAATGTAGATTCTCCTAGGTGTTCAGTTTCTGGTTCATCCTATCAATGTATCTGTCTATTCCTCTTTGGATCCTTTCCCATGTATGTTATTATAGAGTGTTGAGGAGACCTCTCTTCGTATTCCATAGTTATTTTGCGATTATATATTTCATATGTGTTAGTATATGTCTGTAAACCCCCATATCCTTATTCATATATTGCTTACACCTTTCCATTTGGTAAAACGTAATTTGGTTTTCTGAATCTATGCGTGTCCTTGTCTTGGAAATTATTCCATGGGTATCAATTTTTAGGTAACACCTATAGGATGTCTGTCTTTTGGTTTCTTTCTCACTTCAAGTAGGGTGATGATCTCTAGATCTTGCTATGGTGGTGTCAGTGGCACTGTTCCATGCTTTTTCATGGCTAATATTCCATTGTGTACATGGACGACTTCTTCTTGGTGCATTTTCTGTTGATAGACATTTTGGTTTCTTCCAGGTCTTGGCTATGGTACATGTTGCTGCAGTGCAGGATTGCCAGCCTGTGTCTTTTGATTCTACTCAGGGGATAGGCACATGAGTGGGCCTACGAGATCACATGGTGGCTCCATGTTTACCCTTAAACCCTCCCCCATTCTGTTCTCCCTACTGACTCTTACCAGGTTACATCCCACCAGCAGCTAAAGGGTCCCCAGTTCTCTAAAAGCCCTTCAGCATTTATTCTTTGTAGACTTTTCTTGCTGATGATCATTCTGACGGCTGTGAGTTGCACGTTTTTGTACACTGGATTTGCATGGCTTTATTAATTCCTGACGTTCAGCCTTTTTCCTTTCTCGTTTTTTTTTAACACAAAAAAAATGAAAAACGTAACAGAAGACCAATGTGCATAACTTATGTCTCTTGAAACTGTCATTTTGAAACATGGATATATTTTTAATTTTTTGGTCGATATAGAAACCAGGATTTGTTTTCAGGGCAGGTGTGATTTACAGGCCTGCAGTTATTTTGAATATCAAGTGACCATTAGCGCTGGGATTAAAGCTGCTGTTGTGTGAAATGCCCACAAGGTGGCAGCAGTTCTCCTTTACCGAATCTGGTTACTAGGGCAACAGAGCCTCAATGAAAACCGTGTTCTAGGTTGTAATTTAGAATGGAATGTGCCAGGAAAAAGCCCCTTAATTTATGTCTCACTACTTCTTGTTCGTTTTTTAAATTAATTTATTTTTTTTTACCACAGCAATGTGGATTACAATGTTTGGCTTGTTCTAGGTGTGCAAGATGTGGTTCTTCTACACATAAACATATGTCTATTCTTCCTCGGATCCTTTCCCATGTACGTTATGACACAATGTTGATTAGTCTTCTCTTGGTATTCGGTAGGTTTTGGTGATTATATATTTCACCTGTGTTTGTATATGTCTGTTAACCACAATATCCTAATGTATCCATTCCTCACAAATTTCTATTGGTGAACCATAAATTTGTTTAATGAATCTGTGGTTCACCTTCTGTGTGGAAATACCTTCACTGGTATCAATGTATAGGTAACACGTATAAGTGATATCATACGATATGTGCCTTTCTCTTTCTGTCTTACTACAAGTTTTGTGATTAACTCTAGACTCATCTACGGTGCTGCAAATGGCATTGTGTCCTTTGATTCCTTGGCTAATATTCCATCTCTACATGTACCAGTTCTTCTTTGTCCACTCATCTGTTGATGGACCTTTTGGATGTTTCCATGTCTTGGTTATTGTAATGCTGGGGCAATGCACATTTGCCTGCCTGTGTCTTTCCAATTCTGCCTTCTTAGGTTATAGGCCCAGGAGTGGGCCTGCTGGATCACATGGTAGCAAAATGTTTACCTTGTAAAGGCACCTCCATTCTCTTCTCAGTCGTGGCATTTACCAGGTTACGTCCCACTTAAATTTGAGGGTATGCACTTCTCCACGACATATTCAGCATTTATTGTTTGTAGATTATTTTTGCTGATGTTTACTCTGACTAGTGTGAGTGGATACCTCTTTGTGGTTGGATTTCCATGCGTCTCATAAGCCCTTGAAATTGAGCTTTCTGGCATGTCCTTTTTTTCTTCACACGGTGAGTACAGCTTACCTCTTCAAATTGTTTTTGTGGAGTATGTGTGACATTTAGAAATATTTTGGCCATTACATCCCTCAAGACATTTGGAGAGCAGGTTTCATTTACAGCCCTCCAGTACTGGTGCATATAAAGTGACCCTTAGCTCAGGTTTTAGAGCTCCTGTTGCAGGTAATGGCCAGAGGGCGGCAGCATTTCTGCTTTTCCCAGTCTGTTAACTTTGGAAACAGACCTTCCTGGCAGTGGTGTTCCTCGGTTATAAATTAGAGTAGAATGTGCCCAGATAAACCCCCAAAAGCTGATGTCTACTTACTTAGGTTTGTTCTCTAAATTGAATTTCTATATTTTTTATTGGAGTCATATTCCATTGTGTACATGGACCACTACTTCTTTCGCATTCCTCTGTTGATGGACATTTTCATAGCTTCCAAGTGTTGGCTATGGTAAATATTGCTGGTGTGGAGGATTGCCAGCGGGTGTTTCTGTTTTGCGGTACATGGGCCTCTCACTGCCGTGGCACCTCCCATTGCAGAGCACAGGCTCCGGACGTGCAGGCCCAGCGGCCATAGCTCAAGGGACCAGCCTCTCCGCGGCCTGTGGGCATTTCCCGAACCGGGGCATGAACCCATGTCCCCTGAATCTTCGGTGGACTCTCAACCACTGCGCCACCAGTAAAGCCCAGCCTGTGTCCTTTGGTTCCCATCCTCTCAGGCGATGTGCCCAGCAGTGGGTATGCTTGATTGAATGGTAGCTCAGTATTTACCTTTTCAAGGCACCTCCTTTGTGTTTTCCTTACTGGCTCTGACCATGTCTCACGCTGAAACAAGGGTAGGTGTTTCTCCACAACCCCTTCAGCATTTATTTTTTGCAGATTTTTTGCTGATGGCCACTCTGACTGGTGTGAGCTGATAGGATTTTTGTAATTTGGGTTTGCATGTCTTTAATTATTCCTAATGTTCAGCATTTTTCCACACCTTTTGTAAAATTACTGTTAAAGAAAAAAATGAAGAAGACGGAGAGTACAATGAACCCCTTGAAATTGACTTCTTGAAAGGTTGGCCTCTTTTGAAATTTTTGGTGAATTTTCGACCCCAGGATTGTTTTTGAGGGCAGGTGTCATTCAGAGGCCTGCAGTGAGTGTGAATATTTAGTGACCATTAGCACTGGGTTTAAAGCTGCTGTTGTGGGAAACGGCCACAAGGCGGCAGCATTTCTCCATTCCCAAATCTGCTTACTAGGGCAGCAGAGCCTTTCTGGAAGTCCTGTTCCTAGGTGGTGAATTTAACTGCAATGAGCCAGGAGAATCCCTCATAAGTTTATGACACATTACTTCTTGATGGTTGTGTTAGCTTTTTGAATCGGGGTAATGATTAGAATATTGTCTGTCTTAGGTGTACACAATCTGGTTTATTTGTGCTTTACATATATATGTATATTCATGTACAGATCCACTTCCCATGTAAATTATTGCAGAGTGTTCCATAGACCTCCCTTGTTATATGGTCGGTCTTTTTGATATATGTATTTAATAGGTATTTGTACACGTATGGTAACCCTAATCTGAATTTTACCCTTCCCCCCACCTTTCTTTTAAGTAAGCATAGTTTGTTTTCTATGTCTGTGAGTGTCTTTCTCTGTGGAAATATGTTCATTTGTGTCAGTTGCTAGATAACGCCTATAAGTGATACCGTAGGTAGGATATGTCTTTTGCTTTCCGACTTACCTCATGTTCTGTGATTATCTCTAGGCTCATCTATGGTGCCTCAAAGAGCCGTGTTTCATTGTTTTCCATGGCTAATATTCCATTGTGTACATGGACCACTTCTTCTTTTTCCACTCCTCTGGTGCTGGACATTTTGGTTGCTTGCGTGTCTTGGCTAATGTGAAAATTCCTGCAGTGCAGCTGTTGAAGCCTGTGCCTTCTCGACTCTGGACTTCTCAGGTGAGAGGCTCAGCGGTGGGCCTGCTGAATGGAATGGTGGCTCAATTTTTACTTTTAAACGCAGCTCCTTTCTGTTCTCATTATTTGCTGTTTCCATTTTACATCTCACCAGCAGCTAGAGGGTACACAGTTCTCTAAAACCCCTTCAGCAGGTATTGTTTGTAGACTTTTAGCTGATGGTAGTTGACATGTGTGAGTTGAAACCTTTTGGGAGCTTGTATTTTCATGAGTCTGCTAATTCCTGATGTTGAGCTTTTATCCACTTTCCTCTTTTTTGAAAATGAGTGAGTAAAACTTACCACTCCATACTATCTCCTTGAAAAATTGGCAAGTTTTGAATTTTTTGGCCATTCCCTACCTCCGCACAATTGTTTAGGGCAGGTGTCCTTTAGAGCCCTGAGTCCTTTTGAATGTGAAGTGACCATTAGCTGTGGGTTTAAAGCCAGTCCTGTGGGAGACGGCCACAAGGCAGCAGCATTTCTACATTTCCAACTCTGGGGTTTTGGGCAACATAGCTTTCCTTGAAATCGTGTTAGTCAGCTGCAAAGTAGAGTGGAATGTGCCAGTGCAAACCCCCAAGAGCTTATATCTCCTAAATTGTTGTTTGTTTTTTAAATTTAAGTTTTTTTTATTATCAGAGCAAATTTGATAAAAATGTAGATTCTCCTAGGTGTTCAGTTTCTGGTTCATCCTATCAATGTATCTGTCTATTCCTCTTTGGATCCTTTCCCATGTATGTTATTATAGAGTGTTGAGGAGACCTCTCTTCGTATTCCATAGTTATTTTGCGATTATATATTTCATATGTGTTAGTATATGTCTGTAAACCCCCATATCCTTATTCATATATTGCTTACACCTTTCCATTTGGTAAAACGTAATTTGGTTTTCTGAATCTATGCGTGTCCTTGTCTTGGAAATTATTCCATGGGTATCAATTTTTAGGTAACACCTATAGGATGTCTGTCTTTTGGTTTCTTTCTCACTTCAAGTAGGGTGATGATCTCTAGATCTTGCTATGGTGGTGTCAGTGGCACTGTTCCATGCTTTTTCATGGCTAATATTCCATTGTGTACATGGACGACTTCTTCTTGGTGCATTTTCTGTTGATAGACATTTTGGTTTCTTCCAGGTCTTGGCTATGGTACATGTTGCTGCAGTGCAGGATTGCCAGCCTGTGTCTTTTGATTCTACTCAGGGGATAGGCACATGAGTGGGCCTACGAGATCACATGGTGGCTCCATGTTTACCCTTAAACCCTCCCCCATTCTGTTCTCCCTACTGACTCTTACCAGGTTACATCCCACCAGCAGCTAAAGGGTCCCCAGTTCTCTAAAAGCCCTTCAGCATTTATTCTTTGTAGACTTTTCTTGCTGATGATCATTCTGACGGCTGTGAGTTGCACGTTTTTGTACACTGGATTTGCATGGCTTTATTAATTCCTGACGTTCAGCCTTTTTCCTTTCTCGTTTTTTTTTAACACAAAAAAAATGAAAAACGTAACAGAAGACCAATGTGCATAACTTATGTCTCTTGAAACTGTCATTTTGAAACATGGATATATTTTTAATTTTTTGGTCGATATAGAAACCAGGATTTGTTTTCAGGGCAGGTGTGATTTACAGGCCTGCAGTTATTTTGAATATCAAGTGACCATTAGCGCTGGGATTAAAGCTGCTGTTGTGTGAAACGCCCACAAGGTGGCAGCAGTTCTCCTTTACCGAATCTGGTTACTAGGGCAACAGAGCCTCAATGAAAACCGTGTTCTAGGTTGTAATTTAGAATGGAATGTGCCAGGAAAAAGCCCCTTAATTTATGTCTCACTACTTCTTGTTCGTTTTTTAAATTAATTTATTTTTTTTTACCACAGCAATGTGGATTACAATGTTTGGCTTGTTCTAGGTGTGCAAGATGTGGTTCTTCTACACATAAACATATGTCTATTCTTCCTCGGATCCTTTCCCATGTATGTTATGACACAATGTTGATTAGTCTTCTCTTGGTATTCGGTAGGTTTTGGTGATTATATATTTCACCTGTGTTTGTATATGTCTGTTAACCACAATATCCTAATGTATCCATTCCTCACAAATTTCTATTGGTGAACCATAAATTTGTTTAATGAATCTGTAGTTCACCTTCTGTGTGGAAATACCTTCACTGGTATCAATGTATAGGTAACACGTATAAGTGATATCATACGATATGTGCCTTTCTCTTTCTGTCTTACTACAAGTTTTGTGATTAACTCTAGACTCATCTACGGTGCTGCAAATGGCATTGTGTCCTTTGATTCCTTGGCTAATATTCCATCTCTACATGTACCAGTTCTTCTTTGTCCACTCATCTGTTGATGGACCTTTTGGATGTTTCCATGTCTTGGTTATTGTAATGCTGGGGCAATGCACATTTGCCTGCCTGTGTCTTTCCAATTCTGCCTTCTTAGGTTATAGGCCCAGGAGTGGGCCTGCTGGATCACATGGTAGCAAAATGTTTACCTTGTAAAGGCACCTCCATTCTGTTCTCAGTCGTGGCATTTACCAGGTTACATCCCACTTAAATTTGAGGGTATGCACTTCTCCACGACATATTCAGCATTTATTGTTTGTAGATTATTTTTGCTGATGTTTACTCTGACTAGTGTGAGTGGATACCTCTTTGTGGTTGGATTTCCATGCGTCTCATAAGCCCTTGAAATTGAGCTTTCTGGCATGTCCTTTTTTTCTTCACACGGTGAGTACAGCTTACCTCTTCAAATTGTTTTTGTGGAGTATGTGTGACATTTAGAAATATTTTGGCCATTACATCCCTCAAGACATTTGGAGAGCAGGTTTCATTTACAGCCCTCCAGTACTGGTGCATATAAAGTGACCCTTAGCTCAGGTTTTAGAGCTCCTGTTGCAGGTAATGGCCAGAGGGCGGCAGCATTTCTGCTTTTCCCAGTCTGTTAACTTTGGAAACAGACCTTCCTGGCAGTGGTGTTCCTCGGTTATAAATTAGAGTAGAATGTGCCCAGATAAACCCCCAAAAGCTGATGTCTACTTACTTAGGTTTGTTCTCTAAATTGAATTTCTATATTTTTTATTGGAGTCATATTCCATTGTGTACATGGACCACTACTTCTTTCGCATTCCTTTGTTGATGGACATTTTCATAGCTTCCAAGTGTTGGCTATGGTAAATATTGCTGGTGTGGAGGATTGCCAGCGGGTGTTTCTGTTTTGCGGTACATGGGCCTCTCACTGCCGTGGCACCTCCCATTGCAGAGCACAGGCTCCGGACGTGCAGGCCCAGCGGCCATAGCTCAAGGGACCAGCCTCTCCGCGGCCTGTGGGCATTTCCCGAACCGGGGCATGAACCCATGTCCCCTGAATCTTTGGTGGACTCTCAACCACTGCGCCACCAGTAAAGCCCAGCCTGTGTCCTTTGGTTCCCATCCTCTCAGGCGATGTGCCCAGCAGTGGGTATGCTTGATTGAATGGTAGCTCAGTATTTACCTTTTCAAGGCACCTCCTTTGTGTTTTCCTTACTGGCTCTGACCATGTCTCACGCTGAAACAAGGGTAGGTGTTTCTCCACAACCCCTTCAGCATTTATTTTTTGCAGATTTTTTGCTGATGGCCACTCTGACTGGTGTGAGCTGATAGGATTTTTGTAATTTGGGTTTGCATGTCTTTAATTATTCCTAATGTTCAGCATTTTTCCACACCTTTTGTAAAATTACTGTTAAAGAAAAAAATGAAGAAGACGGAGAGTACAATGAACCCCTTGAAATTGACTTCTTGAAAGGTTGGCCTCTTTTGAAATTTTTGGTGAATTTTCGACCCCAGGATTGTTTTTGAGGGCAGGTGTCATTCAGAGGCCTGCAGTGAGTGTGAATATTTAGTGACCATTAGCACTGGGTTTAAAGCTGCTGTTGTGGGAAACGGCCACAAGGCGGCAGCATTTCTCCATTCCCAAATCTGCTTACTAGGGCAGCAGAGCCTTTCTGGAAGTCCTGTTCCTAGGTGGTGAATTTAACTGCAATGAGCCAGGAGAATCCCTCATAAGTTTATGACACATTACTTCTTGATGGTTGTGTTAGCTTTTTGAATCGGGGTAATGATTAGAATATTGTCTGTCTTAGGTGTACACAATCTGGTTTATTTGTGCTTTACATATATATGTATATTCATGTACAGATCCACTTCCCATGTAAATTATTGCAGAGTGTTCCATAGACCTCCCTTGTTATATGGTCGGTCTTTTTGATATATGTATTTAATAGGTATTTGTACACGTATGGTAACCCTAATCTGAATTTTACCCTTCCCCCCACCTTTCTTTTAAGTAAGCATAGTTTGTTTTCTATGTCTGTGAGTGTCTTTCTCTGTGGAAATATGTTCATTTGTGTCAGTTGCTAGATAACGCCTATAAGTGATACCGTAGGTAGGATATGTCTTTTGCTTTCCGACTTACCTCATGTTCTGTGATTATCTCTAGGCTCATCTATGGTGCCTCAAAGAGCCGTGTTTCATTGTTTTCCATGGCTAATATTCCATTGTGTACATGGACCACTTCTTCTTTTTCCACTCCTCTGGTGCTGGACATTTTGGTTGCTTGCGTGTCTTGGCTAATGTGAAAATTCCTGCAGTGCAGCTGTTGAAGCCTGTGCCTTCTCGACTCTGGACTTCTCAGGTGAGAGGCTCAGCGGTGGGCCTGCTGAATGGAATGGTGGCTCAATTTTTACTTTTAAACGCAGCTCCTTTCTGTTCTCATTATTTGCTGTTTCCATTTTACATCTCACCAGCAGCTAGAGGGTACACAGTTCTCTAAAACCCCTTCAGCAGGTATTGTTTGTAGACTTTTAGCTGATGGTAGTTGACATGTGTGAGTTGAAACCTTTTGGGAGCTTGTATTTTCATGAGTCTGCTAATTCCTGATGTTGAGCTTTTATCCACTTTCCTCTTTTTTGAAAATGAGTGAGTAAAACTTACCACTCCATACTATCTCCTTGAAAAATTGGCAAGTTTTGAATTTTTTGGCCATTCCCTACCTCCGCACAATTGTTTAGGGCAGGTGTCCTTTAGAGCCCTGAGTCCTTTTGAATGTGAAGTGACCATTAGCTGTGGGTTTAAAGCCAGTCCTGTGGGAGACGGCCACAAGGCAGCAGCATTTCTACATTTCCAACTCTGGGGTTTTGGGCAACATAGCTTTCCTTGAAATCGTGTTAGTCAGCTGCAAAGTAGAGTGGAATGTGCCAGTGCAAACCCCCAAGAGCTTATATCTCCTAAATTGTTGTTTGTTTTTTAAATTTAAGTTTTTTTTATTATCAGAGCAAATTTGATAAAAATGTAGATTCTCCTAGGTGTTCAGTTTCTGGTTCATCCTATCAATGTATCTGTCTATTCCTCTTTGGATCCTTTCCCATGTATGTTATTATAGAGTGTTGAGGAGACCTCTCTTCGTATTCCATAGTTATTTTGCGATTATATATTTCATATGTGTTAGTATATGTCTGTAAACCCCCATATCCTTATTCATATATTGCTTACACCTTTCCATTTGGTAAAACGTAATTTGGTTTTCTGAATCTATGCGTGTCCTTGTCTTGGAAATTATTCCATGGGTATCAATTTTTAGGTAACACCTATAGGATGTCTGTCTTTTGGTTTCTTTCTCACTTCAAGTAGGGTGATGATCTCTAGATCTTGCTATGGTGGTGTCAGTGGCACTGTTCCATGCTTTTTCATGTCTAATATTCCATTGTGTACATGGACGACTTCTTCTTGGTGCATTTTCTGTTGATAGACATTTTGGTTTCTTCCAGGTCTTGGCTATGGTACATGTTGCTGCAGTGCAGGATTGCCAGCCTGTGTCTTTTGATTCTACTCAGGGGATAGGCACATGAGTGGGCCTACGAGATCACATGGTGGCTCCATGTTTACCCTTAAACCCTCCCCCATTCTGTTCTCCCTACTGACTCTTACCAGGTTACATCCCACCAGCAGCTAAAGGGTCCCCAGTTCTCTAAAAGCCCTTCAGCATTTATTCTTTGTAGACTTTTCTTGCTGATGATCATTCTGACGGCTGTGAGTTGCACGTTTTTGTACACTGGATTTGCATGGCTTTATTAATTCCTGACGTTCAGCCTTTTTCCTTTCTCGTTTTTTTTTAACACAAAAAAAATGAAAAACGTAACAGAAGACCAATGTGCATAACTTATGTCTCTTGAAACTGTCATTTTGAAACATGGATATATTTTTAATTTTTTGGTCGATATAGAAACCAGGATTTGTTTTCAGGGCAGGTGTGATTTACAGGCCTGCAGTTATTTTGAATATCAAGTGACCATTAGCGCTGGGATTAAAGCTGCTGTTGTGTGAAACGCCCACAAGGTGGCAGCAGTTCTCCTTTACCGAATCTGGTTACTAGGGCAACAGAGCCTCAATGAAAACCGTGTTCTAGGTTGTAATTTAGAATGGAATGTGCCAGGAAAAAGCCCCTTAATTTATGTCTCACTACTTCTTGTTCGTTTTTTAAATTAATTTATTTTTTTTTACCACAGCAATGTGGATTACAATGTTTGGCTTGTTCTAGGTGTGCAAGATGTGGTTCTTCTACACATAAACATATGTCTATTCTTCCTCGGATCCTTTCCCATGTACGTTATGACACAATGTTGATTAGTCTTCTCTTGGTATTCGGTAGGTTTTGGTGATTATATATTTCACCTGTGTTTGTATATGTCTGTTAACCACAATATCCTAATGTATCCATTCCTCACAAATTTCTATTGGTGAACCATAAATTTGTTTAATGAATCTGTGGTTCACCTTCTGTGTGGAAATACCTTCACTGGTATCAATGTATAGGTAACACGTATAAGTGATATCATACGATATGTGCCTTTCTCTTTCTGTCTTACTACAAGTTTTGTGATTAACTCTAGACTCATCTACGGTGCTGCAAATGGCATTGTGCCCTTTGATTCCTTGGCTAATATTCCATCTCTACATGTACCAGTTCTTCTTTGTCCACTCATCTGTTGATGGACCTTTTGGATGTTTCCATGTCTTGGTTATTGTAATGCTGGGGCAATGCACATTTGCCTGCCTGTGTCTTTCCAATTCTGCCTTCTTAGGTTATAGGCCCAGGAGTGGGCCTGCTGGATCACATGGTAGCAAAATGTTTACCTTGTAAAGGCACCTCCATTCTCTTCTCAGTCGTGGCATTTACCAGGTTACGTCCCACTTAAATTTGAGGGTATGCACTTCTCCACGACATATTCAGCATTTATTGTTTGTAGATTTTTTTTGCTGATGTTTACTCTGACTAGTGTGAGTGGATACCTCTTTGTGGTTGGATTTCCATGCGTCTCATAAGCCCTTGAAATTGAGCTTTCTGGCATGTCCTTTTTTTCTTCACACGGTGAGTACAGCTTACCTCTTCAAATTGTTTTTGTGGAGTATGTGTGACATTTAGAAATATTTTGGCCATTACATCCCTCAAGACATTTGGAGAGCAGGTTTCATTTACAGCCCTCCAGTACTGGTGCATATAAAGTGACCCTTAGCTCAGGTTTTAGAGCTCCTGTTGCAGGTAATGGCCAGAGGGCGGCAGCATTTCTGCTTTTCCCAGTCTGTTAACTTTGGAAACAGACCTTCCTGGCAGTGGTGTTCCTCGGTTATAAATTAGAGTAGAATGTGCCCGGATAAACCCCCAAAAGCTGATGTCTACTTACTTAGGTTTGTTCTCTAAATTGAATTTCTATATTTTTTATTGGAGTCATATTCCATTGTGTACATGGACCACTACTTCTTTCGCATTCCTCTGTTGATGGACATTTTCATAGCTTCCAAGTGTTGGCTATGGTAAATATTGCTGGTGTGGAGGATTGCCAGCGGGTGTTTCTGTTTTGCGGTACATGGGCCTCTCACTGCCGTGGCACCTCCCATTGCAGAGCACAGGCTCCGGACGTGCAGGCCCAGCGGCCATAGCTCAAGGGACCAGCCTCTCCGCGGCCTGTGGGCATTTCCCGAACCGGGGCATGAACCCATGTCCCCTGAATCTTCGGTGGACTCTCAACCACTGCGCCACCAGTAAAGCCCAGCCTGTGTCCTTTGGTTCCCATCCTCTCAGGCGATGTGCCCAGCAGTGGGTATGCTTGATTGAATGGTAGCTCAGTATTTACCTTTTCAAGGCACCTCCTTTGTGTTTTCCTTACTGGCTCTGACCATGTCTCACGCTGAAACAAGGGTAGGTGTTTCTCCACAACCCCTTCAGCATTTATTTTTTGCAGATTTTTTGCTGATGGCCACTCTGACTGGTGTGAGCTGATAGGATTTTTGTAATTTGGGTTTGCATGTCTTTAATTATTCCTAATGTTCAGCATTTTTCCACACCTTTTGTAAAATTACTGTTAAAGAAAAAAATGAAGAAGACGGAGAGTACAATGAACCCCTTGAAATTGACTTCTTGAAAGGTTGGCCTCTTTTGAAATTTTTGGTGAATTTTCGACCCCAGGATTGTTTTTGAGGGCAGGTGTCATTCAGAGGCCTGCAGTGAGTGTGAATATTTAGTGACCATTAGCACTGGGTTTAAAGCTGCTGTTGTGGGAAACGGCCACAAGGCGGCAGCATTTCTCCATTCCCAAATCTGCTTACTAGGGCAGCAGAGCCTTTCTGGAAGTCCTGTTCCTAGGTGGTGAATTTAACTGCAATGAGCCAGGAGAATCCCTCATAAGTTTATGACACATTACTTCTTGATGGTTGTGTTAGCTTTTTGAATCGGGGTAATGATTAGAATATTGTCTGTCTTAGGTGTACACAATCTGGTTTATTTGTGCTTTACATATATATGTATATTCATGTACAGATCCACTTCCCATGTAAATTATTGCAGAGTGTTCCATAGACCTCCCTTGTTATATGGTCGGTCTTTTTGATATATGTATTTAATAGGTATTTGTACACGTATGGTAACCCTAATCTGAATTTTACCCTTCCCCCCACCTTTCTTTTAAGTAAGCATAGTTTGTTTTCTATGTCTGTGAGTGTCTTTCTCTGTGGAAATATGTTCATTTGTGTCAGTTGCTAGATAACGCCTATAAGTGATACCGTAGGTAGGATATGTCTTTTGCTTTCCGACTTACCTCATGTTCTGTGATTATCTCTAGGCTCATCTATGGTGCCTCAAAGAGCCGTGTTTCATTGTTTTCCATGGCTAATATTCCATTGTGTACATGGACCACTTCTTCTTTTTCCACTCCTCTGGTGCTGGACATTTTGGTTGCTTGCGTGTCTTGGCTAATGTGAAAATTCCTGCAGTGCAGCTGTTGAAGCCTGTGCCTTCTCGACTCTGGACTTCTCAGGTGAGAGGCTCAGCGGTGGGCCTGCTGAATGGAATGGTGGCTCAATTTTTACTTTTAAACGCAGCTCCTTTCTGTTCTCATTATTTGCTGTTTCCATTTTACATCTCACCAGCAGCTAGAGGGTACACAGTTCTCTAAAACCCCTTCAGCAGGTATTGTTTGTAGACTTTTAGCTGATGGTAGTTGACATGTGTGAGTTGAAACCTTTTGGGAGCTTGTATTTTCATGAGTCTGCTAATTCCTGATGTTGAGCTTTTATCCACTTTCCTCTTTTTTGAAAATGAGTGAGTAAAACTTACCACTCCATACTATCTCCTTGAAAAATTGGCAAGTTTTGAATTTTTTGGCCATTCCCTACCTCCACACAATTGTTTAGGGCAGGTGTCCTTTAGAGCCCTGAGTCCTTTTGAATGTGAAGTGACCATTAGCTGTGGGTTTAAAGCCAGTCCTGTGGGAGACGGCCACAAGGCAGCAGCATTTCTACATTTCCAACTCTGGGGTTTTGGGCAACATAGCTTTCCTTGAAATCGTGTTAGTCAGCTGCAAAGTAGAGTGGAATGTGCCAGTGCAAACCCCCAAGAGCTTATATCTCCTAAATTGTTGTTTGTTTTTTAAATTTAAGTTTTTTTTATTATCAGAGCAAATTTGATAAAAATGTAGATTCTCCTAGGTGTTCAGTTTCTGGTTCATCCTATCAATGTATCTGTCTATTCCTCTTTGGATCCTTTCCCATGTATGTTATTATAGAGTGTTGAGGAGACCTCTCTTCGTATTCCATAGTTATTTTGCGATTATATATTTCATATGTGTTAGTATATGTCTGTAAACCCCCATATCCTTATTCATATATTGCTTACACCTTTCCATTTGGTAAAACGTAATTTGGTTTTCTGAATCTATGCGTGTCCTTGTCTTGGAAATTATTCCATGGGTATCAATTTTTAGGTAACACCTATAGGATGTCTGTCTTTTGGTTTCTTTCTCACTTCAAGTAGGGTGATGATCTCTAGATCTTGCTATGGTGGTGTCAGTGGCACTGTTCCATGCTTTTTCATGGCTAATATTCCATTGTGTACATGGACGACTTCTTCTTGGTGCATTTTCTGTTGATAGACATTTTGGTTTCTTCCAGGTCTTGGCTATGGTACATGTTGCTGCAGTGCAGGATTGCCAGCCTGTGTCTTTTGATTCTACTCAGGGGATAGGCACATGAGTGGGCCTACGAGATCACATGGTGGCTCCATGTTTACCCTTAAACCCTCCCCCATTCTGTTCTCCCTACTGACTCTTACCAGGTTACATCCCACCAGCAGCTAAAGGGTCCCCAGTTCTCTAAAAGCCCTTCAGCATTTATTCTTTGTAGACTTTTCTTGCTGATGATCATTCTGACGGCTGTGAGTTGCACGTTTTTGTACACTGGATTTGCATGGCTTTATTAATTCCTGACGTTCAGCCTTTTTCCTTTCTCGTTTTTTTTAACACAAAAAAAATGAAAAACGTAACAGAAGACCAATGTGCATAACTTATGTCTCTTGAAACTGTCATTTTGAAACATGGATATATTTTTAATTTTTTGGTCGATATAGAAACCAGGATTTGTTTTCAGGGCAGGTGTGATTTACAGGCCTGCAGTTATTTTGAATATCAAGTGACCATTAGCGCTGGGATTAAAGCTGCTGTTGTGTGAAACGCCCACAAGGTGGCAGCAGTTCTCCTTTACCGAATCTGGTTACTAGGGCAACAGAGCCTCAATGAAAACCGTGTTCTAGGTTGTAATTTAGAATGGAATGTGCCAGGAAAAAGCCCCTTAATTTATGTCTCACTACTTCTTGTTCGTTTTTTAAATTAATTTATTTTTTTTTACCACAGCAATGTGGATTACAATGTTTGGCTTGTTCTAGGTGTGCAAGATGTGGTTCTTCTACACATAAACATATGTCTATTCTTCCTCGGATCCTTTCCCATGTACGTTATGACACAATGTTGATTAGTCTTCTCTTGGTATTCGGTAGGTTTTGGTGATTATATATTTCACCTGTGTTTGTATATGTCTGTTAACCACAATATCCTAATGTATCCATTCCTCACAAATTTCTATTGGTGAACCATAAATTTGTTTAATGAATCTGTGGTTCACCTTCTGTGTGGAAATACCTTCACTGGTATCAATGTATAGGTAACACGTATAAGTGATATCATACGATATGTGCCTTTCTCTTTCTGTCTTACTACAAGTTTTGTGATTAACTCTAGACTCATCTACGGTGCTGCAAATGGCATTGTGTCCTTTGATTCCTTGGCTAATATTCCATCTCTACATGTACCAGTTCTTCTTTGTCCACTCATCTGTTGATGGACCTTTTGGATGTTTCCATGTCTTGGTTATTGAAATGCTGGGGCAATGCACATTTGCCTGCCTGTGTCTTTCCAATTCTGCCTTCTTAGGTTATAGGCCCAGGAGTGGGCCTGCTGGATCACATGGTAGCAAAACGTTTACCTTGTAAAGGCACCTCCATTCTGTTCTCAGTCGTGGCATTTACCAGGTTACGTCCCACTTAAATTTGAGGGTATGCACTTCTCCACAACATATTCAGCATTTATTGTTTGTAGATTATTTTTGCTGATGTTTACTCTGACTAGTGTGAGTGGATACCTCTTTGTGGTTGGATTTCCATGCGTCTCATAAGCCCTTGAAATTGAGCTTTCTGGCATGTCCTTTTTTTCTTCACACGGTGAGTACAGCTTACCTCTTCAAATTGTTTTTGTGGAGTATGTGTGACATTTAGAAATATTTTGGCCATTACATCCCTCAAGACATTTGGAGAGCAGGTTTCATTTACAGCCCTCCAGTACTGGTGCATATAAAGTGACCCTTAGCTCAGGTTTTAGAGCTCCTGTTGCAGGTAATGGCCAGAGGGCGGCAGCATTTCTGCTTTTCCCAGTCTGTTAACTTTGGAAACAGACCTTCCTGGCAGTGGTGTTCCTCGGTTATAAATTAGAGTAGAATGTGCCCGGATAAACCCCCAAAAGCTGATGTCTACTTACTTAGGTTTGTTCTCTAAATTGAATTTCTATATTTTTTATTGGAGTCATATTCCATTGTGTACATGGACCACTACTTCTTTCGCATTCCTCTGTTGATGGACATTTTCATAGCTTCCAAGTGTTGGCTATGGTAAATATTGCTGGTGTGGAGGATTGCCAGCGGGTGTTTCTGTTTTGCGGTACATGGGCCTCTCACTGCCGTGGCACCTCCCATTGCAGAGCACAGGCTCCGGACGTGCAGGCCCAGCGGCCGTAGCTCAAGGGACCAGCCTCTCCGCGGCCTGTGGGCATTTCCCGAACCGGGGCATGAACCCATGTCCCCTGAATCTTCGGTGGACTCTCAACCACTGCGCCACCAGTAAAGCCCAGCCTGTGTCCTTTGGTTCCCATCCTCTCAGGCGATGTGCCCAGCAGTGGGTATGCTTGATTGAATGGTAGCTCAGTATTTACCTTTTCAAGGCACCTCCTTTGTGTTTTCCTTACTGGCTCTGACCATGTCTCACGCTGAAACAAGGGTAGGTGTTTCTCCACAACCCCTTCAGCATTTATTTTTTGCAGATTTTTTGCTGATGGCCACTCTGACTGGTGTGAGCTGATAGGATTTTTGTAATTTGGGTTTGCATGTCTTTAATTATTCCTAATGTTCAGCATTTTTCCACACCTTTTGTAAAATTACTGTTAAAGAAAAAAATGAAGAAGACGGAGAGTACAATGAACCCCTTGAAATTGACTTCTTGAAAGGTTGGCCTCTTTTGAAATTTTTGGTGAATTTTCGACCCCAGGATTGTTTTTGAGGGCAGGTGTCATTCAGAGGCCTGCAGTGAGTGTGAATATTTAGTGACCATTAGCACTGGGTTTAAAGCTGCTGTTGTGGGAAACGGCCACAAGGCGGCAGCATTTCTCCATTCCCAAATCTGCTTACTAGGGCAGCAGAGCCTTTCTGGAAGTCCTGTTCCTAGGTGGTGAATTTAACTGCAATGAGCCAGGAGAATCCCTCATAAGTTTATGACACATTACTTCTTGATGGTTGTGTTAGCTTTTTGAATCGGGGTAATGATTAGAATATTGTCTGTCTTAGGTGTACACAATCTGGTTTATTTGTGCTTTACATATATATGTATATTCATGTACAGATCCACTTCCCATGTAAATTATTGCAGAGTGTTCCATAGACCTCCCTTGTTATATGGTCGGTCTTTTTGATATATGTATTTAATAGGTATTTGTACACGTATGGTAACCCTAATCTGAATTTTACCCTTCCCCCCACCTTTCTTTTAAGTAAGCATAGTTTGTTTTCTATGTCTGTGAGTGTCTTTCTCTGTGGAAATATGTTCATTTGTGTCAGTTGCTAGATAACGCCTATAAGTGATACCGTAGGTAGGATATGTCTTTTGCTTTCCGACTTACCTCATGTTCTGTGATTACCTCTAGGCTCATCTATGGTGCCTCAAAGAGCCGTGTTTCATTGTTTTCCATGGCTAATATTCCATTGTGTACATGGACCACTTCTTCTTTTTCCACTCCTCTGGTGCTGGACATTTTGGTTGCTTGCGTGTCTTGGCTAATGTGAAAATTCCTGCAGTGCAGCTGTTGAAGCCTGTGCCTTCTCGACTCTGGACTTCTCAGGTGAGAGGCTCAGCGGTGGGCCTGCTGAATGGAATGGTGGCTCAATTTTTACTTTTAAACGCAGCTCCTTTCTGTTCTCATTATTTGCTCTTTCCATTTTACATCTCACCAGCAGCTAGAGGGTACACAGTTCTCTAAAACCCCTTCAGCAGGTATTGTTTGTAGACTTTTAGCTGATGGTAGTTGACATGTGTGAGTTGAAACCTTTTGGGAGCTTGTATTTTCATGAGTCTGCTAATTCCTGATGTTGAGCTTTTATCCACTTTCCTCTTTTTTGAAAATGAGTGAGTAAAACTTACCACTCCATACTATCTCCTTGAAAAATTGGCAAGTTTTGAATTTTTTGGCCATTCCCTACCTCCGCACAATTGTTTAGGGCAGGTGTCCTTTAGAGCCCTGAGTCCTTTTGAATGTGAAGTGACCATTAGCTGTGGGTTTAAAGCCAGTCCTGTGGGAGACGGCCACAAGGCAGCAGCATTTCTACATTTCCAACTCTGGGGTTTTGGGCAACATAGCTTTCCTTGAAATCGTGTTAGTCAGCTGCAAAGTAGAGTGGAATGTGCCAGTGCAAACCCCCAAGAGCTTATATCTCCTAAATTGTTGTTTGTTTTTTAAATTTAAGTTTTTTTTATTATCAGAGCAAATTTGATAAAAATGTAGATTCTCCTAGGTGTTCAGTTTCTGGTTCATCCTATCAATGTATCTGTCTATTCCTCTTTGGATCCTTTCCCATGTATGTTATTATAGAGTGTTGAGGAGACCTCTCTTCGTATTCCATAGTTATTTTGCGATTATATATTTCATATGTGTTAGTATATGTCTGTAAACCCCCATATCCTTATTCATATATTGCTTACACCTTTCCATTTGGTAAAACGTAATTTGGTTTTCTGAATCTATGCGTGTCCTTGTCTTGGAAATTATTCCATGGGTATCAATTTTTAGGTAACACCTATAGGATGTCTGTCTTTTGGTTTCTTTCTCACTTCAAGTAGGGTGATGATCTCTAGATCTTGCTATGGTGGTGTCAGTGGCACTGTTCCATGCTTTTTCATGGCTAATATTCCATTGTGTACATGGACGACTTCTTCTTGGTGCATTTTCTGTTGATAGACATTTTGGTTTCTTCCAGGTCTTGGCTATGGTACATGTTGCTGCAGTGCAGGATTGCCAGCCTGTGTCTTTTGATTCTACTCAGGGGATAGGCACATGAGTGGGCCTACGAGATCACATGGTGGCTCCATGTTTACCCTTAAACCCTCCCCCATTCTGTTCTCCCTACTGACTCTTACCAGGTTACATCCCACCAGCAGCTAAAGGGTCCCCAGTTCTCTAAAAGCCCTTCAGCATTTATTCTTTGTAGACTTTTCTTGCTGATGATCATTCTGACGGCTGTGAGTTGCACGTTTTTGTACACTGGATTTGCATGGCTTTATTAATTCCTGACGTTCAGCCTTTTTCCTTTCTCGTTTTTTTTTAACACAAAAAAAATGAAAAACGTAACAGAAGACCAATGTGCATAACTTATGTCTCTTGAAACTGTCATTTTGAAACATGGATATATTTTTAATTTTTTGGTCGATATAGAAACCAGGATTTGTTTTCAGGGCAGGTGTGATTTACAGGCCTGCAGTTATTTTGAATATCAAGTGACCATTAGCGCTGGGATTAAAGCTGCTGTTGTGTGAAACGCCCACAAGGTGGCAGCAGTTCTCCTTTACCGAATCTGGTTACTAGGGCAACAGAGCCTCAATGAAAACCGTGTTCTAGGTTGTAATTTAGAATGGAATGTGCCAGGAAAAAGCCCCTTAATTTATGTCTCACTACTTCTTGTTCGTTTTTTAAATTAATTTATTTTTTTTTACCACAGCAATGTGGATTACAATGTTTGGCTTGTTCTAGGTGTGCAAGATGTGGTTCTTCTACACATAAACATATGTCTATTCTTCCTCGGATCCTTTCCCATGTACGTTATGACACAATGTTGATTAGTCTTCTCTTGGTATTCGGTAGGTTTTGGTGATTATATATTTCACCTGTGTTTGTATATGTCTGTTAACCACAATATCCTAATGTATCCATTCCTCACAAATTTCTATTGGTGAACCATAAATTTGTTTAATGAATCTGTGGTTCACCTTCTGTGTGGAAATACCTTCACTGGTATCAATGTATAGGTAACACGTATAAGTGATATCATACGATATGTGCCTTTCTCTTTCTGTCTTACTACAAGTTTTGTGATTAACTCTAGACTCATCTACGGTGCTGCAAATGGCATTGTGTCCTTTGATTCCTTGGCTAATATTCCATCTCTACATGTACCAGTTCTTCTTTGTCCACTCATCTGTTGATGGACCTTTTGGATGTTTCCATGTCTTGGTTATTGAAATGCTGGGGCAATGCACATTTGCCTGCCTGTGTCTTTCCAATTCTGCCTTCTTAGGTTATAGGCCCAGGAGTGGGCCTGCTGGATCACATGGTAGCAAAATGTTTACCTTGTAAAGGCACCTCCATTCTGTTCTCAGTCGTGGCATTTACCAGGTTACGTCCCACTTAAATTTGAGGGTATGCACTTCTCCACAACATATTCAGCATTTATTGTTTGTAGATTATTTTTGCTGATGTTTACTCTGACTAGTGTGAGTGGATACCTCTTTGTGGTTGGATTTCCATGCGTCTCATAAGCCCTTGAAATTGAGCTTTCTGGCATGTCCTTTTTTTCTTCACACGGTGAGTACAGCTTACCTCTTCAAATTGTTTTTGTGGAGTATGTGTGACATTTAGAAATATTTTGGCCATTACATCCCTCAAGACATTTGGAGAGCAGGTTTCATTTACAGCCCTCCAGTACTGGTGCATATAAAGTGACCCTTAGCTCAGGTTTTAGAGCTCCTGTTGCAGGTAATGGCCAGAGGGCGGCAGCATTTCTGCTTTTCCCAGTCTGTTAACTTTGGAAACAGACCTTCCTGGCAGTGGTGTTCCTCGGTTATAAATTAGAGTAGAATGTGCCCGGATAAACCCCCAAAAGCTGATGTCTACTTACTTAGGTTTGTTCTCTAAATTGAATTTCTATATTTTTTATTGGAGTCATATTCCATTGTGTACATGGACCACTACTTCTTTCGCATTCCTCTGTTGATGGACATTTTCATAGCTTCCAAGTGTTGGCTATGGTAAATATTGCTGGTGTGGAGGATTGCCAGCGGGTGTTTCTGTTTTGCGGTACATGGGCCTCTCACTGCCGTGGCACCTCCCATTGCAGAGCACAGGCTCCGGACGTGCAGGCCCAGCGGCCGTAGCTCAAGGGACCAGCCTCTCCGCGGCCTGTGGGCATTTCCCGAACCGGGGCATGAACCCATGTCCCCTGAATCTTCGGTGGACTCTCAACCACTGCGCCACCAGTAAAGCCCAGCCTGTGTCCTTTGGTTCCCATCCTCTCAGGCGATGTGCCCAGCAGTGGGTATGCTTGATTGAATGGTAGCTCAGTATTTACCTTTTCAAGGCACCTCCTTTGTGTTTTCCTTACTGGCTCTGACCATGTCTCACGCTGAAACAAGGGTAGGTGTTTCTCCACAACCCCTTCAGCATTTATTTTTTGCAGATTTTTTGCTGATGGCCACTCTGACTGGTGTGAGCTGATAGGATTTTTGTAATTTGGGTTTGCATGTCTTTAATTATTCCTAATGTTCAGCATTTTTCCACACCTTTTGTAAAATTACTGTTAAAGAAAAAAATGAAGAAGACGGAGAGTACAATGAACCCCTTGAAATTGACTTCTTGAAAGGTTGGCCTCTTTTGAAATTTTTGGTGAATTTTCGACCCCAGGATTGTTTTTGAGGGCAGGTGTCATTCAGAGGCCTGCAGTGAGTGTGAATATTTAGTGACCATTAGCACTGGGTTTAAAGCTGCTGTTGTGGGAAACGGCCACAAGGCGGCAGCATTTCTCCATTCCCAAATCTGCTTACTAGGGCAGCAGAGCCTTTCTGGAAGTCCTGTTCCTAGGTGGTGAATTTAACTGCAATGAGCCAGGAGAATCCCTCATAAGTTTATGACACATTACTTCTTGATGGTTGTGTTAGCTTTTTGAATCGGGGTAATGATTAGAATATTGTCTGTCTTAGGTGTACACAATCTGGTTTATTTGTGCTTTACATATATATGTATATTCATGTACAGATCCACTTCCCATGTAAATTATTGCAGAGTGTTCCATAGACCTCCCTTGTTATATGGTCGGTCTTTTTGATATATGTATTTAATAGGTATTTGTACACGTATGGTAACCCTAATCTGAATTTTACCCTTCCCCCCACCTTTCTTTTAAGTAAGCATAGTTTGTTTTCTATGTCTGTGAGTGTCTTTCTCTGTGGAAATATGTTCATTTGTGTCAGTTGCTAGATAACGCCTATAAGTGATACCATAGGTAGGATATGTCTTTTGCTTTCCGACTTACCTCATGTTCTGTGATTACCTCTAGGCTCATCTATGGTGCCTCAAAGAGCCGTGTTTCATTGTTTTCCATGGCTAATATTCCATTGTGTACATGGACCACTTCTTCTTTTTCCACTCCTCTGGTGCTGGACATTTTGGTTGCTTGCGTGTCTTGGCTAATGTGAAAATTCCTGCAGTGCAGCTGTTGAAGCCTGTGCCTTCTCGACTCTGGACTTCTCAGGTGAGAGGCTCAGCGGTGGGCCTGCTGAATGGAATGGTGGCTCAATTTTTACTTTTAAACGCAGCTCCTTTCTGTTCTCATTATTTGCTCTTTCCATTTTACATCTCACCAGCAGCTAGAGGGTACACAGTTCTCTAAAACCCCTTCAGCAGGTATTGTTTGTAGACTTTTAGCTGATGGTAGTTGACATGTGTGAGTTGAAACCTTTTGGGAGCTTGTATTTTCATGAGTCTGCTAATTCCTGATGTTGAGCTTTTATCCACTTTCCTCTTTTTTGAAAATGAGTGAGTAAAACTTACCACTCCATACTATCTCCTTGAAAAATTGGCAAGTTTTGAATTTTTTGGCCATTCCCTACCTCCGCACAATTGTTTAGGGCAGGTGTCCTTTAGAGCCCTGAGTCCTTTTGAATGTGAAGTGACCATTAGCTGTGGGTTTAAAGCCAGTCCTGTGGGAGACGGCCACAAGGCAGCAGCATTTCTACATTTCCAACTCTGGGGTTTTGGGCAACATAGCTTTCCTTGAAATCGTGTTAGTCAGCTGCAAAGTAGAGTGGAATGTGCCAGTGCAAACCCCCAAGAGCTTATATCTCCTAAATTGTTGTTTGTTTTTTAAATTTAAGTTTTTTTTATTATCAGAGCAAATTTGATAAAAATGTAGATTCTCCTAGGTGTTCAGTTTCTGGTTCATCCTATCAATGTATCTGTCTATTCCTCTTTGGATCCTTTCCCATGTATGTTATTATAGAGTGTTGAGGAGACCTCTCTTCGTATTCCATAGTTATTTTGCGATTATATATTTCATATGTGTTAGTATATGTCTGTAAACCCCCATATCCTTATTCATATATTGCTTACACCTTTCCATTTGGTAAAACGTAATTTGGTTTTCTGAATCTATGCGTGTCCTTGTCTTGGAAATTATTCCATGGGTATCAATTTTTAGGTAACACCTATAGGATGTCTGTCTTTTGGTTTCTTTCTCACTTCAAGTAGGGTGATGATCTCTAGATCTTGCTATGGTGGTGTCAGTGGCACTGTTCCATGCTTTTTCATGGCTAATATTCCATTGTGTACATGGACGACTTCTTCTTGGTGCATTTTCTGTTGATAGACATTTTGGTTTCTTCCAGGTCTTGGCTATGGTACATGTTGCTGCAGTGCAGGATTGCCAGCCTGTGTCTTTTGATTCTACTCAGGGGATAGGCACATGAGTGGGCCTACGAGATCACATGGTGGCTCCATGTTTACCCTTAAACCCTCCCCCATTCTGTTCTCCCTACTGACTCTTACCAGGTTACATCCCACCAGCAGCTAAAGGGTCCCCAGTTCTCTAAAAGCCCTTCAGCATTTATTCTTTGTAGACTTTTCTTGCTGATGATCATTCTGACGGCTGTGAGTTGCACGTTTTTGTACACTGGATTTGCATGGCTTTATTAATTCCTGACGTTCAGCCTTTTTCCTTTCTCGTTTTTTTTTAACACAAAAAAAATGAAAAACGTAACAGAAGACCAATGTGCATAACTTATGTCTCTTGAAACTGTCATTTTGAAACATGGATATATTTTTAATTTTTTGGTCGATATAGAAACCAGGATTTGTTTTCAGGGCAGGTGTGATTTACAGGCCTGCAGTTATTTTGAATATCAAGTGACCATTAGCGCTGGGATTAAAGCTGCTGTTGTGTGAAACGCCCACAAGGTGGCAGCAGTTCTCCTTTACCGAATCTGGTTACTAGGGCAACAGAGCCTCAATGAAAACCGTGTTCTAGGTTGTAATTTAGAATGGAATGTGCCAGGAAAAAGCCCCTTAATTTATGTCTCACTACTTCTTGTTCGTTTTTTAAATTAATTTATTTTTTTTTACCACAGCAATGTGGATTACAATGTTTGGCTTGTTCTAGGTGTGCAAGATGTGGTTCTTCTACACATAAACATATGTCTATTCTTCCTCGGATCCTTTCCCATGTACGTTATGACACAATGTTGATTAGTCTTCTCTTGGTATTCGGTAGGTTTTGGTGATTATATATTTCACCTGTGTTTGTATATGTCTGTTAACCACAATATCCTAATGTATCCATTCCTCACAAATTTCTATTGGTGAACCATAAATTTGTTTAATGAATCTGTGGTTCACCTTCTGTGTGGAAATACCTTCACTGGTATCAATGTATAGGTAACACGTATAAGTGATATCATACGATATGTGCCTTTCTCTTTCTGTCTTACTACAAGTTTTGTGATTAACTCTAGACTCATCTACGGTGCTGCAAATGGCATTGTGTCCTTTGATTCCTTGGCTAATATTCCATCTCTACATGTACCAGTTCTTCTTTGTCCACTCATCTGTTGATGGACCTTTTGGATGTTTCCATGTCTTGGTTATTGAAATGCTGGGGCAATGCACATTTGCCTGCCTGTGTCTTTCCAATTCTGCCTTCTTAGGTTATAGGCCCAGGAGTGGGCCTGCTGGATCACATGGTAGCAAAACGTTTACCTTGTAAAGGCACCTCCATTCTGTTCTCAGTCGTGGCATTTACCAGGTTACGTCCCACTTAAATTTGAGGGTATGCACTTCTCCACAACATATTCAGCATTTATTGTTTGTAGATTATTTTTGCTGATGTTTACTCTGACTAGTGTGAGTGGATACCTCTTTGTGGTTGGATTTCCATGCGTCTCATAAGCCCTTGAAATTGAGCTTTCTGGCATGTCCTTTTTTTCTTCACACGGTGAGTACAGCTTACCTCTTCAAATTGTTTTTGTGGAGTATGTGTGACATTTAGAAATATTTTGGCCATTACATCCCTCAAGACATTTGGAGAGCAGGTTTCATTTACAGCCCTCCAGTACTGGTGCATATAAAGTGACCCTTAGCTCAGGTTTTAGAGCTCCTGTTGCAGGTAATGGCCAGAGGGCGGCAGCATTTCTGCTTTTCCCAGTCTGTTAACTTTGGAAACAGACCTTCCTGGCAGTGGTGTTCCTCGGTTATAAATTAGAGTAGAATGTGCCCGGATAAACCCCCAAAAGCTGATGTCTACTTACTTAGGTTTGTTCTCTAAATTGAATTTCTATATTTTTTATTGGAGTCATATTCCATTGTGTACATGGACCACTACTTCTTTCGCATTCCTCTGTTGATGGACATTTTCATAGCTTCCAAGTGTTGGCTATGGTAAATATTGCTGGTGTGGAGGATTGCCAGCGGGTGTTTCTGTTTTGCGGTACATGGGCCTCTCACTGCCGTGGCACCTCCCATTGCAGAGCACAGGCTCCGGACGTGCAGGCCCAGCGGCCGTAGCTCAAGGGACCAGCCTCTCCGCGGCCTGTGGGCATTTCCCGAACCGGGGCATGAACCCATGTCCCCTGAATCTTCGGTGGACTCTCAACCACTGCACCACCAGTAAAGCCCAGCCTGTGTCCTTTGGTTCCCATCCTCTCAGGCGATGTGCCCAGCAGTGGGTATGCTTGATTGAATGGTAGCTCAGTATTTACCTTTTCAAGGCACCTCCTTTGTGTTTTCCTTACTGGCTCTGACCATGTCTCACGCTGAAACAAGGGTAGGTGTTTCTCCACAACCCCTTCAGCATTTATTTTTTGCAGATTTTTTGCTGATGGCCACTCTGACTGGTGTGAGCTGATAGGATTTTTGTAATTTGGGTTTGCATGTCTTTAATTATTCCTAATGTTCAGCATTTTTCCACACCTTTTGTAAAATTACTGTTAAAGAAAAAAATGAAGAAGACGGAGAGTACAATGAACCCCTTGAAATTGACTTCTTGAAAGGTTGGCCTCTTTTGAAATTTTTGGTGAATTTTCGACCCCAGGATTGTTTTTGAGGGCAGGTGTCATTCAGAGGCCTGCAGTGAGTGTGAATATTTAGTGACCATTAGCACTGGGTTTAAAGCTGCTGTTGTGGGAAACGGCCACAAGGCGGCAGCATTTCTCCATTCCCAAATCTGCTTACTAGGGCAGCAGAGCCTTTCTGGAAGTCCTGTTCCTAGGTGGTGAATTTAACTGCAATGAGCCAGGAGAATCCCTCATAAGTTTATGACACATTACTTCTTGATGGTTGTGTTAGCTTTTTGAATCGGGGTAATGATTAGAATATTGTCTGTCTTAGGTGTACACAATCTGGTTTATTTGTGCTTTACATATATATGTATATTCATGTACAGATCCACTTCCCATGTAAATTATTGCAGAGTGTTCCATAGACCTCCCTTGTTATATGGTCGGTCTTTTTGATATATGTATTTAATAGGTATTTGTACACGTATGGTAACCCTAATCTGAATTTTACCCTTCCCCCCACCTTTCTTTTAAGTAAGCATAGTTTGTTTTCTATGTCTGTGAGTGTCTTTCTCTGTGGAAATATGTTCATTTGTGTCAGTTGCTAGATAACGCCTATAAGTGATACCGTAGGTAGGATATGTCTTTTGCTTTCCGACTTACCTCATGTTCTGTGATTACCTCTAGGCTCATCTATGGTGCCTCAAAGAGCCGTGTTTCATTGTTTTCCATGGCTAATATTCCATTGTGTACATGGACCACTTCTTCTTTTTCCACTCCTCTGGTGCTGGACATTTTGGTTGCTTGCGTGTCTTGGCTAATGTGAAAATTCCTGCAGTGCAGCTGTTGAAGCCTGTGCCTTCTCGACTCTGGACTTCTCAGGTGAGAGGCTCAGCGGTGGGCCTGCTGAATGGAATGGTGGCTCAATTTTTACTTTTAAACGCAGCTCCTTTCTGTTCTCATTATTTGCTCTTTCCATTTTACATCTCACCAGCAGCTAGAGGGTACACAGTTCTCTAAAACCCCTTCAGCAGGTATTGTTTGTAGACTTTTAGCTGATGGTAGTTGACATGTGTGAGTTGAAACCTTTTGGGAGCTTGTATTTTCATGAGTCTGCTAATTCCTGATGTTGAGCTTTTATCCACTTTCCTCTTTTTTGAAAATGAGTGAGTAAAACTTACCACTCCATACTATCTCCTTGAAAAATTGGCAAGTTTTGAATTTTTTGGCCATTCCCTACCTCCGCACAATTGTTTAGGGCAGGTGTCCTTTAGAGCCCTGAGTCCTTTTGAATGTGAAGTGACCATTAGCTGTGGGTTTAAAGCCAGTCCTGTGGGAGACGGCCACAAGGCAGCAGCATTTCTACATTTCCAACTCTGGGGTTTTGGGCAACATAGCTTTCCTTGAAATCGTGTTAGTCAGCTGCAAAGTAGAGTGGAATGTGCCAGTGCAAACCCCCAAGAGCTTATATCTCCTAAATTGTTGTTTGTTTTTTAAATTTAAGTTTTTTTTATTATCAGAGCAAATTTGATAAAAATGTAGATTCTCCTAGGTGTTCAGTTTCTGGTTCATCCTATCAATGTATCTGTCTATTCCTCTTTGGATCCTTTCCCATGTATGTTATTATAGAGTGTTGAGGAGACCTCTCTTCGTATTCCATAGTTATTTTGCGATTATATATTTCATATGTGTTAGTATATGTCTGTAAACCCCCATATCCTTATTCATATATTGCTTACACCTTTCCATTTGGTAAAACGTAATTTGGTTTTCTGAATCTATGCGTGTCCTTGTCTTGGAAATTATTCCATGGGTATCAATTTTTAGGTAACACCTATAGGATGTCTGTCTTTTGGTTTCTTTCTCACTTCAAGTAGGGTGATGATCTCTAGATCTTGCTATGGTGGTGTCAGTGGCACTGTTCCATGCTTTTTCATGGCTAATATTCCATTGTGTACATGGACGACTTCTTCTTGGTGCATTTTCTGTTGATAGACATTTTGGTTTCTTCCAGGTCTTGGCTATGGTACATGTTGCTGCAGTGCAGGATTGCCAGCCTGTGTCTTTTGATTCTACTCAGGGGATAGGCACATGAGTGGGCCTACGAGATCACATGGTGGCTCCATGTTTACCCTTAAACCCTCCCCCATTCTGTTCTCCCTACTGACTCTTACCAGGTTACATCCCACCAGCAGCTAAAGGGTCCCCAGTTCTCTAAAAGCCCTTCAGCATTTATTCTTTGTAGACTTTTCTTGCTGATGATCATTCTGACGGCTGTGAGTTGCACGTTTTTGTACACTGGATTTGCATGGCTTTATTAATTCCTGACGTTCAGCCTTTTTCCTTTCTCGTTTTTTTTTAACACAAAAAAAATGAAAAACGTAACAGAAGACCAATGTGCATAACTTATGTCTCTTGAAACTGTCATTTTGAAACATGGATATATTTTTAATTTTTTGGTCGATATAGAAACCAGGATTTGTTTTCAGGGCAGGTGTGATTTACAGGCCTGCAGTTATTTTGAATATCAAGTGACCATTAGCGCTGGGATTAAAGCTGCTGTTGTGTGAAACGCCCACAAGGTGGCAGCAGTTCTCCTTTACCGAATCTGGTTACTAGGGCAACAGAGCCTCAATGAAAACCGTGTTCTAGGTTGTAATTTAGAATGGAATGTGCCAGGAAAAAGCCCCTTAATTTATGTCTCACTACTTCTTGTTCGTTTTTTAAATTAATTTATTTTTTTTTACCACAGCAATGTGGATTACAATGTTTGGCTTGTTCTAGGTGTGCAAGATGTGGTTCTTCTACACATAAACATATGTCTATTCTTCCTCGGATCCTTTCCCATGTACGTTATGACACAATGTTGATTAGTCTTCTCTTGGTATTCGGTAGGTTTTGGTGATTATATATTTCACCTGTGTTTGTATATGTCTGTTAACCACAATATCCTAATGTATCCATTCCTCACAAATTTCTATTGGTGAACCATAAATTTGTTTAATGAATCTGTGGTTCACCTTCTGTGTGGAAATACCTTCACTGGTATCAATGTATAGGTAACACGTATAAGTGATATCATACGATATGTGCCTTTCTCTTTCTGTCTTACTACAAGTTTTGTGATTAACTCTAGACTCATCTACGGTGCTGCAAATGGCATTGTGTCCTTTGATTCCTTGGCTAATATTCCATCTCTACATGTACCAGTTCTTCTTTGTCCACTCATCTGTTGATGGACCTTTTGGATGTTTCCATGTCTTGGTTATTGAAATGCTGGGGCAATGCACATTTGCCTGCCTGTGTCTTTCCAATTCTGCCTTCTTAGGTTATAGGCCCAGGAGTGGGCCTGCTGGATCACATGGTAGCAAAACGTTTACCTTGTAAAGGCACCTCCATTCTGTTCTCAGTCGTGGCATTTACCAGGTTACGTCCCACTTAAATTTGAGGGTATGCACTTCTCCACAACATATTCAGCATTTATTGTTTGTAGATTATTTTTGCTGATGTTTACTCTGACTAGTGTGAGTGGATACCTCTTTGTGGTTGGATTTCCATGCGTCTCATAAGCCCTTGAAATTGAGCTTTCTGGCATGTCCTTTTTTTCTTCACACGGTGAGTACAGCTTACCTCTTCAAATTGTTTTTGTGGAGTATGTGTGACATTTAGAAATATTTTGGCCATTACATCCCTCAAGACATTTGGAGAGCAGGTTTCATTTACAGCCCTCCAGTACTGGTGCATATAAAGTGACCCTTAGCTCAGGTTTTAGAGCTCCTGTTGCAGGTAATGGCCAGAGGGCGGCAGCATTTCTGCTTTTCCCAGTCTGTTAACTTTGGAAACAGACCTTCCTGGCAGTGGTGTTCCTCGGTTATAAATTAGAGTAGAATGTGCCCGGATAAACCCCCAAAAGCTGATGTCTACTTACTTAGGTTTGTTCTCTAAATTGAATTTCTATATTTTTTATTGGAGTCATATTCCATTGTGTACATGGACCACTACTTCTTTCGCATTCCTCTGTTGATGGACATTTTCATAGCTTCCAAGTGTTGGCTATGGTAAATATTGCTGGTGTGGAGGATTGCCAGCGGGTGTTTCTGTTTTGCGGTACATGGGCCTCTCACTGCCGTGGCACCTCCCATTGCAGAGCACAGGCTCCGGACGTGCAGGCCCAGCGGCCGTAGCTCAAGGGACCAGCCTCTCCGCGGCCTGTGGGCATTTCCCGAACCGGGGCATGAACCCATGTCCCCTGAATCTTCGGTGGACTCTCAACCACTGCGCCACCAGTAAAGCCCAGCCTGTGTCCTTTGGTTCCCATCCTCTCAGGCGATGTGCCCAGCAGTGGGTATGCTTGATTGAATGGTAGCTCAGTATTTACCTTTTCAAGGCACCTCCTTTGTGTTTTCCTTACTGGCTCTGACCATGTCTCACGCTGAAACAAGGGTAGGTGTTTCTCCACAACCCCTTCAGCATTTATTTTTTGCAGATTTTTTGCTGATGGCCACTCTGACTGGTGTGAGCTGATAGGATTTTTGTAATTTGGGTTTGCATGTCTTTAATTATTCCTAATGTTCAGCATTTTTCCACACCTTTTGTAAAATTACTGTTAAAGAAAAAAATGAAGAAGACGGAGAGTACAATGAACCCCTTGAAATTGACTTCTTGAAAGGTTGGCCTCTTTTGAAATTTTTGGTGAATTTTCGACCCCAGGATTGTTTTTGAGGGCAGGTGTCATTCAGAGGCCTGCAGTGAGTGTGAATATTTAGTGACCATTAGCACTGGGTTTAAAGCTGCTGTTGTGGGAAACGGCCACAAGGCGGCAGCATTTCTCCATTCCCAAATCTGCTTACTAGGGCAGCAGAGCCTTTCTGGAAGTCCTGTTCCTAGGTGGTGAATTTAACTGCAATGAGCCAGGAGAATCCCTCATAAGTTTATGACACATTACTTCTTGATGGTTGTGTTAGCTTTTTGAATCGGGGTAATGATTAGAATATTGTCTGTCTTAGGTGTACACAATCTGGTTTATTTGTGCTTTACATATATATGTATATTCATGTACAGATCCACTTCCCATGTAAATTATTGCAGAGTGTTCCATAGACCTCCCTTGTTATATGGTCGGTCTTTTTGATATATGTATTTAATAGGTATTTGTACACGTATGGTAACCCTAATCTGAATTTTACCCTTCCCCCCACCTTTCTTTTAAGTAAGCATAGTTTGTTTTCTATGTCTGTGAGTGTCTTTCTCTGTGGAAATATGTTCATTTGTGTCAGTTGCTAGATAACGCCTATAAGTGATACCGTAGGTAGGATATGTCTTTTGCTTTCCGACTTACCTCATGTTCTGTGATTACCTCTAGGCTCATCTATGGTGCCTCAAAGAGCCGTGTTTCATTGTTTTCCATGGCTAATATTCCATTGTGTACATGGACCACTTCTTCTTTTTCCACTCCTCTGGTGCTGGACATTTTGGTTGCTTGCGTGTCTTGGCTAATGTGAAAATTCCTGCAGTGCAGCTGTTGAAGCCTGTGCCTTCTCGACTCTGGACTTCTCAGGTGAGAGGCTCAGCGGTGGGCCTGCTGAATGGAATGGTGGCTCAATTTTTACTTTTAAACGCAGCTCCTTTCTGTTCTCATTATTTGCTCTTTCCATTTTACATCTCACCAGCAGCTAGAGGGTACACAGTTCTCTAAAACCCCTTCAGCAGGTATTGTTTGTAGACTTTTAGCTGATGGTAGTTGACATGTGTGAGTTGAAACCTTTTGGGAGCTTGTATTTTCATGAGTCTGCTAATTCCTGATGTTGAGCTTTTATCCACTTTCCTCTTTTTTGAAAATGAGTGAGTAAAACTTACCACTCCATACTATCTCCTTGAAAAATTGGCAAGTTTTGAATTTTTTGGCCATTCCCTACCTCCGCACAATTGTTTAGGGCAGGTGTCCTTTAGAGCCCTGAGTCCTTTTGAATGTGAAGTGACCATTAGCTGTGGGTTTAAAGCCAGTCCTGTGGGAGACGGCCACAAGGCAGCAGCATTTCTACATTTCCAACTCTGGGGTTTTGGGCAACATAGCTTTCCTTGAAATCGTGTTAGTCAGCTGCAAAGTAGAGTGGAATGTGCCAGTGCAAACCCCCAAGAGCTTATATCTCCTAAATTGTTGTTTGTTTTTTAAATTTAAGTTTTTTTTATTATCAGAGCAAATTTGATAAAAATGTAGATTCTCCTAGGTGTTCAGTTTCTGGTTCATCCTATCAATGTATCTGTCTATTCCTCTTTGGATCCTTTCCCATGTATGTTATTATAGAGTGTTGAGGAGACCTCTCTTCGTATTCCATAGTTATTTTGCGATTATATATTTCATATGTGTTAGTATATGTCTGTAAACCCCCATATCCTTATTCATATATTGCTTACACCTTTCCATTTGGTAAAACGTAATTTGGTTTTCTGAATCTATGCGTGTCCTTGTCTTGGAAATTATTCCATGGGTATCAATTTTTAGGTAACACCTATAGGATGTCTGTCTTTTGGTTTCTTTCTCACTTCAAGTAGGGTGATGATCTCTAGATCTTGCTATGGTGGTGTCAGTGGCACTGTTCCATGCTTTTTCATGGCTAATATTCCATTGTGTACATGGACGACTTCTTCTTGGTGCATTTTCTGTTGATAGACATTTTGGTTTCTTCCAGGTCTTGGCTATGGTACATGTTGCTGCAGTGCAGGATTGCCAGCCTGTGTCTTTTGATTCTACTCAGGGGATAGGCACATGAGTGGGCCTACGAGATCACATGGTGGCTCCATGTTTACCCTTAAACCCTCCCCCATTCTGTTCTCCCTACTGACTCTTACCAGGTTACATCCCACCAGCAGCTAAAGGGTCCCCAGTTCTCTAAAAGCCCTTCAGCATTTATTCTTTGTAGACTTTTCTTGCTGATGATCATTCTGACGGCTGTGAGTTGCACGTTTTTGTACACTGGATTTGCATGGCTTTATTAATTCCTGACGTTCAGCCTTTTTCCTTTCTCGTTTTTTTTTAACACAAAAAAAATGAAAAACGTAACAGAAGACCAATGTGCATAACTTATGTCTCTTGAAACTGTCATTTTGAAACATGGATATATTTTTAATTTTTTGGTCGATATAGAAACCAGGATTTGTTTTCAGGGCAGGTGTGATTTACAGGCCTGCAGTTATTTTGAATATCAAGTGACCATTAGCGCTGGGATTAAAGCTGCTGTTGTGTGAAACGCCCACAAGGTGGCAGCATTTCTCCTTTACCGAATCTGGTTACTAGGGCAACAGAGCCTCAATGAAAACCGTGTTCTAGGTTGTAATTTAGAATGGAATGTGCCAGGAAAAAGCCCCTTAATTTATGTCTCACTACTTCTTGTTCGTTTTTTAAATTAATTTATTTTTTTTTACCACAGCAATGTGGATTACAATGTTTGGCTTGTTCTAGGTGTGCAAGATGTGGTTCTTCTACACATAAACATATGTCTATTCTTCCTCGGATCCTTTCCCATGTACGTTATGACACAATGTTGATTAGTCTTCTCTTGGTATTCGGTAGGTTTTGGTGATTATATATTTCACCTGTGTTTGTATATGTCTGTTAACCACAATATCCTAATGTATCCATTCCTCACAAATTTCTATTGGTGAACCATAAATTTGTTTAATGAATCTGTGGTTCACCTTCTGTGTGGAAATACCTTCACTGGTATCAATGTATAGGTAACACGTATAAGTGATATCATACGATATGTGCCTTTCTCTTTCTGTCTTACTACAAGTTTTGTGATTAACTCTAGACTCATCTACGGTGCTGCAAATGGCATTGTGTCCTTTGATTCCTTGGCTAATATTCCATCTCTACATGTACCAGTTCTTCTTTGTCCACTCATCTGTTGATGGACCTTTTGGATGTTTCCATGTCTTGGTTATTGAAATGCTGGGGCAATGCACATTTGCCTGCCTGTGTCTTTCCAATTCTGCCTTCTTAGGTTATAGGCCCAGGAGTGGGCCTGCTGGATCACATGGTAGCAAAACGTTTACCTTGTAAAGGCACCTCCATTCTGTTCTCAGTCGTGGCATTTACCAGGTTACGTCCCACTTAAATTTGAGGGTATGCACTTCTCCACAACATATTCAGCATTTATTGTTTGTAGATTATTTTTGCTGATGTTTACTCTGACTAGTGTGAGTGGATACCTCTTTGTGGTTGGATTTCCATGCGTCTCATAAGCCCTTGAAATTGAGCTTTCTGGCATGTCCTTTTTTTCTTCACACGGTGAGTACAGCTTACCTCTTCAAATTGTTTTTGTGGAGTATGTGTGACATTTAGAAATATTTTGGCCATTACATCCCTCAAGACATTTGGAGAGCAGGTTTCATTTACAGCCCTCCAGTACTGGTGCATATAAAGTGACCCTTAGCTCAGGTTTTAGAGCTCCTGTTGCAGGTAATGGCCAGAGGGCGGCAGCATTTCTGCTTTTCCCAGTCTGTTAACTTTGGAAACAGACCTTCCTGGCAGTGGTGTTCCTCGGTTATAAATTAGAGTAGAATGTGCCCGGATAAACCCCCAAAAGCTGATGTCTACTTACTTAGGTTTGTTCTCTAAATTGAATTTCTATATTTTTTATTGGAGTCATATTCCATTGTGTACATGGACCACTACTTCTTTCGCATTCCTCTGTTGATGGACATTTTCATAGCTTCCAAGTGTTGGCTATGGTAAATATTGCTGGTGTGGAGGATTGCCAGCGGGTGTTTCTGTTTTGCGGTACATGGGCCTCTCACTGCCGTGGCACCTCCCATTGCAGAGCACAGGCTCCGGACGTGCAGGCCCAGCGGCCGTAGCTCAAGGGACCAGCCTCTCCGCGGCCTGTGGGCATTTCCCGAACCGGGGCATGAACCCATGTCCCCTGAATCTTCGGTGGACTCTCAACCACTGCGCCACCAGTAAAGCCCAGCCTGTGTCCTTTGGTTCCCATCCTCTCAGGCGATGTGCCCAGCAGTGGGTATGCTTGATTGAATGGTAGCTCAGTATTTACCTTTTCAAGGCACCTCCTTTGTGTTTTCCTTACTGGCTCTGACCATGTCTCACGCTGAAACAAGGGTAGGTGTTTCTCCACAACCCCTTCAGCATTTATTTTTTGCAGATTTTTTGCTGATGGCCACTCTGACTGGTGTGAGCTGATAGGATTTTTGTAATTTGGGTTTGCATGTCTTTAATTATTCCTAATGTTCAGCATTTTTCCACACCTTTTGTAAAATTACTGTTAAAGAAAAAAATGAAGAAGACGGAGAGTACAATGAACCCCTTGAAATTGACTTCTTGAAAGGTTGGCCTCTTTTGAAATTTTTGGTGAATTTTCGACCCCAGGATTGTTTTTGAGGGCAGGTGTCATTCAGAGGCCTGCAGTGAGTGTGAATATTTAGTGACCATTAGCACTGGGTTTAAAGCTGCTGTTGTGGGAAACGGCCACAAGGCGGCAGCATTTCTCCATTCCCAAATCTGCTTACTAGGGCAGCAGAGCCTTTCTGGAAGTCCTGTTCCTAGGTGGTGAATTTAACTGCAATGAGCCAGGAGAATCCCTCATAAGTTTATGACACATTACTTCTTGATGGTTGTGTTAGCTTTTTGAATCGGGGTAATGATTAGAATATTGTCTGTCTTAGGTGTACACAATCTGGTTTATTTGTGCTTTACATATATATGTATATTCATGTACAGATCCACTTCCCATGTAAATTATTGCAGAGTGTTCCATAGACCTCCCTTGTTATATGGTCGGTCTTTTTGATATATGTATTTAATAGGTATTTGTACACGTATGGTAACCCTAATCTGAATTTTACCCTTCCCCCCACCTTTCTTTTAAGTAAGCATAGTTTGTTTTCTATGTCTGTGAGTGTCTTTCTCTGTGGAAATATGTTCATTTGTGTCAGTTGCTAGATAACGCCTATAAGTGATACCGTAGGTAGGATATGTCTTTTGCTTTCCGACTTACCTCATGTTCTGTGATTACCTCTAGGCTCATCTATGGTGCCTCAAAGAGCCGTGTTTCATTGTTTTCCATGGCTAATATTCCATTGTGTACATGGACCACTTCTTCTTTTTCCACTCCTCTGGTGCTGGACATTTTGGTTGCTTGCGTGTCTTGGCTAATGTGAAAATTCCTGCAGTGCAGCTGTTGAAGCCTGTGCCTTCTCGACTCTGGACTTCTCAGGTGAGAGGCTCAGCGGTGGGCCTGCTGAATGGAATGGTGGCTCAATTTTTACTTTTAAACGCAGCTCCTTTCTGTTCTCATTATTTGCTCTTTCCATTTTACATCTCACCAGCAGCTAGAGGGTACACAGTTCTCTAAAACCCCTTCAGCAGGTATTGTTTGTAGACTTTTAGCTGATGGTAGTTGACATGTGTGAGTTGAAACCTTTTGGGAGCTTGTATTTTCATGAGTCTGCTAATTCCTGATGTTGAGCTTTTATCCACTTTCCTCTTTTTTGAAAATGAGTGAGTAAAACTTACCACTCCATACTATCTCCTTGAAAAATTGGCAAGTTTTGAATTTTTTGGCCATTCCCTACCTCCGCACAATTGTTTAGGGCAGGTGTCCTTTAGAGCCCTGAGTCCTTTTGAATGTGAAGTGACCATTAGCTGTGGGTTTAAAGCCAGTCCTGTGGGAGACGGCCACAAGGCAGCAGCATTTCTACATTTCCAACTCTGGGGTTTTGGGCAACATAGCTTTCCTTGAAATCGTGTTAGTCAGCTGCAAAGTAGAGTGGAATGTGCCAGTGCAAACCCCCAAGAGCTTATATCTCCTAAATTGTTGTTTGTTTTTTAAATTTAAGTTTTTTTTATTATCAGAGCAAATTTGATAAAAATGTAGATTCTCCTAGGTGTTCAGTTTCTGGTTCATCCTATCAATGTATCTGTCTATTCCTCTTTGGATCCTTTCCCATGTATGTTATTATAGAGTGTTGAGGAGACCTCTCTTCGTATTCCATAGTTATTTTGCGATTATATATTTCATATGTGTTAGTATATGTCTGTAAACCCCCATATCCTTATTCATATATTGCTTACACCTTTCCATTTGGTAAAACGTAATTTGGTTTTCTGAATCTATGCGTGTCCTTGTCTTGGAAATTATTCCATGGGTATCAATTTTTAGGTAACACCTATAGGATGTCTGTCTTTTGGTTTCTTTCTCACTTCAAGTAGGGTGATGATCTCTAGATCTTGCTATGGTGGTGTCAGTGGCACTGTTCCATGCTTTTTCATGGCTAATATTCCATTGTGTACATGGACGACTTCTTCTTGGTGCATTTTCTGTTGATAGACATTTTGGTTTCTTCCAGGTCTTGGCTATGGTACATGTTGCTGCAGTGCAGGATTGCCAGCCTGTGTCTTTTGATTCTACTCAGGGGATAGGCACATGAGTGGGCCTACGAGATCACATGGTGGCTCCATGTTTACCCTTAAACCCTCCCCCATTCTGTTCTCCCTACTGACTCTTACCAGGTTACATCCCACCAGCAGCTAAAGGGTCCCCAGTTCTCTAAAAGCCCTTCAGCATTTATTCTTTGTAGACTTTTCTTGCTGATGATCATTCTGACGGCTGTGAGTTGCACGTTTTTGTACACTGGATTTGCATGGCTTTATTAATTCCTGACGTTCAGCCTTTTTCCTTTCTCGTTTTTTTTTAACACAAAAAAAATGAAAAACGTAACAGAAGACCAATGTGCATAACTTATGTCTCTTGAAACTGTCATTTTGAAACATGGATATATTTTTAATTTTTTGGTCGATATAGAAACCAGGATTTGTTTTCAGGGCAGGTGTGATTTACAGGCCTGCAGTTATTTTGAATATCAAGTGACCATTAGCGCTGGGATTAAAGCTGCTGTTGTGTGAAACGCCCACAAGGTGGCAGCAGTTCTCCTTTACCGAATCTGGTTACTAGGGCAACAGAGCCTCAATGAAAACCGTGTTCTAGGTTGTAATTTAGAATGGAATGTGCCAGGAAAAAGCCCCTTAATTTATGTCTCACTACTTCTTGTTCGTTTTTTAAATTAATTTATTTTTTTTTACCACAGCAATGTGGATTACAATGTTTGGCTTGTTCTAGGTGTGCAAGATGTGGTTCTTCTACACATAAACATATGTCTATTCTTCCTCGGATCCTTTCCCATGTACGTTATGACACAATGTTGATTAGTCTTCTCTTGGTATTCGGTAGGTTTTGGTGATTATATATTTCACCTGTGTTTGTATATGTCTGTTAACCACAATATCCTAATGTATCCATTCCTCACAAATTTCTATTGGTGAACCATAAATTTGTTTAATGAATCTGTGGTTCACCTTCTGTGTGGAAATACCTTCACTGGTATCAATGTATAGGTAACACGTATAAGTGATATCATACGATATGTGCCTTTCTCTTTCTGTCTTACTACAAGTTTTGTGATTAACTCTAGACTCATCTACGGTGCTGCAAATGGCATTGTGTCCTTTGATTCCTTGGCTAATATTCCATCTCTACATGTACCAGTTCTTCTTTGTCCACTCATCTGTTGATGGACCTTTTGGATGTTTCCATGTCTTGGTTATTGAAATGCTGGGGCAATGCACATTTGCCTGCCTGTGTCTTTCCAATTCTGCCTTCTTAGGTTATAGGCCCAGGAGTGGGCCTGCTGGATCACATGGTAGCAAAACGTTTACCTTGTAAAGGCACCTCCATTCTGTTCTCAGTCGTGGCATTTACCAGGTTACGTCCCACTTAAATTTGAGGGTATGCACTTCTCCACAACATATTCAGCATTTATTGTTTGTAGATTATTTTTGCTGATGTTTACTCTGACTAGTGTGAGTGGATACCTCTTTGTGGTTGGATTTCCATGCGTCTCATAAGCCCTTGAAATTGAGCTTTCTGGCATGTCCTTTTTTTCTTCACACGGTGAGTACAGCTTACCTCTTCAAATTGTTTTTGTGGAGTATGTGTGACATTTAGAAATATTTTGGCCATTACATCCCTCAAGACATTTGGAGAGCAGGTTTCATTTACAGCCCTCCAGTACTGGTGCATATAAAGTGACCCTTAGCTCAGGTTTTAGAGCTCCTGTTGCAGGTAATGGCCAGAGGGCGGCAGCATTTCTGCTTTTCCCAGTCTGTTAACTTTGGAAACAGACCTTCCTGGCAGTGGTGTTCCTCGGTTATAAATTAGAGTAGAATGTGCCCGGATAAACCCCCAAAAGCTGATGTCTACTTACTTAGGTTTGTTCTCTAAATTGAATTTCTATATTTTTTATTGGAGTCATATTCCATTGTGTACATGGACCACTACTTCTTTCGCATTCCTCTGTTGATGGACATTTTCATAGCTTCCAAGTGTTGGCTATGGTAAATATTGCTGGTGTGGAGGATTGCCAGCGGGTGTTTCTGTTTTGCGGTACATGGGCCTCTCACTGCCGTGGCACCTCCCATTGCAGAGCACAGGCTCCGGACGTGCAGGCCCAGCGGCCGTAGCTCAAGGGACCAGCCTCTCCGCGGCCTGTGGGCATTTCCCGAACCGGGGCATGAACCCATGTCCCCTGAATCTTCGGTGGACTCTCAACCACTGCGCCACCAGTAAAGCCCAGCCTGTGTCCTTTGGTTCCCATCCTCTCAGGCGATGTGCCCAGCAGTGGGTATGCTTGATTGAATGGTAGCTCAGTATTTACCTTTTCAAGGCACCTCCTTTGTGTTTTCCTTACTGGCTCTGACCATGTCTCACGCTGAAACAAGGGTAGGTGTTTCTCCACAACCCCTTCAGCATTTATTTTTTGCAGATTTTTTGCTGATGGCCACTCTGACTGGTGTGAGCTGATAGGATTTTTGTAATTTGGGTTTGCATGTCTTTAATTATTCCTAATGTTCAGCATTTTTCCACACCTTTTGTAAAATTACTGTTAAAGAAAAAAATGAAGAAGACGGAGAGTACAATGAACCCCTTGAAATTGACTTCTTGAAAGGTTGGCCTCTTTTGAAATTTTTGGTGAATTTTCGACCCCAGGATTGTTTTTGAGGGCAGGTGTCATTCAGAGGCCTGCAGTGAGTGTGAATATTTAGTGACCATTAGCACTGGGTTTAAAGCTGCTGTTGTGGGAAACGGCCACAAGGCGGCAGCATTTCTCCATTCCCAAATCTGCTTACTAGGGCAGCAGAGCCTTTCTGGAAGTCCTGTTCCTAGGTGGTGAATTTAACTGCAATGAGCCAGGAGAATCCCTCATAAGTTTATGACACATTACTTCTTGATGGTTGTGTTAGCTTTTTGAATCGGGGTAATGATTAGAATATTGTCTGTCTTAGGTGTACACAATCTGGTTTATTTGTGCTTTACATATATATGTATATTCATGTACAGATCCACTTCCCATGTAAATTATTGCAGAGTGTTCCATAGACCTCCCTTGTTATATGGTCGGTCTTTTTGATATATGTATTTAATAGGTATTTGTACACGTATGGTAACCCTAATCTGAATTTTACCCTTCCCCCCACCTTTCTTTTAAGTAAGCATAGTTTGTTTTCTATGTCTGTGAGTGTCTTTCTCTGTGGAAATATGTTCATTTGTGTCAGTTGCTAGATAACGCCTATAAGTGATACCGTAGGTAGGATATGTCTTTTGCTTTCCGACTTACCTCATGTTCTGTGATTACCTCTAGGCTCATCTATGGTGCCTCAAAGAGCCGTGTTTCATTGTTTTCCATGGCTAATATTCCATTGTGTACATGGACCACTTCTTCTTTTTCCACTCCTCTGGTGCTGGACATTTTGGTTGCTTGCGTGTCTTGGCTAATGTGAAAATTCCTGCAGTGCAGCTGTTGAAGCCTGTGCCTTCTCGACTCTGGACTTCTCAGGTGAGAGGCTCAGCGGTGGGCCTGCTGAATGGAATGGTGGCTCAATTTTTACTTTTAAACGCAGCTCCTTTCTGTTCTCATTATTTGCTCTTTCCATTTTACATCTCACCAGCAGCTAGAGGGTACACAGTTCTCTAAAACCCCTTCAGCAGGTATTGTTTGTAGACTTTTAGCTGATGGTAGTTGACATGTGTGAGTTGAAACCTTTTGGGAGCTTGTATTTTCATGAGTCTGCTAATTCCTGATGTTGAGCTTTTATCCACTTTCCTCTTTTTTGAAAATGAGTGAGTAAAACTTACCACTCCATACTATCTCCTTGAAAAATTGGCAAGTTTTGAATTTTTTGGCCATTCCCTACCTCCGCACAATTGTTTAGGGCAGGTGTCCTTTAGAGCCCTGAGTCCTTTTGAATGTGAAGTGACCATTAGCTGTGGGTTTAAAGCCAGTCCTGTGGGAGACGGCCACAAGGCAGCAGCATTTCTACATTTCCAACTCTGGGGTTTTGGGCAACATAGCTTTCCTTGAAATCGTGTTAGTCAGCTGCAAAGTAGAGTGGAATGTGCCAGTGCAAACCCCCAAGAGCTTATATCTCCTAAATTGTTGTTTGTTTTTTAAATTTAAGTTTTTTTTATTATCAGAGCAAATTTGATAAAAATGTAGATTCTCCTAGGTGTTCAGTTTCTGGTTCATCCTATCAATGTATCTGTCTATTCCTCTTTGGATCCTTTCCCATGTATGTTATTATAGAGTGTTGAGGAGACCTCTCTTCGTATTCCATAGTTATTTTGCGATTATATATTTCATATGTGTTAGTATATGTCTGTAAACCCCCATATCCTTATTCATATATTGCTTACACCTTTCCATTTGGTAAAACGTAATTTGGTTTTCTGAATCTATGCGTGTCCTTGTCTTGGAAATTATTCCATGGGTATCAATTTTTAGGTAACACCTATAGGATGTCTGTCTTTTGGTTTCTTTCTCACTTCAAGTAGGGTGATGATCTCTAGATCTTGCTATGGTGGTGTCAGTGGCACTGTTCCATGCTTTTTCATGGCTAATATTCCATTGTGTACATGGACGACTTCTTCTTGGTGCATTTTCTGTTGATAGACATTTTGGTTTCTTCCAGGTCTTGGCTATGGTACATGTTGCTGCAGTGCAGGATTGCCAGCCTGTGTCTTTTGATTCTACTCAGGGGATAGGCACATGAGTGGGCCTACGAGATCACATGGTGGCTCCATGTTTACCCTTAAACCCTCCCCCATTCTGTTCTCCCTACTGACTCTTACCAGGTTACATCCCACCAGCAGCTAAAGGGTCCCCAGTTCTCTAAAAGCCCTTCAGCATTTATTCTTTGTAGACTTTTCTTGCTGATGATCATTCTGACGGCTGTGAGTTGCACGTTTTTGTACACTGGATTTGCATGGCTTTATTAATTCCTGACGTTCAGCCTTTTTCCTTTCTCGTTTTTTTTTAACACAAAAAAAATGAAAAACGTAACAGAAGACCAATGTGCATAACTTATGTCTCTTGAAACTGTCATTTTGAAACATGGATATATTTTTAATTTTTTGGTCGATATAGAAACCAGGATTTGTTTTCAGGGCAGGTGTGATTTACAGGCCTGCAGTTATTTTGAATATCAAGTGACCATTAGCGCTGGGATTAAAGCTGCTGTTGTGTGAAACGCCCACAAGGTGGCAGCAGTTCTCCTTTACCGAATCTGGTTACTAGGGCAACAGAGCCTCAATGAAAACCGTGTTCTAGGTTGTAATTTAGAATGGAATGTGCCAGGAAAAAGCCCCTTAATTTATGTCTCACTACTTCTTGTTCGTTTTTTAAATTAATTTATTTTTTTTTTACCACAGCAATGTGGATTACAATGTTTGGCTTGTTCTAGGTGTGCAAGATGTGGTTCTTCTACACATAAACATATGTCTATTCTTCCTCGGATCCTTTCCCATGTACGTTATGACACAATGTTGATTAGTCTTCTCTTGGTATTCGGTAGGTTTTGGTGATTATATATTTCACCTGTGTTTGTATATGTCTGTTAACCACAATATCCTAATGTATCCATTCCTCACAAATTTCTATTGGTGAACCATAAATTTGTTTAATGAATCTGTGGTTCACCTTCTGTGTGGAAATACCTTCACTGGTATCAATGTATAGGTAACACATATAAGTGATATCATACGATATGTGCCTTTCTCTTTCTGTCTTACTACAAGTTTTGTGATTAACTCTAGACTCATCTACGGTGCTGCAAATGGCATTGTGTCCTTTGATTCCTTGGCTAATATTCCATCTCTACATGTACCAGTTCTTCTTTGTCCACTCATCTGTTGATGGACCTTTTGGATGTTTCCATGTCTTGGTTATTGAAATGCTGGGGCAATGCACATTTGCCTGCCTGTGTCTTTCCAATTCTGCCTTCTTAGGTTATAGGCCCAGGAGTGGGCCTGCTGGATCACATGGTAGCAAAACGTTTACCTTGTAAAGGCACCTCCATTCTGTTCTCAGTCGTGGCATTTACCAGGTTACGTCCCACTTAAATTTGAGGGTATGCACTTCTCCACAACATATTCAGCATTTATTGTTTGTAGATTATTTTTGCTGATGTTTACTCTGACTAGTGTGAGTGGATACCTCTTTGTGGTTGGATTTCCATGCGTCTCATAAGCCCTTGAAATTGAGCTTTCTGGCATGTCCTTTTTTTCTTCACACGGTGAGTACAGCTTACCTCTTCAAATTGTTTTTGTGGAGTATGTGTGACATTTAGAAATATTTTGGCCATTACATCCCTCAAGACATTTGGAGAGCAGGTTTCATTTACAGCCCTCCAGTACTGGTGCATATAAAGTGACCCTTAGCTCAGGTTTTAGAGCTCCTGTTGCAGGTAATGGCCAGAGGGCGGCAGCATTTCTGCTTTTCCCAGTCTGTTAACTTTGGAAACAGACCTTCCTGGCAGTGGTGTTCCTCGGTTATAAATTAGAGTAGAATGTGCCCGGATAAACCCCCAAAAGCTGATGTCTACTTACTTAGGTTTGTTCTCTAAATTGAATTTCTATATTTTTTATTGGAGTCATATTCCATTGTGTACATGGACCACTACTTCTTTCGCATTCCTCTGTTGATGGACATTTTCATAGCTTCCAAGTGTTGGCTATGGTAAATATTGCTGGTGTGGAGGATTGCCAGCGGGTGTTTCTGTTTTGCGGTACATGGGCCTCTCACTGCCGTGGCACCTCCCATTGCAGAGCACAGGCTCCGGACGTGCAGGCCCAGCGGCCGTAGCTCAAGGGACCAGCCTCTCCGCGGCCTGTGGGCATTTCCCGAACCGGGGCATGAACCCATGTCCCCTGAATCTTCGGTGGACTCTCAACCACTGCGCCACCAGTAAAGCCCAGCCTGTGTCCTTTGGTTCCCATCCTCTCAGGCGATGTGCCCAGCAGTGGGTATGCTTGATTGAATGGTAGCTCAGTATTTACCTTTTCAAGGCACCTCCTTTGTGTTTTCCTTACTGGCTCTGACCATGTCTCACGCTGAAACAAGGGTAGGTGTTTCTCCACAACCCCTTCAGCATTTATTTTTTGCAGATTTTTTGCTGATGGCCACTCTGACTGGTGTGAGCTGATAGGATTTTTGTAATTTGGGTTTGCATGTCTTTAATTATTCCTAATGTTCAGCATTTTTCCACACCTTTTGTAAAATTACTGTTAAAGAAAAAAATGAAGAAGACGGAGAGTACAATGAACCCCTTGAAATTGACTTCTTGAAAGGTTGGCCTCTTTTGAAATTTTTGGTGAATTTTCGACCCCAGGATTGTTTTTGAGGGCAGGTGTCATTCAGAGGCCTGCAGTGAGTGTGAATATTTAGTGACCATTAGCACTGGGTTTAAAGCTGCTGTTGTGGGAAACGGCCACAAGGCGGCAGCATTTCTCCATTCCCAAATCTGCTTACTAGGGCAGCAGAGCCTTTCTGGAAGTCCTGTTCCTAGGTGGTGAATTTAACTGCAATGAGCCAGGAGAATCCCTCATAAGTTTATGACACATTACTTCTTGATGGTTGTGTTAGCTTTTTGAATCGGGGTAATGATTAGAATATTGTCTGTCTTAGGTGTACACAATCTGGTTTATTTGTGCTTTACATATATATGTATATTCATGTACAGATCCACTTCCCATGTAAATTATTGCAGAGTGTTCCATAGACCTCCCTTGTTATATGGTCGGTCTTTTTGATATATGTATTTAATAGGTATTTGTACACGTATGGTAACCCTAATCTGAATTTTACCCTTCCCCCCACCTTTCTTTTAAGTAAGCATAGTTTGTTTTCTATGTCTGTGAGTGTCTTTCTCTGTGGAAATATGTTCATTTGTGTCAGTTGCTAGATAACGCCTATAAGTGATACCGTAGGTAGGATATGTCTTTTGCTTTCCGACTTACCTCATGTTCTGTGATTACCTCTAGGCTCATCTATGGTGCCTCAAAGAGCCGTGTTTCATTGTTTTCCATGGCTAATATTCCATTGTGTACATGGACCACTTCTTCTTTTTCCACTCCTCTGGTGCTGGACATTTTGGTTGCTTGCGTGTCTTGGCTAATGTGAAAATTCCTGCAGTGCAGCTGTTGAAGCCTGTGCCTTCTCGACTCTGGACTTCTCAGGTGAGAGGCTCAGCGGTGGGCCTGCTGAATGGAATGGTGGCTCAATTTTTACTTTTAAACGCAGCTCCTTTCTGTTCTCATTATTTGCTCTTTCCATTTTACATCTCACCAGCAGCTAGAGGGTACACAGTTCTCTAAAACCCCTTCAGCAGGTATTGTTTGTAGACTTTTAGCTGATGGTAGTTGACATGTGTGAGTTGAAACCTTTTGGGAGCTTGTATTTTCATGAGTCTGCTAATTCCTGATGTTGAGCTTTTATCCACTTTCCTCTTTTTTGAAAATGAGTGAGTAAAACTTACCACTCCATACTATCTCCTTGAAAAATTGGCAAGTTTTGAATTTTTTGGCCATTCCCTACCTCCGCACAATTGTTTAGGGCAGGTGTCCTTTAGAGCCCTGAGTCCTTTTGAATGTGAAGTGACCATTAGCTGTGGGTTTAAAGCCAGTCCTGTGGGAGACGGCCACAAGGCAGCAGCATTTCTACATTTCCAACTCTGGGGTTTTGGGCAACATAGCTTTCCTTGAAATCGTGTTAGTCAGCTGCAAAGTAGAGTGGAATGTGCCAGTGCAAACCCCCAAGAGCTTATATCTCCTAAATTGTTGTTTGTTTTTTAAATTTAAGTTTTTTTTATTATCAGAGCAAATTTGATAAAAATGTAGATTCTCCTAGGTGTTCAGTTTCTGGTTCATCCTATCAATGTATCTGTCTATTCCTCTTTGGATCCTTTCCCATGTATGTTATTATAGAGTGTTGAGGAGACCTCTCTTCGTATTCCATAGTTATTTTGCGATTATATATTTCATATGTGTTAGTATATGTCTGTAAACCCCCATATCCTTATTCATATATTGCTTACACCTTTCCATTTGGTAAAACGTAATTTGGTTTTCTGAATCTATGCGTGTCCTTGTCTTGGAAATTATTCCATGGGTATCAATTTTTAGGTAACACCTATAGGATGTCTGTCTTTTGGTTTCTTTCTCACTTCAAGTAGGGTGATGATCTCTAGATCTTGCTATGGTGGTGTCAGTGGCACTGTTCCATGCTTTTTCATGGCTAATATTCCATTGTGTACATGGACGACTTCTTCTTGGTGCATTTTCTGTTGATAGACATTTTGGTTTCTTCCAGGTCTTGGCTATGGTACATGTTGCTGCAGTGCAGGATTGCCAGCCTGTGTCTTTTGATTCTACTCAGGGGATAGGCACATGAGTGGGCCTACGAGATCACATGGTGGCTCCATGTTTACCCTTAAACCCTCCCCCATTCTGTTCTCCCTACTGACTCTTACCAGGTTACATCCCACCAGCAGCTAAAGGGTCCCCAGTTCTCTAAAAGCCCTTCAGCATTTATTCTTTGTAGACTTTTCTTGCTGATGATCATTCTGACGGCTGTGAGTTGCACGTTTTTGTACACTGGATTTGCATGGCTTTATTAATTCCTGACGTTCAGCCTTTTTCCTTTCTCGTTTTTTTTTAACACAAAAAAAATGAAAAACGTAACAGAAGACCAATGTGCATAACTTATGTCTCTTGAAACTGTCATTTTGAAACATGGATATATTTTTAATTTTTTGGTCGATATAGAAACCAGGATTTGTTTTCAGGGCAGGTGTGATTTACAGGCCTGCAGTTATTTTGAATATCAAGTGACCATTAGCGCTGGGATTAAAGCTGCTGTTGTGTGAAACGCCCACAAGGTGGCAGCATTTCTCCTTTACCGAATCTGGTTACTAGGGCAACAGAGCCTCAATGAAAACCGTGTTCTAGGTTGTAATTTAGAATGGAATGTGCCAGGAAAAAGCCCCTTAATTTATGTCTCACTACTTCTTGTTCGTTTTTTAAATTAATTTATTTTTTTTTACCACAGCAATGTGGATTACAATGTTTGGCTTGTTCTAGGTGTGCAAGATGTGGTTCTTCTACACATAAACATATGTCTATTCTTCCTCGGATCCTTTCCCATGTACGTTATGACACAATGTTGATTAGTCTTCTCTTGGTATTCGGTAGGTTTTGGTGATTATATATTTCACCTGTGTTTGTATATGTCTGTTAACCACAATATCCTAATGTATCCATTCCTCACAAATTTCTATTGGTGAACCATAAATTTGTTTAATGAATCTGTGGTTCACCTTCTGTGTGGAAATACCTTCACTGGTATCAATGTATAGGTAACACGTATAAGTGATATCATACGATATGTGCCTTTCTCTTTCTGTCTTACTACAAGTTTTGTGATTAACTCTAGACTCATCTACGGTGCTGCAAATGGCATTGTGTCCTTTGATTCCTTGGCTAATATTCCATCTCTACATGTACCAGTTCTTCTTTGTCCACTCATCTGTTGATGGACCTTTTGGATGTTTCCATGTCTTGGTTATTGAAATGCTGGGGCAATGCACATTTGCCTGCCTGTGTCTTTCCAATTCTGCCTTCTTAGGTTATAGGCCCAGGAGTGGGCCTGCTGGATCACATGGTAGCAAAACGTTTACCTTGTAAAGGCACCTCCATTCTGTTCTCAGTCGTGGCATTTACCAGGTTACGTCCCACTTAAATTTGAGGGTATGCACTTCTCCACAACATATTCAGCATTTATTGTTTGTAGATTATTTTTGCTGATGTTTACTCTGACTAGTGTGAGTGGATACCTCTTTGTGGTTGGATTTCCATGCGTCTCATAAGCCCTTGAAATTGAGCTTTCTGGCATGTCCTTTTTTTCTTCACACGGTGAGTACAGCTTACCTCTTCAAATTGTTTTTGTGGAGTATGTGTGACATTTAGAAATATTTTGGCCATTACATCCCTCAAGACATTTGGAGAGCAGGTTTCATTTACAGCCCTCCAGTACTGGTGCATATAAAGTGACCCTTAGCTCAGGTTTTAGAGCTCCTGTTGCAGGTAATGGCCAGAGGGCGGCAGCATTTCTGCTTTTCCCAGTCTGTTAACTTTGGAAACAGACCTTCCTGGCAGTGGTGTTCCTCGGTTATAAATTAGAGTAGAATGTGCCCGGATAAACCCCCAAAAGCTGATGTCTACTTACTTAGGTTTGTTCTCTAAATTGAATTTCTATATTTTTTATTGGAGTCATATTCCATTGTGTACATGGACCACTACTTCTTTCGCATTCCTCTGTTGATGGACATTTTCATAGCTTCCAAGTGTTGGCTATGGTAAATATTGCTGGTGTGGAGGATTGCCAGCGGGTGTTTCTGTTTTGCGGTACATGGGCCTCTCACTGCCGTGGCACCTCCCATTGCAGAGCACAGGCTCCGGACGTGCAGGCCCAGCGGCCGTAGCTCAAGGGACCAGCCTCTCCGCGGCCTGTGGGCATTTCCCGAACCGGGGCATGAACCCATGTCCCCTGAATCTTCGGTGGACTCTCAACCACTGCGCCACCAGTAAAGCCCAGCCTGTGTCCTTTGGTTCCCATCCTCTCAGGCGATGTGCCCAGCAGTGGGTATGCTTGATTGAATGGTAGCTCAGTATTTACCTTTTCAAGGCACCTCCTTTGTGTTTTCCTTACTGGCTCTGACCATGTCTCACGCTGAAACAAGGGTAGGTGTTTCTCCACAACCCCTTCAGCATTTATTTTTTGCAGATTTTTTGCTGATGGCCACTCTGACTGGTGTGAGCTGATAGGATTTTTGTAATTTGGGTTTGCATGTCTTTAATTATTCCTAATGTTCAGCATTTTTCCACACCTTTTGTAAAATTACTGTTAAAGAAAAAAATGAAGAAGACGGAGAGTACAATGAACCCCTTGAAATTGACTTCTTGAAAGGTTGGCCTCTTTTGAAATTTTTGGTGAATTTTCGACCCCAGGATTGTTTTTGAGGGCAGGTGTCATTCAGAGGCCTGCAGTGAGTGTGAATATTTAGTGACCATTAGCACTGGGTTTAAAGCTGCTGTTGTGGGAAACGGCCACAAGGCGGCAGCATTTCTCCATTCCCAAATCTGCTTACTAGGGCAGCAGAGCCTTTCTGGAAGTCCTGTTCCTAGGTGGTGAATTTAACTGCAATGAGCCAGGAGAATCCCTCATAAGTTTATGACACATTACTTCTTGATGGTTGTGTTAGCTTTTTGAATCGGGGTAATGATTAGAATATTGTCTGTCTTAGGTGTACACAATCTGGTTTATTTGTGCTTTACATATATATGTATATTCATGTACAGATCCACTTCCCATGTAAATTATTGCAGAGTGTTCCATAGACCTCCCTTGTTATATGGTCGGTCTTTTTGATATATGTATTTAATAGGTATTTGTACACGTATGGTAACCCTAATCTGAATTTTACCCTTCCCCCCACCTTTCTTTTAAGTAAGCATAGTTTGTTTTCTATGTCTGTGAGTGTCTTTCTCTGTGGAAATATGTTCATTTGTGTCAGTTGCTAGATAACGCCTATAAGTGATACCGTAGGTAGGATATGTCTTTTGCTTTCCGACTTACCTCATGTTCTGTGATTACCTCTAGGCTCATCTATGGTGCCTCAAAGAGCCGTGTTTCATTGTTTTCCATGGCTAATATTCCATTGTGTACATGGACCACTTCTTCTTTTTCCACTCCTCTGGTGCTGGACATTTTGGTTGCTTGCGTGTCTTGGCTAATGTGAAAATTCCTGCAGTGCAGCTGTTGAAGCCTGTGCCTTCTCGACTCTGGACTTCTCAGGTGAGAGGCTCAGCGGTGGGCCTGCTGAATGGAATGGTGGCTCAATTTTTACTTTTAAACGCAGCTCCTTTCTGTTCTCATTATTTGCTCTTTCCATTTTACATCTCACCAGCAGCTAGAGGGTACACAGTTCTCTAAAACCCCTTCAGCAGGTATTGTTTGTAGACTTTTAGCTGATGGTAGTTGACATGTGTGAGTTGAAACCTTTTGGGAGCTTGTATTTTCATGAGTCTGCTAATTCCTGATGTTGAGCTTTTATCCACTTTCCTCTTTTTTGAAAATGAGTGAGTAAAACTTACCACTCCATACTATCTCCTTGAAAAATTGGCAAGTTTTGAATTTTTTGGCCATTCCCTACCTCCGCACAATTGTTTAGGGCAGGTGTCCTTTAGAGCCCTGAGTCCTTTTGAATGTGAAGTGACCATTAGCTGTGGGTTTAAAGCCAGTCCTGTGGGAGACGGCCACAAGGCAGCAGCATTTCTACATTTCCAACTCTGGGGTTTTGGGCAACATAGCTTTCCTTGAAATCGTGTTAGTCAGCTGCAAAGTAGAGTGGAATGTGCCAGTGCAAACCCCCAAGAGCTTATATCTCCTAAATTGTTGTTTGTTTTTTAAATTTAAGTTTTTTTTATTATCAGAGCAAATTTGCTAAAAATGTAGATTCTCCTAGGTGTTCAGTTTCTGGTTCATCCTATCAATGTATCTGTCTATTCCTCTTTGGATCCTTTCCCATGTATGTTATTATAGAGTGTTGAGGAGACCTCTCTTCGTATTCCATAGTTATTTTGCGATTATATATTTCATATGTGTTAGTATATGTCTGTAAACCCCCATATCCTTATTCATATATTGCTTACACCTTTCCATTTGGTAAAACGTAATTTGGTTTTCTGAATCTATGCGTGTCCTTGTCTTGGAAATTATTCCATGGGTATCAATTTTTAGGTAACACCTATAGGATGTCTGTCTTTTGGTTTCTTTCTCACTTCAAGTAGGGTGATGATCTCTAGATCTTGCTATGGTGGTGTCAGTGGCACTGTTCCATGCTTTTTCATGGCTAATATTCCATTGTGTACATGGACGACTTCTTCTTGGTGCATTTTCTGTTGATAGACATTTTGGTTTCTTCCAGGTCTTGGCTATGGTACATGTTGCTGCAGTGCAGGATTGCCAGCCTGTGTCTTTTGATTCTACTCAGGGGATAGGCACATGAGTGGGCCTACGAGATCACATGGTGGCTCCATGTTTACCCTTAAACCCTCCCCCATTCTGTTCTCCCTACTGACTCTTACCAGGTTACATCCCACCAGCAGCTAAAGGGTCCCCAGTTCTCTAAAAGCCCTTCAGCATTTATTCTTTGTAGACTTTTCTTGCTGATGATCATTCTGACGGCTGTGAGTTGCACGTTTTTGTACACTGGATTTGCATGGCTTTATTAATTCCTGACGTTCAGCCTTTTTCCTTTCTCGTTTTTTTTTAACACAAAAAAAATGAAAAACGTAACAGAAGACCAATGTGCATAACTTATGTCTCTTGAAACTGTCATTTTGAAACATGGATATATTTTTAATTTTTTGGTCGATATAGAAACCAGGATTTGTTTTCAGGGCAGGTGTGATTTACAGGCCTGCAGTTATTTTGAATATCAAGTGACCATTAGCGCTGGGATTAAAGCTGCTGTTGTGTGAAACGCCCACAAGGTGGCAGCAGTTCTCCTTTACCGAATCTGGTTACTAGGGCAACAGAGCCTCAATGAAAACCGTGTTCTAGGTTGTAATTTAGAATGGAATGTGCCAGGAAAAAGCCCCTTAATTTATGTCTCACTACTTCTTGTTCGTTTTTTAAATTAATTTATTTTTTTTTACCACAGCAATGTGGATTACAATGTTTGGCTTGTTCTAGGTGTGCAAGATGTGGTTCTTCTACACATAAACATATGTCTATTCTTCCTCGGATCCTTTCCCATGTACGTTATGACACAATGTTGATTAGTCTTCTCTTGGTATTCGGTAGGTTTTGGTGATTATATATTTCACCTGTGTTTGTATATGTCTGTTAACCACAATATCCTAATGTATCCATTCCTCACAAATTTCTATTGGTGAACCATAAATTTGTTTAATGAATCTGTGGTTCACCTTCTGTGTGGAAATACCTTCACTGGTATCAATGTATAGGTAACACGTATAAGTGATATCATACGATATGTGCCTTTCTCTTTCTGTCTTACTACAAGTTTTGTGATTAACTCTAGACTCATCTACGGTGCTGCAAATGGCATTGTGTCCTTTGATTCCTTGGCTAATATTCCATCTCTACATGTACCAGTTCTTCTTTGTCCACTCATCTGTTGATGGACCTTTTGGATGTTTCCATGTCTTGGTTATTGAAATGCTGGGGCAATGCACATTTGCCTGCCTGTGTCTTTCCAATTCTGCCTTCTTAGGTTATAGGCCCAGGAGTGGGCCTGCTGGATCACATGGTAGCAAAATGTTTACCTTGTAAAGGCACCTCCATTCTGTTCTCAGTCGTGGCATTTACCAGGTTACGTCCCACTTAAATTTGAGGGTATGCACTTCTCCACAACATATTCAGCATTTATTGTTTGTAGATTATTTTTGCTGATGTTTACTCTGACTAGTGTGAGTGGATACCTCTTTGTGGTTGGATTTCCATGCGTCTCATAAGCCCTTGAAATTGAGCTTTCTGGCATGTCCTTTTTTTCTTCACACGGTGAGTACAGCTTACCTCTTCAAATTGTTTTTGTGGAGTATGTGTGACATTTAGAAATATTTTGGCCATTACATCCCTCAAGACATTTGGAGAGCAGGTTTCATTTACAGCCCTCCAGTACTGGTGCATATAAAGTGACCCTTAGCTCAGGTTTTAGAGCTCCTGTTGCAGGTAATGGCCAGAGGGCGGCAGCATTTCTGCTTTTCCCAGTCTGTTAACTTTGGAAACAGACCTTCCTGGCAGTGGTGTTCCTCGGTTATAAATTAGAGTAGAATGTGCCCGGATAAACCCCCAAAAGCTGATGTCTACTTACTTAGGTTTGTTCTCTAAATTGAATTTCTATATTTTTTATTGGAGTCATATTCCATTGTGTACATGGACCACTACTTCTTTCGCATTCCTCTGTTGATGGACATTTTCATAGCTTCCAAGTGTTGGCTATGGTAAATATTGCTGGTGTGGAGGATTGCCAGCGGGTGTTTCTGTTTTGCGGTACATGGGCCTCTCACTGCCGTGGCACCTCCCATTGCAGAGCACAGGCTCCGGACGTGCAGGCCCAGCGGCCGTAGCTCAAGGGACCAGCCTCTCCGCGGCCTGTGGGCATTTCCCGAACCGGGGCATGAACCCATGTCCCCTGAATCTTCGGTGGACTCTCAACCACTGCGCCACCAGTAAAGCCCAGCCTGTGTCCTTTGGTTCCCATCCTCTCAGGCGATGTGCCCAGCAGTGGGTATGCTTGATTGAATGGTAGCTCAGTATTTACCTTTTCAAGGCACCTCCTTTGTGTTTTCCTTACTGGCTCTGACCATGTCTCACGCTGAAACAAGGGTAGGTGTTTCTCCACAACCCCTTCAGCATTTATTTTTTGCAGATTTTTTGCTGATGGCCACTCTGACTGGTGTGAGCTGATAGGATTTTTGTAATTTGGGTTTGCATGTCTTTAATTATTCCTAATGTTCAGCATTTTTCCACACCTTTTGTAAAATTACTGTTAAAGAAAAAAATGAAGAAGACGGAGAGTACAATGAACCCCTTGAAATTGACTTCTTGAAAGGTTGGCCTCTTTTGAAATTTTTGGTGAATTTTCGACCCCAGGATTGTTTTTGAGGGCAGGTGTCATTCAGAGGCCTGCAGTGAGTGTGAATATTTAGTGACCATTAGCACTGGGTTTAAAGCTGCTGTTGTGGGAAACGGCCACAAGGCGGCAGCATTTCTCCATTCCCAAATCTGCTTACTAGGGCAGCAGAGCCTTTCTGGAAGTCCTGTTCCTAGGTGGTGAATTTAACTGCAATGAGCCAGGAGAATCCCTCATAAGTTTATGACACATTACTTCTTGATGGTTGTGTTAGCTTTTTGAATCGGGGTAATGATTAGAATATTGTCTGTCTTAGGTGTACACAATCTGGTTTATTTGTGCTTTACATATATATGTATATTCATGTACAGATCCACTTCCCATGTAAATTATTGCAGAGTGTTCCATAGACCTCCCTTGTTATATGGTCGGTCTTTTTGATATATGTATTTAATAGGTATTTGTACACGTATGGTAACCCTAATCTGAATTTTACCCTTCCCCCCACCTTTCTTTTAAGTAAGCATAGTTTGTTTTCTATGTCTGTGAGTGTCTTTCTCTGTGGAAATATGTTCATTTGTGTCAGTTGCTAGATAACGCCTATAAGTGATACCGTAGGTAGGATATGTCTTTTGCTTTCCGACTTACCTCATGTTCTGTGATTACCTCTAGGCTCATCTATGGTGCCTCAAAGAGCCGTGTTTCATTGTTTTCCATGGCTAATATTCCATTGTGTACATGGACCACTTCTTCTTTTTCCACTCCTCTGGTGCTGGACATTTTGGTTGCTTGCGTGTCTTGGCTAATGTGAAAATTCCTGCAGTGCAGCTGTTGAAGCCTGTGCCTTCTCGACTCTGGACTTCTCAGGTGAGAGGCTCAGCGGTGGGCCTGCTGAATGGAATGGTGGCTCAATTTTTACTTTTAAACGCAGCTCCTTTCTGTTCTCATTATTTGCTGTTTCCATTTTACATCTCACCAGCAGCTAGAGGGTACACAGTTCTCTAAAACCCCTTCAGCAGGTATTGTTTGTAGACTTTTAGCTGATGGTAGTTGACATGTGTGAGTTGAAACCTTTTGGGAGCTTGTATTTTCATGAGTCTGCTAATTCCTGATGTTGAGCTTTTATCCACTTTCCTCTTTTTTGAAAATGAGTGAGTAAAACTTACCACTCCATACTATCTCCTTGAAAAATTGGCAAGTTTTGAATTTTTTGGCCATTCCCTACCTCCGCACAATTGTTTAGGGCAGGTGTCCTTTAGAGCCCTGAGTCCTTTTGAATGTGAAGTGACCATTAGCTGTGGGTTTAAAGCCAGTCCTGTGGGAGACGGCCACAAGGCAGCAGCATTTCTACATTTCCAACTCTGGGGTTTTGGGCAACATAGCTTTCCTTGAAATCGTGTTAGTCAGCTGCAAAGTAGAGTGGAATGTGCCAGTGCAAACCCCCAAGAGCTTATATCTCCTAAATTGTTGTTTGTTTTTTAAATTTAAGTTTTTTTTATTATCAGAGCAAATTTGCTAAAAATGTAGATTCTCCTAGGTGTTCAGTTTCTGGTTCATCCTATCAATGTATCTGTCTATTCCTCTTTGGATCCTTTCCCATGTATGTTATTATAGAGTGTTGAGGAGACCTCTCTTCGTATTCCATAGTTATTTTGCGATTATATATTTCATATGTGTTAGTATATGTCTGTAAACCCCCATATCCTTATTCATATATTGCTTACACCTTTCCATTTGGTAAAACGTAATTTGGTTTTCTGAATCTATGCGTGTCCTTGTCTTGGAAATTATTCCATGGGTATCAATTTTTAGGTAACACCTATAGGATGTCTGTCTTTTGGTTTCTTTCTCACTTCAAGTAGGGTGATGATCTCTAGATCTTGCTATGGTGGTGTCAGTGGCACTGTTCCATGCTTTTTCATGGCTAATATTCCATTGTGTACATGGACGACTTCTTCTTGGTGCATTTTCTGTTGATAGACATTTTGGTTTCTTCCAGGTCTTGGCTATGGTACATGTTGCTGCAGTGCAGGATTGCCAGCCTGTGTCTTTTGATTCTACTCAGGGGATAGGCACATGAGTGGGCCTACGAGATCACATGGTGGCTCCATGTTTACCCTTAAACCCTCCCCCATTCTGTTCTCCCTACTGACTCTTACCAGGTTACATCCCACCAGCAGCTAAAGGGTCCCCAGTTCTCTAAAAGCCCTTCAGCATTTATTCTTTGTAGACTTTTCTTGCTGATGATCATTCTGACGGCTGTGAGTTGCACGTTTTTGTACACTGGATTTGCATGGCTTTATTAATTCCTGACGTTCAGCCTTTTTCCTTTCTCGTTTTTTTTTAACACAAAAAAAATGAAAAACGTAACAGAAGACCAATGTGCATAACTTATGTCTCTTGAAACTGTCATTTTGAAACATGGATATATTTTTAATTTTTTGGTCGATATAGAAACCAGGATTTGTTTTCAGGGCAGGTGTGATTTACAGGCCTGCAGTTATTTTGAATATCAAGTGACCATTAGCGCTGGGATTAAAGCTGCTGTTGTGTGAAACGCCCACAAGGTGGCAGCAGTTCTCCTTTACCGAATCTGGTTACTAGGGCAACAGAGCCTCAATGAAAACCGTGTTCTAGGTTGTAATTTAGAATGGAATGTGCCAGGAAAAAGCCCCTTAATTTATGTCTCACTACTTCTTGTTCGTTTTTTAAATTAATTTATTTTTTTTTTACCACAGCAATGTGGATTACAATGTTTGGCTTGTTCTAGGTGTGCAAGATGTGGTTCTTCTACACATAAACATATGTCTATTCTTCCTCGGATCCTTTCCCATGTACGTTATGACACAATGTTGATTAGTCTTCTCTTGGTATTCGGTAGGTTTTGGTGATTATATATTTCACCTGTGTTTGTATATGTCTGTTAACCACAATATCCTAATGTATCCATTCCTCACAAATTTCTATTGGTGAACCATAAATTTGTTTAATGAATCTGTGGTTCACCTTCTGTGTGGAAATACCTTCACTGGTATCAATGTATAGGTAACACATATAAGTGATATCATACGATATGTGCCTTTCTCTTTCTGTCTTACTACAAGTTTTGTGATTAACTCTAGACTCATCTACGGTGCTGCAAATGGCATTGTGTCCTTTGATTCCTTGGCTAATATTCCATCTCTACATGTACCAGTTCTTCTTTGTCCACTCATCTGTTGATGGACCTTTTGGATGTTTCCATGTCTTGGTTATTGAAATGCTGGGGCAATGCACATTTGCCTGCCTGTGTCTTTCCAATTCTGCCTTCTTAGGTTATAGGCCCAGGAGTGGGCCTGCTGGATCACATGGTAGCAAAATGTTTACCTTGTAAAGGCACCTCCATTCTGTTCTCAGTCGTGGCATTTACCAGGTTACGTCCCACTTAAATTTGAGGGTATGCACTTCTCCACAACATATTCAGCATTTATTGTTTGTAGATTATTTTTGCTGATGTTTACTCTGACTAGTGTGAGTGGATACCTCTTTGTGGTTGGATTTCCATGCGTCTCATAATCCCTTGAAATTGAGCTTTCTGGCATGTCCTTTTTTTCTTCACACGGTGAGTACAGCTTACCTCTTCAAATTGTTTTTGTGGAGTATGTGTGACATTTAGAAATATTTTGGCCATTACATCCCTCAAGACATTTGGAGAGCAGGTTTCATTTACAGCCCTCCAGTACTGGTGCATATAAAGTGACCCTTAGCTCAGGTTTTAGAGCTCCTGTTGCAGGTAATGGCCAGAGGGCGGCAGCATTTCTGCTTTTCCCAGTCTGTTAACTTTGGAAACAGACATTCCTGGCAGTGGTGTTCCTCGGTTATAAATTAGAGTAGAATGTGCCCGGATAAACCCCCAAAAGCTGATGTCTACTTACTTAGGTTTGTTCTCTAAATTGAATTTCTATATTTTTTATTGGAGTCATATTCCATTGTGTACATGGACCACTACTTCTTTCGCATTCCTCTGTTGATGGACATTTTCATAGCTTCCAAGTGTTGGCTATGGTAAATATTGCTGGTGTGGAGGATTGCCAGCGGGTGTTTCTGTTTTGCGGTACATGGGCCTCTCACTGCCGTGGCACCTCCCATTGCAGAGCACAGGCTCCGGACGTGCAGGCCCAGCGGCCGTAGCTCAAGGGACCAGCCTCTCTGCGGCCTGTGGGCATTTCCCGAACCGGGGCATGAACCCATGTCCCCTGAATCTTCGGTGGACTCTCAACCACTGCGCCACCAGTAAAGCCCAGCCTGTGTCCTTTGGTTCCCATCCTCTCAGGCGATGTGCCCAGCAGTGGGTATGCTTGATTGAATGGTAGCTCAGTATTTACCTTTTCAAGGCACCTCCTTTGTGTTTTCCTTACTGGCTCTGACCATGTCTCACGCTGAAACAAGGGTAGGTGTTTCTCCACAACCCCTTCAGCATTTATTTTTTGCAGATTTTTTGCTGATGGCCACTCTGACTGGTGTGAGCTGATAGGATTTTTGTAATTTGGGTTTGCATGTCTTTAATTATTCCTAATGTTCAGCATTTTTCCACACCTTTTGTAAAATTACTGTTAAAGAAAAAAATGAAGAAGACGGAGAGTACAATGAACCCCTTGAAATTGACTTCTTGAAAGGTTGGCCTCTTTTGAAATTTTTGGTGAATTTTCGACCCCAGGATTGTTTTTGAGGGCAGGTGTCATTCAGAGGCCTGCAGTGAGTGTGAATATTTAGTGACCATTAGCACTGGGTTTAAAGCTGCTGTTGTGGGAAACGGCCACAAGGCGGCAGCATTTCTCCATTCCCAAATCTGCTTACTAGGGCAGCAGAGCCTTTCTGGAAGTCCTGTTCCTAGGTGGTGAATTTAACTGCAATGAGCCAGGAGAATCCCTCATAAGTTTATGACACATTACTTCTTGATGGTTGTGTTAGCTTTTTGAATCGGGGTAATGATTAGAATATTGTCTGTCTTAGGTGTACACAATCTGGTTTATTTGTGCTTTACATATATATGTATATTCATGTACAGATCCACTTCCCATGTAAATTATTGCAGAGTGTTCCATAGACCTCCCTTGTTATATGGTCGGTCTTTTTGATATATGTATTTAATAGGTATTTGTACACGTATGGTAACCCTAATCTGAATTTTACCCTTCCCCCCACCTTTCTTTTAAGTAAGCATAGTTTGTTTTCTATGTCTGTGAGTGTCTTTCTCTGTGGAAATATGTTCATTTGTGTCAGTTGCTAGATAACGCCTATAAGTGATACCGTAGGTAGGATATGTCTTTTGCTTTCCGACTTACCTCATGTTCTGTGATTACCTCTAGGCTCATCTATGGTGCCTCAAAGAGCCGTGTTTCATTGTTTTCCATGGCTAATATTCCATTGTGTACATGGACCACTTCTTCTTTTTCCACTCCTCTGGTGCTGGACATTTTGGTTGCTTGCGTGTCTTGGCTAATGTGAAAATTCCTGCAGTGCAGCTGTTGAAGCCTGTGCCTTCTCGACTCTGGACTTCTCAGGTGAGAGGCTCAGCGGTGGGCCTGCTGAATGGAATGGTGGCTCAATTTTTACTTTTAAACGCAGCTCCTTTCTGTTCTCATTATTTGCTGTTTCCATTTTACATCTCACCAGCAGCTAGAGGGTACACAGTTCTCTAAAACCCCTTCAGCAGGTATTGTTTGTAGACTTTTAGCTGATGGTAGTTGACATGTGTGAGTTGAAACCTTTTGGGAGCTTGTATTTTCATGAGTCTGCTAATTCCTGATGTTGAGCTTTTATCCACTTTCCTCTTTTTTGAAAATGAGTGAGTAAAACTTACCACTCCATACTATCTCCTTGAAAAATTGGCAAGTTTTGAATTTTTTGGCCATTCCCTACCTCCGCACAATTGTTTAGGGCAGGTGTCCTTTAGAGCCCTGAGTCCTTTTGAATGTGAAGTGACCATTAGCTGTGGGTTTAAAGCCAGTCCTGTGGGAGACGGCCACAAGGCAGCAGCATTTCTACATTTCCAACTCTGGGGTTTTGGGCAACATAGCTTTCCTTGAAATCGTGTTAGTCAGCTGCAAAGTAGAGTGGAATGTGCCAGTGCAAACCCCCAAGAGCTTATATCTCCTAAATTGTTGTTTGTTTTTTAAATTTAAGTTTTTTTTATTATCAGAGCAAATTTGATAAAAATGTAGATTCTCCTAGGTGTTCAGTTTCTGGTTCATCCTATCAATGTATCTGTCTATTCCTCTTTGGATCCTTTCCCATGTATGTTATTATAGAGTGTTGAGGAGACCTCTCTTCGTATTCCATAGTTATTTTGCGATTATATATTTCATATGTGTTAGTATATGTCTGTAAACCCCCATATCCTTATTCATATATTGCTTACACCTTTCCATTTGGTAAAACGTAATTTGGTTTTCTGAATCTATGCGTGTCCTTGTCTTGGAAATTATTCCATGGGTATCAATTTTTAGGTAACACCTATAGGATGTCTGTCTTTTGGTTTCTTTCTCACTTCAAGTAGGGTGATGATCTCTAGATCTTGCTATGGTGGTGTCAGTGGCACTGTTCCATGCTTTTTCATGTCTAATATTCCATTGTGTACATGGACGACTTCTTCTTGGTGCATTTTCTGTTGATAGACATTTTGGTTTCTTCCAGGTCTTGGCTATGGTACATGTTGCTGCAGTGCAGGATTGCCAGCCTGTGTCTTTTGATTCTACTCAGGGGATAGGCACATGAGTGGGCCTACGAGATCACATGGTGGCTCCATGTTTACCCTTAAACCCTCCCCCATTCTGTTCTCCCTACTGACTCTTACCAGGTTACATCCCACCAGCAGCCAAAGGGTCCCCAGTTCTCTAAAAGCCCTTCAGCATTTATTCTTTGTAGACTTTTCTTGCTGATGATCATTCTGACGGCTGTGAGTTGCACGTTTTTGTACACTGGATTTGCATGGCTTTATTAATTCCTGACGTTCAGCCTTTTTCCTTTCTCGTTTTTTTTAACACAAAAAAATGAAAAACGTAACAGAAGACCAATGTGCATAACTTATGTCTCTTGAAACTGTCATTTTGAAACATGGATATATTTTTAATTTTTTGGTCGATATAGAAACCAGGATTTGTTTTCAGGGCAGGTGTGATTTACAGGCCTGCAGTTATTTTGAATATCAAGTGACCATTAGCGCTGGGATTAAAGCTGCTGTTGTGTGAAACGCCCACAAGGTGTCAGCAGTTCTCCTTTACCGAATCTGGTTACTAGGGCAACAGAGCCTCAATGAAAATCGTGTTCTAGGTTGTAATTTAGAATGGAATGTGCCAGGAAAAAGCCCCTTAATTTATGTCTCACTACTTCTTGTTCGTTTTTTTAATTAATTTATTTTTTTTACCACAGCAATGTGGATTACAATGTTTGGCTTGTTCTAGGTGTGCAAGATGTGGTTCTTCTACACATAAACATATGTCTATTCTTCCTCGGATCCTTTCCCATGTACGTTATGACACAATGTTGATTAGTCTTCTCTTGGTATTCGGTAGGTTTTGGTGATTATATATTTCACCTGTGTTTGTATATGTCTGTTAACCACAATATCCTAATGTATCCATTCCTCACAAATTTCTATTGGTGAACCATAAATTTGTTTAATGAATCTGTGGTTCACCTTCTGTGTGGAAATACCTTCACTGGTATCAATGTATAGGTAACACGTATAAGTGATATCATACGCTATGTGCCTTTCTCTTTCTGTCTTACTACAAGTTTTGTGATTAACTCTAGACTCATCTACGGTGCTGCAAATGGCATTGTGTCCTTTGATTCCTTGGCTAATATTCCATCTCTACATGTACCAGTTCTTCTTTGTCCACTCATCTGTTGATGGACCTTTTGGATGTTTCCATGTCTTGGTTATTGAAATGCTGGGGCAATGCACATTTGCCTGCCTGTGTCTTTCCAATTCTGCCTTCTTAGGTTATAGGCCCAGGAGTGGGCCTGCTGGATCACATGGTAGCAAAACGTTTACCTTGTAAAGGCACCTCCATTCTGTTCTCAGTCGTGGCATTTACCAGGTTACGTCCCACTTAAATTTGAGGGTATGCACTTCTCCACAACATATTCAGCATTTATTGTTTGTAGATTATTTTTGCTGATGTTTACTCTGACTAGTGTGAGTGGATACCTCTTTGTGGTTGGATTTCCATGCGTCTCATAAGCCCTTGAAATTGAGCTTTCTGGCATGTCCTTTTTTTCTTCACACGGTGAGTACAGCTTACCTCTTCAAATTGTTTTTGTGGAGTATGTGTGACATTTAGAAATATTTTGGCCATTACATCCCTCAAGACATTTGGAGAGCAGGTTTCATTTACAGCCCTCCAGTACTGGTGCATATAAAGTGACCCTTAGCTCAGGTTTTAGAGCTCCTGTTGCAGGTAATGGCCAGAGGGCGGCAGCATTTCTGCTTTTCCCAGTCTGTTAACTTTGGAAACAGACCTTCCTGGCAGTGGTGTTCCTCGGTTATAAATTAGAGTAGAATGTGCCCGGATAAACCCCCAAAAGCTGATGTCTACTTACTTAGGTTTGTTCTCTAAATTGAATTTCTATATTTTTTATTGGAGTCATATTCCATTGTGTACATGGACCACTACTTCTTTCGCATTCCTCTGTTGATGGACATTTTCATAGCTTCCAAGTGTTGGCTATGGTAAATATTGCTGGTGTGGAGGATTGCCAGCGGGTGTTTCTGTTTTGCGGTACATGGGCCTCTCACTGCCGTGGCACCTCCCATTGCAGAGCACAGGCTCCGGACGTGCAGGCCCAGCGGCCGTAGCTCAAGGGACCAGCCTCTCCGCGGCCTGTGGGCATTTCCCGAACCGGGGCATGAACCCATGTCCCCTGAATCTTCGGTGGACTCTCAACCACTGCGCCACCAGTAAAGCCCAGCCTGTGTCCTTTGGTTCCCATCCTCTCAGGCGATGTGCCCAGCAGTGGGTATGCTTGATTGAATGGTAGCTCAGTATTTACCTTTTCAAGGCACCTCCTTTGTGTTTTCCTTACTGGCTCTGACCATGTCTCACGCTGAAACAAGGGTAGGTGTTTCTCCACAACCCCTTCAGCATTTATTTTTTGCAGATTTTTTGCTGATGGCCACTCTGACTGGTGTGAGCTGATAGGATTTTTGTAATTTGGGTTTGCATGTCTTTAATTATTCCTAATGTTCAGCATTTTTCCACACCTTTTGTAAAATTACTGTTAAAGAAAAAAATGAAGAAGACGGAGAGTACAATGAACCCCTTGAAATTGACTTCTTGAAAGGTTGGCCTCTTTTGAAATTTTTGGTGAATTTTCGACCCCAGGATTGTTTTTGAGGGCAGGTGTCATTCAGAGGCCTGCAGTGAGTGTGAATATTTAGTGACCATTAGCACTGGGTTTAAAGCTGCTGTTGTGGGAAACGGCCACAAGGCGGCAGCATTTCTCCATTCCCAAATCTGCTTACTAGGGCAGCAGAGCCTTTCTGGAAGTCCTGTTCCTAGGTGGTGAATTTAACTGCAATGAGCCAGGAGAATCCCTCATAAGTTTATGACACATTACTTCTTGATGGTTGTGTTAGCTTTTTGAATCGGGGTAATGATTAGAATATTGTCTGTCTTAGGTGTACACAATCTGGTTTATTTGTGCTTTACATATATATGTATATTCATGTACAGATCCACTTCCCATGTAAATTATTGCAGAGTGTTCCATAGACCTCCCTTGTTATATGGTCGGTCTTTTTGATATATGTATTTAATAGGTATTTGTACACGTATGGTAACCCTAATCTGAATTTTACCCTTCCCCCCACCTTTCTTTTAAGTAAGCATAGTTTGTTTTCTATGTCTGTGAGTGTCTTTCTCTGTGGAAATATGTTCATTTGTGTCAGTTGCTAGATAACGCCTATAAGTGATACCGTAGGTAGGATATGTCTTTTGCTTTCCGACTTACCTCATGTTCTGTGATTACCTCTAGGCTCATCTATGGTGCCTCAAAGAGCCGTGTTTCATTGTTTTCCATGGCTAATATTCCATTGTGTACATGGACCACTTCTTCTTTTTCCACTCCTCTGGTGCTGGACATTTTGGTTGCTTGCGTGTCTTGGCTAATGTGAAAATTCCTGCAGTGCAGCTGTTGAAGCCTGTGCCTTCTCGACTCTGGACTTCTCAGGTGAGAGGCTCAGCGGTGGGCCTGCTGAATGGAATGGTGGCTCAATTTTTACTTTTAAACGCAGCTCCTTTCTGTTCTCATTATTTGCTGTTTCCATTTTACATCTCACCAGCAGCTAGAGGGTACACAGTTCTCTAAAACCCCTTCAGCAGGTATTGTTTGTAGACTTTTAGCTGATGGTAGTTGACATGTGTGAGTTGAAACCTTTTGGGAGCTTGTATTTTCATGAGTCTGCTAATTCCTGATGTTGAGCTTTTATCCACTTTCCTCTTTTTTGAAAATGAGTGAGTAAAACTTACCACTCCATACTATCTCCTTGAAAAATTGGCAAGTTTTGAATTTTTTGGCCATTCCCTACCTCCGCACAATTGTTTAGGGCAGGTGTCCTTTAGAGCCCTGAGTCCTTTTGAATGTGAAGTGACCATTAGCTGTGGGTTTAAAGCCAGTCCTGTGGGAGACGGCCACAAGGCAGCAGCATTTCTACATTTCCAACTCTGGGGTTTTGGGCAACATAGCTTTCCTTGAAATCGTGTTAGTCAGCTGCAAAGTAGAGTGGAATGTGCCAGTGCAAACCCCCAAGAGCTTATATCTCCTAAATTGTTGTTTGTTTTTTAAATTTAAGTTTTTTTTATTATCAGAGCAAATTTGATAAAAATGTAGATTCTCCTAGGTGTTCAGTTTCTGGTTCATCCTATCAATGTATCTGTCTATTCCTCTTTGGATCCTTTCCCATGTATGTTATTATAGAGTGTTGAGGAGACCTCTCTTCGTATTCCATAGTTATTTTGCGATTATATATTTCATATGTGTTAGTATATGTCTGTAAACCCCCATATCCTTATTCATATATTGCTTACACCTTTCCATTTGGTAAAACGTAATTTGGTTTTCTGAATCTATGCGTGTCCTTGTCTTGGAAATTATTCCATGGGTATCAATTTTTAGGTAACACCTATAGGATGTCTGTCTTTTGGTTTCTTTCTCACTTCAAGTAGGGTGATGGTCTCTAGATCTTGCTATGGTGGTGTCAGTGGCACTGTTCCATGCTTTTTCATGGCTAATATTCCATTGTGTACATGGACGACTTCTTCTTGGTGCATTTTCTGTTGATAGACATTTTGGTTTCTTCCAGGTCTTGGCTATGGTACATGTTGCTGCAGTGCAGGATTGCCAGCCTGTGTCTTTTGATTCTACTCAGGGGATAGGCACATGAGTGGGCCTACGAGATCACATGGTGGCTCCATGTTTACCCTTAAACCCTCCCCCATTCTGTTCTCCCTACTGACTCTTACCAGGTTACATCCCACCAGCAGCTAAAGGGTCCCCAGTTCTCTAAAAGCCCTTCAGCATTTATTCTTTGTAGACTTTTCTTGCTGATGATCATTCTGACGGCTGTGAGTTGCACGTTTTTGTACACTGGATTTGCATGGCTTTATTAATTCCTGACGTTCAGCCTTTTTCCTTTCTCGTTTTTTTTTAACACAAAAAAAATGAAAAACGTAACAGAAGACCAATGTGCATAACTTATGTCTCTTGAAACTGTCATTTTGAAACATGGATATATTTTTAATTTTTTGGTCGATATAGAAACCAGGATTTGTTTTCAGGGCAGGTGTGATTTACAGGCCTGCAGTTATTTTGAATATCAAGTGACCATTAGCGCTGGGATTAAAGCTGCTGTTGTGTGAAACGCCCACAAGGTGGCAGCAGTTCTCCTTTACCGAATCTGGTTACTAGGGCAACAGAGCCTCAATGAAAACCGTGTTCTAGGTTGTAATTTAGAATGGAATGTGCCAGGAAAAAGCCCCTTAATTTATGTCTCACTACTTCTTGTTCGTTTTTTAAATTAATTTATTTTTTTTTACCACAGCAATGTGGATTACAATGTTTGGCTTGTTCTAGGTGTGCAAGATGTGGTTCTTCTACACATAAACATATGTCTATTCTTCCTCGGATCCTTTCCCATGTACGTTATGACACAATGTTGATTAGTCTTCTCTTGGTATTCGGTAGGTTTTGGTGATTATATATTTCACCTGTGTTTGTATATGTCTGTTAACCACAATATCCTAATGTATCCATTCCTCACAAATTTCTATTGGTGAACCATAAATTTGTTTAATGAATCTGTGGTTCACCTTCTGTGTGGAAATACCTTCACTGGTATCAATGTATAGGTAACACGTATAAGTGATATCATACGATATGTGCCTTTCTCTTTCTGTCTTACTACAAGTTTTGTGATTAACTCTAGACTCATCTACGGTGCTGCAAATGGCATTGTGTCCTTTGATTCCTTGGCTAATATTCCATCTCTACATGTACCAGTTCTTCTTTGTCCACTCATCTGTTGATGGACCTTTTGGATGTTTCCATGTCTTGGTTATTGAAATGCTGGGGCAATGCACATTTGCCTGCCTGTGTCTTTCCAATTCTGCCTTCTTAGGTTATAGGCCCAGGAGTGGGCCTGCTGGATCACATGGTAGCAAAACGTTTACCTTGTAAAGGCACCTCCATTCTGTTCTCAGTCGTGGCATTTACCAGGTTACGTCCCACTTAAATTTGAGGGTATGCACTTCTCCACAACATATTCAGCATTTATTGTTTGTAGATTATTTTTGCTGATGTTTACTCTGACTAGTGTGAGTGGATACCTCTTTGTGGTTGGATTTCCATGCGTCTCATAAGCCCTTGAAATTGAGCTTTCTGGCATGTCCTTTTTTTCTTCACACGGTGAGTACAGCTTACCTCTTCAAATTGTTTTTGTGGAGTATGTGTGACATTTAGAAATATTTTGGCCATTACATCCCTCAAGACATTTGGAGAGCAGGTTTCATTTACAGCCCTCCAGTACTGGTGCATATAAAGTGACCCTTAGCTCAGGTTTTAGAGCTCCTGTTGCAGGTAATGGCCAGAGGGCGGCAGCATTTCTGCTTTTCCCAGTCTGTTAACTTTGGAAACAGACCTTCCTGGCAGTGGTGTTCCTCGGTTATAAATTAGAGTAGAATGTGCCCGGATAAACCCCCAAAAGCTGATGTCTACTTACTTAGGTTTGTTCTCTAAATTGAATTTCTATATTTTTTATTGGAGTCATATTCCATTGTGTACATGGACCACTACTTCTTTCGCATTCCTCTGTTGATGGACATTTTCATAGCTTCCAAGTGTTGGCTATGGTAAATATTGCTGGTGTGGAGGATTGCCAGCGGGTGTTTCTGTTTTGCGGTACATGGGCCTCTCACTGCCGTGGCACCTCCCATTGCAGAGCACAGGCTCCGGACGTGCAGGCCCAGCGGCCGTAGCTCAAGGGACCAGCCTCTCCGCGGCCTGTGGGCATTTCCCGAACCGGGGCATGAACCCATGTCCCCTGAATCTTCGGTGGACTCTCAACCACTGCGCCACCAGTAAAGCCCAGCCTGTGTCCTTTGGTTCCCATCCTCTCAGGCGATGTGCCCAGCAGTGGGTATGCTTGATTGAATGGTAGCTCAGTATTTACCTTTTCAAGGCACCTCCTTTGTGTTTTCCTTACTGGCTCTGACCATGTCTCACGCTGAAACAAGGGTAGGTGTTTCTCCACAACCCCTTCAGCATTTATTTTTTGCAGATTTTTTGCTGATGGCCACTCTGACTGGTGTGAGCTGATAGGATTTTTGTAATTTGGGTTTGCATGTCTTTAATTATTCCTAATGTTCAGCATTTTTCCACACCTTTTGTAAAATTACTGTTAAAGAAAAAAATGAAGAAGACGGAGAGTACAATGAACCCCTTGAAATTGACTTCTTGAAAGGTTGGCCTCTTTTGAAATTTTTGGTGAATTTTCGACCCCAGGATTGTTTTTGAGGGCAGGTGTCATTCAGAGGCCTGCAGTGAGTGTGAATATTTAGTGACCATTAGCACTGGGTTTAAAGCTGCTGTTGTGGGAAACGGCCACAAGGCGGCAGCATTTCTCCATTCCCAAATCTGCTTACTAGGGCAGCAGAGCCTTTCTGGAAGTCCTGTTCCTAGGTGGTGAATTTAACTGCAATGAGCCAGGAGAATCCCTCATAAGTTTATGACACATTACTTCTTGATGGTTGTGTTAGCTTTTTGAATCGGGGTAATGATTAGAATATTGTCTGTCTTAGGTGTACACAATCTGGTTTATTTGTGCTTTACATATATATGTATATTCATGTACAGATCCACTTCCCATGTAAATTATTGCAGAGTGTTCCATAGACCTCCCTTGTTATATGGTCGGTCTTTTTGATATATGTATTTAATAGGTATTTGTACACGTATGGTAACCCTAATCTGAATTTTACCCTTCCCCCCACCTTTCTTTTAAGTAAGCATAGTTTGTTTTCTATGTCTGTGAGTGTCTTTCTCTGTGGAAATATGTTCATTTGTGTCAGTTGCTAGATAACGCCTATAAGTGATACCGTAGGTAGGATATGTCTTTTGCTTTCCGACTTACCTCATGTTCTGTGATTACCTCTAGGCTCATCTATGGTGCCTCAAAGAGCCGTGTTTCATTGTTTTCCATGGCTAATATTCCATTGTGTACATGGACCACTTCTTCTTTTTCCACTCCTCTGGTGCTGGACATTTTGGTTGCTTGCGTGTCTTGGCTAATGTGAAAATTCCTGCAGTGCAGCTGTTGAAGCCTGTGCCTTCTCGACTCTGGACTTCTCAGGTGAGAGGCTCAGCGGTGGGCCTGCTGAATGGAATGGTGGCTCAATTTTTACTTTTAAACGCAGCTCCTTTCTGTTCTCATTATTTGCTGTTTCCATTTTACATCTCACCAGCAGCTAGAGGGTACACAGTTCTCTAAAACCCCTTCAGCAGGTATTGTTTGTAGACTTTTAGCTGATGGTAGTTGACATGTGTGAGTTGAAACCTTTTGGGAGCTTGTATTTTCATGAGTCTGCTAATTCCTGATGTTGAGCTTTTATCCACTTTCCTCTTTTTTGAAAATGAGTGAGTAAAACTTACCACTCCATACTATCTCCTTGAAAAATTGGCAAGTTTTGAATTTTTTGGCCATTCCCTACCTCCGCACAATTGTTTAGGGCAGGTGTCCTTTAGAGCCCTGAGTCCTTTTGAATGTGAAGTGACCATTAGCTGTGGGTTTAAAGCCAGTCCTGTGGGAGACGGCCACAAGGCAGCAGCATTTCTACATTTCCAACTCTGGGGTTTTGGGCAACATAGCTTTCCTTGAAATCGTGTTAGTCAGCTGCAAAGTAGAGTGGAATGTGCCAGTGCAAACCCCCAAGAGCTTATATCTCCTAAATTGTTGTTTGTTTTTTAAATTTAAGTTTTTTTTATTATCAGAGCAAATTTGATAAAAATGTAGATTCTCCTAGGTGTTCAGTTTCTGGTTCATCCTATCAATGTATCTGTCTATTCCTCTTTGGATCCTTTCCCATGTATGTTATTATAGAGTGTTGAGGAGACCTCTCTTCGTATTCCATAGTTATTTTGCGATTATATATTTCATATGTGTTAGTATATGTCTGTAAACCCCCATATCCTTATTCATATATTGCTTACACCTTTCCATTTGGTAAAACGTAATTTGGTTTTCTGAATCTATGCGTGTCCTTGTCTTGGAAATTATTCCATGGGTATCAATTTTTAGGTAACACCTATAGGATGTCTGTCTTTTGGTTTCTTTCTCACTTCAAGTAGGGTGATGATCTCTAGATCTTGCTATGGTGGTGTCAGTGGCACTGTTCCATGCTTTTTCATGGCTAATATTCCATTGTGTACATGGACGACTTCTTCTTGGTGCATTTTCTGTTGATAGACATTTTGGTTTCTTCCAGGTCTTGGCTATGGTACATGTTGCTGCAGTGCAGGATTGCCAGCCTGTGTCTTTTGATTCTACTCAGGGGATAGGCACATGAGTGGGCCTACGAGATCACATGGTGGCTCCATGTTTACCCTTAAACCCTCCCCCATTCTGTTCTCCCTACTGACTCTTACCAGGTTACATCCCACCAGCAGCTAAAGGGTCCCCAGTTCTCTAAAAGCCCTTCAGCATTTATTCTTTGTAGACTTTTCTTGCTGATGATCATTCTGACGGCTGTGAGTTGCACGTTTTTGTACACTGGATTTGCATGGCTTTATTAATTCCTGACGTTCAGCCTTTTTCCTTTCTCGTTTTTTTTAACACACAAAAAATGAAAAACGTAACAGAAGACCAATGTGCATAACTTATGTCTCTTGAAACTGTCATTTTGAAACATGGATATATTTTTAATTTTTTGGTCGATATAGAAACCAGGATTTGTTTTCAGGGCAGGTGTGATTTACAGGCCTGCAGTTATTTTGAATATCAAGTGACCATTAGCGCTGGGATTAAAGCTGCTGTTGTGTGAAACGCCCACAAGGTGGCAGCAGTTCTCCTTTACCGAATCTGGTTACTAGGGCAACAGAGCCTCAATGAAAACCGTGTTCTAGGTTGTAATTTAGAATGGAATGTGCCAGGAAAAAGCCCCTTAATTTATGTCTCACTACTTCTTGTTCGTTTTTTAAATTAATTTATTTTTTTTTTACCACAGCAATGTGGATTACAATGTTTGGCTTGTTCTAGGTGTGCAAGATGTGGTTCTTCTACACATAAACATATGTCTATTCTTCCTCGGATCCTTTCCCATGTACGTTATGACACAATGTTGATTAGTCTTCTCTTGGTATTCGGTAGGTTTTGGTGATTATATATTTCACCTGTGTTTGTATATGTCTGTTAACCACAATATCCTAATGTATCCATTCCTCACAAATTTCTATTGGTGAACCATAAATTTGTTTAATGAATCTGTGGTTCACCTTCTGTGTGGAAATACCTTCACTGGTATCAATGTATAGGTAACACGTATAAGTGATATCATACGATATGTGCCTTTCTCTTTCTGTCTTACTACAAGTTTTGTGATTAACTCTAGACTCATCTACGGTGCTGCAAATGGCATTGTGTCCTTTGATTCCTTGGCTAATATTCCATCTCTACATGTACCAGTTCTTCTTTGTCCACTCATCTGTTGATGGACCTTTTGGATGTTTCCATGTCTTGGTTATTGAAATGCTGGGGCAATGCACATTTGCCTGCCTGTGTCTTTCCAATTCTGCCTTCTTAGGTTATAGGCCCAGGAGTGGGCCTGCTGGATCACATGGTAGCAAAATGTTTACCTTGTAAAGGCACCTCCATTCTGTTCTCAGTCGTGGCATTTACCAGGTTACGTCCCACTTAAATTTGAGGGTATGCACTTCTCCACAACATATTCAGCATTTATTGTTTGTAGATTATTTTTGCTGATGTTTACTCTGACTAGTGTGAGTGGATACCTCTTTGTGGTTGGATTTCCATGCGTCTCATAATCCCTTGAAATTGAGCTTTCTGGCATGTCCTTTTTTTCTTCACACGGTGAGTACAGCTTACCTCTTCAAATTGTTTTTGTGGAGTATGTGTGACATTTAGAAATATTTTGGCCATTACATCCCTCAAGACATTTGGAGAGCAGGTTTCATTTACAGCCCTCCAGTACTGGTGCATATAAAGTGACCCTTAGCTCAGGTTTTAGAGCTCCTGTTGCAGGTAATGGCCAGAGGGCGGCAGCATTTCTGCTTTTCCCAGTCTGTTAACTTTGGAAACAGACATTCCTGGCAGTGGTGTTCCTCGGTTATAAATTAGAGTAGAATGTGCCCGGATAAACCCCCAAAAGCTGATGTCTACTTACTTAGGTTTGTTCTCTAAATTGAATTTCTATATTTTTTATTGGAGTCATATTCCATTGTGTACATGGACCACTACTTCTTTCGCATTCCTCTGTTGATGGACATTTTCATAGCTTCCAAGTGTTGGCTATGGTAAATATTGCTGGTGTGGAGGATTGCCAGCGGGTGTTTCTGTTTTGCGGTACATGGGCCTCTCACTGCCGTGGCACCTCCCATTGCAGAGCACAGGCTCCGGACGTGCAGGCCCAGCGGCCGTAGCTCAAGGGACCAGCCTCTCTGCGGCCTGTGGGCATTTCCCGAACCGGGGCATGAACCCATGTCCCCTGAATCTTCGGTGGACTCTCAACCACTGCGCCACCAGTAAAGCCCAGCCTGTGTCCTTTGGTTCCCATCCTCTCAGGCGATGTGCCCAGCAGTGGGTATGCTTGATTGAATGGTAGCTCAGTATTTACCTTTTCAAGGCACCTCCTTTGTGTTTTCCTTACTGGCTCTGACCATGTCTCACGCTGAAACAAGGGTAGGTGTTTCTCCACAACCCCTTCAGCATTTATTTTTTGCAGATTTTTTGCTGATGGCCACTCTGACTGGTGTGAGCTGATAGGATTTTTGTAATTTGGGTTTGCATGTCTTTAATTATTCCTAATGTTCAGCATTTTTCCACACCTTTTGTAAAATTACTGTTAAAGAAAAAAATGAAGAAGACGGAGAGTACAATGAACCCCTTGAAATTGACTTCTTGAAAGGTTGGCCTCTTTTGAAATTTTTGGTGAATTTTCGACCCCAGGATTGTTTTTGAGGGCAGGTGTCATTCAGAGGCCTGCAGTGAGTGTGAATATTTAGTGACCATTAGCACTGGGTTTAAAGCTGCTGTTGTGGGAAACGGCCACAAGGCGGCAGCATTTCTCCATTCCCAAATCTGCTTACTAGGGCAGCAGAGCCTTTCTGGAAGTCCTGTTCCTAGGTGGTGAATTTAACTGCAATGAGCCAGGAGAATCCCTCATAAGTTTATGACACATTACTTCTTGATGGTTGTGTTAGCTTTTTGAATCGGGGTAATGATTAGAATATTGTCTGTCTTAGGTGTACACAATCTGGTTTATTTGTGCTTTACATATATATGTATATTCATGTACAGATCCACTTCCCATGTAAATTATTGCAGAGTGTTCCATAGACCTCCCTTGTTATATGGTCGGTCTTTTTGATATATGTATTTAATAGGTATTTGTACACGTATGGTAACCCTAATCTGAATTTTACCCTTCCCCCCACCTTTCTTTTAAGTAAGCATAGTTTGTTTTCTATGTCTGTGAGTGTCTTTCTCTGTGGAAATATGTTCATTTGTGTCAGTTGCTAGATAACGCCTATAAGTGATACCGTAGGTAGGATATGTCTTTTGCTTTCCGACTTACCTCATGTTCTGTGATTACCTCTAGGCTCATCTATGGTGCCTCAAAGAGCCGTGTTTCATTGTTTTCCATGGCTAATATTCCATTGTGTACATGGACCACTTCTTCTTTTTCCACTCCTCTGGTGCTGGACATTTTGGTTGCTTGCGTGTCTTGGCTAATGTGAAAATTCCTGCAGTGCAGCTGTTGAAGCCTGTGCCTTCTCGACTCTGGACTTCTCAGGTGAGAGGCTCAGCGGTGGGCCTGCTGAATGGAATGGTGGCTCAATTTTTACTTTTAAACGCAGCTCCTTTCTGTTCTCATTATTTGCTGTTTCCATTTTACATCTCACCAGCAGCTAGAGGGTACACAGTTCTCTAAAACCCCTTCAGCAGGTATTGTTTGTAGACTTTTAGCTGATGGTAGTTGACATGTGTGAGTTGAAACCTTTTGGGAGCTTGTATTTTCATGAGTCTGCTAATTCCTGATGTTGAGCTTTTATCCACTTTCCTCTTTTTTGAAAATGAGTGAGTAAAACTTACCACTCCATACTATCTCCTTGAAAAATTGGCAAGTTTTGAATTTTTTGGCCATTCCCTACCTCCGCACAATTGTTTAGGGCAGGTGTCCTTTAGAGCCCTGAGTCCTTTTGAATGTGAAGTGACCATTAGCTGTGGGTTTAAAGCCAGTCCTGTGGGAGACGGCCACAAGGCAGCAGCATTTCTACATTTCCAACTCTGGGGTTTTGGGCAACATAGCTTTCCTTGAAATCGTGTTAGTCAGCTGCAAAGTAGAGTGGAATGTGCCAGTGCAAACCCCCAAGAGCTTATATCTCCTAAATTGTTGTTTGTTTTTTAAATTTAAGTTTTTTTTATTATCAGAGCAAATTTGCTAAAAATGTAGATTCTCCTAGGTGTTCAGTTTCTGGTTCATCCTATCAATGTATCTGTCTATTCCTCTTTGGATCCTTTCCCATGTATGTTATTATAGAGTGTTGAGGAGACCTCTCTTCGTATTCCATAGTTATTTTGCGATTATATATTTCATATGTGTTAGTATATGTCTGTAAACCCCCATATCCTTATTCATATATTGCTTACACCTTTCCATTTGGTAAAACGTAATTTGGTTTTCTGAATCTATGCGTGTCCTTGTCTTGGAAATTATTCCATGGGTATCAATTTTTAGGTAACACCTATAGGATGTCTGTCTTTTGGTTTCTTTCTCACTTCAAGTAGGGTGATGATCTCTAGATCTTGCTATGGTGGTGTCAGTGGCACTGTTCCATGCTTTTTCATGTCTAATATTCCATTGTGTACATGGACGACTTCTTCTTGGTGCATTTTCTGTTGATAGACATTTTGGTTTCTTCCAGGTCTTGGCTATGGTACATGTTGCTGCAGTGCAGGATTGCCAGCCTGTGTCTTTTGATTCTACTCAGGGGATAGGCACATGAGTGGGCCTACGAGATCACATGGTGGCTCCATGTTTACCCTTAAACCCTCCCCCATTCTGTTCTCCCTACTGACTCTTACCAGGTTACATCCCACCAGCAGCCAAAGGGTCCCCAGTTCTCTAAAAGCCCTTCAGCATTTATTCTTTGTAGACTTTTCTTGCTGATGATCATTCTGACGGCTGTGAGTTGCACGTTTTTGTACACTGGATTTGCATGGCTTTATTAATTCCTGACGTTCAGCCTTTTTCCTTTCTCGTTTTTTTTAACACAAAAAAATGAAAAACGTAACAGAAGACCAATGTGCATAACTTATGTCTCTTGAAACTGTCATTTTGAAACATGGATATATTTTTAATTTTTTGGTCGATATAGAAACCAGGATTTGTTTTCAGGGCAGGTGTGATTTACAGGCCTGCAGTTATTTTGAATATCAAGTGACCATTAGCGCTGGGATTAAAGCTGCTGTTGTGTGAAACGCCCACAAGGTGGCAGCAGTTCTCCTTTACCGAATCTGGTTACTAGGGCAACAGAGCCTCAATGAAAATCGTGTTCTAGGTTGTAATTTAGAATGGAATGTGCCAGGAAAAAGCCCCTTAATTTATGTCTCACTACTTCTTGTTCGTTTTTTTAATTAATTTATTTTTTTTTACCACAGCAATGTGGATTACAATGTTTGGCTTGTTCTAGGTGTGCAAGATGTGGTTCTTCTACACATAAACATATGTCTATTCTTCCTCGGATCCTTTCCCATGTACGTTATGACACAATGTTGATTAGTCTTCTCTTGGTATTCGGTAGGTTTTGGTGATTATATATTTCACCTGTGTTTGTATATGTCTGTTAACCACAATATCCTAATGTATCCATTCCTCACAAATTTCTATTGGTGAACCATAAATTTGTTTAATGAATCTGTGGTTCACCTTCTGTGTGGAAATACCTTCACTGGTATCAATGTATAGGTAACACGTATAAGTGATATCATACGCTATGTGCCTTTCTCTTTCTGTCTTACTACAAGTTTTGTGATTAACTCTAGACTCATCTACGGTGCTGCAAATGGCATTGTGCCCTTTGATTCCTTGGCTAATATTCCATCTCTACATGTACCAGTTCTTCTTTGTCCACTCATCTGTTGATGGACCTTTTGGATGTTTCCATGTCTTGGTTATTGTAATGCTGGGGCAATGCACATTTGCCTGCCTGTGTCTTTCCAATTCTGCCTTCTTAGGTTATAGGCCCAGGAGTGGGCCTGCTGGATCACATGGTAGCAAAATGTTTACCTTGTAAAGGCACCTCCATTCTGTTCTCAGTCGTGGCATTTACCAGGTTACGTCCCACTTAAATTTGAGGGTATGCACTTCTCCACAACATATTCATCATTTATTGTTTGTAGATTTTTTTTGCTGATGTTTACTCTGACTAGTGTGAGTGGATACCTCTTTGTGGTTGGATTTCCATGCGTCTCATAATCCCTTGAAATTGAGCTTTCTGGCATGTCCTTTTTTTCTTCACACGGTGAGTACAGCTTACCTCTTCAAATTGTTTTTGTGGAGTATGTGTGACATTTAGAAATATTTTGGCCATTACATCCCTCAAGACATTTGGAGAGCAGGTTTCATTTACAGCCCTCCAGTACTGGTGCATATAAAGTGACCCTTAGCTCAGGTTTTAGAGCTCCTGTTGCAGGTAATGGCCAGAGGGCGGCAGCATTTCTGCTTTTCCCAGTCTGTTAACTTTGGAAACAGACCTTCCTGGCAGTGGTGTTCCTCGGTTATAAATTAGAGTAGAATGTGCCCGGATAAACCCCCAAAAGCTGATGTCTACTTACTTAGGTTTGTTCTCTAAATTGAATTTCTATATTTTTTATTGGAGTCATATTCCATTGTGTACATGGACCACTACTTCTTTCGCATTCCTCTGTTGATGGACATTTTCATAGCTTCCAAGTGTTGGCTATGGTAAATATTGCTGGTGTGGAGGATTGCCAGCGGGTGTTTCTGTTTTGCGGTACATGGGCCTCTCACTGACGTGGCACCTCCCATTGCAGAGCACAGGCTCCGGACGTGCAGGCCCAGCGGCCATAGCTCAAGGGACCAGCCTCTCCGCGGCCTGTGGGCATATCCCGAACCGGGGCATGAACCCATGTCCCCTGAATCTTCGGTGGACTCTCAACCACTGCGCCACCAGTAAAGCCCAGCCTGTGTCCTTTGGTTCCCATCCTCTCAGGCGATGTGCCCAGCAGTGGGTATGCTTGATTGAATGGTAGCTCAGTATTTACCTTTTCAAGGCACCTCCTTTGTGTTTTCCTTACTGGCTCTGACCATGTCTCACACTGAAACAAGGGTAGGTGTTTCTCCACAACCCCTTCAGCATTTATTTTTTGCAGATTTTTTGCTGATGGCCACTCTGACTGGTGTGAGCTGATAGGATTTTTGTAATTTGGGTTTGCATGTCTTTAATTATTCCTAATGTTCAGCATTTTTCCACACCTTTTGTAAAATTACTGTTAAAGAAAAAAATGAAGAAGACGGAGAGTACAATGAACCCCTTGAAATTGACTTCTTGAAAGGTTGGCCTCTTTTGAAATTTTTGGTGAATTTTCGACCCCAGGATTGTTTTTGAGGGCAGGTGTCATTCAGAGGCCTGCAGTGAGTGTGAATATTTAGTGACCATTAGCACTGGGTTTAAAGCTGCTGTTGTGGGAAACGGCCACAAGGCGGCAGCATTTCTCCATTCCCAAATCTGCTTACTAGGGCAGCAGAGCCTTTCTGGAAGTCCTGTTCCTAGGTGGTGAATTTAACTGCAATGAGCCAGGAGAATCCCTCATAAGTTTATGACACATTACTTCTTGATGGTTGTGTTAGCTTTTTGAATCGGGGTAATGATTAGAATATTGTCTGTCTTAGGTGTACACAATCTGGTTTATTTGTGCTTTACATATATATGTATATTCATGTACAGATCCACTTCCCATGTAAATTATTGCAGAGTGTTCCATAGACCTCCCTTGTTATATGGTCGGTCTTTTTGATATATGTATTTAATAGGTATTTGTACACGTATGGTAACCCTAATCTGAATTTTACCCTTCCCCCCACCTTTCTTTTAAGTAAGCATAGTTTGTTTTCTATGTCTGTGAGTGTCTTTCTCTGTGGAAATATGTTCATTTGTGTCAGTTGCTAGATAACGCCTATAAGTGATACCGTAGGTAGGATATGTCTTTTGCTTTCCGACTTACCTCATGTTCTGTGATTATCTCTAGGCTCATCTATGGTGCCTCAAAGAGCCGTGTTTCATTGTTTTCCATGGCTAATATTCCATTGTGTACATGGACCGTTTCTTCTTTTTCCACTCCTCTGGTGCTGGACATTTTGGTTGCTTGCGTGTCTTGGCTAATGTGAAAATTCCTGCAGTGCAGCTGTTGAAGCCTGTGCCTTCTCGACTCTGGACTTCTCAGGTGAGAGGCTCAGCGGTGGGCCTGCTGAATGGAATGGTAGCTCAATTTTTACTTTTAAACGCAGCTCCTTTCTGTTCTCATTATTTGCTCTTTCCATTTTACATCTCACCAGCAGCTAGAGGGTACACAGTTCTCTAAAACCCCTTCAGCAGGTATTGTTTGTAGACTTTTAGCTGATGGTAGTTGACATGTGTGAGTTGAAACCTTTTGGGAGCTTGTATTTTCATGAGTCTGCTAATTCCTGATGTTGAGCTTTTATCCACTTTCCTCTTTTTTGAAAATGAGTGAGTAAAACTTACCACTCCATACTATCTCCTTGAAAAATTGGCAAGTTTTGAATTTTTTGGCCATTCCCTACCTCCGCACAATTGTTTAGGGCAGGTGTCCTTTAGAGCCCTGAGTCCTTTTGAATGTGAAGTGACCATTAGCTGTGGGTTTAAAGCCAGTCCTGTGGGAGACGGCCACAAGGCAGCAGCATTTCTACATTTCCAACTCTGGGGTTTTGGGCAACATAGCTTTCCTTGAAATCGTGTTAGTCAGCTGCAAAGTAGAGTGGAATGTGCCAGTGCAAACCCCCAAGAGCTTATACCTCCTAAATTGTTGTTTGTTTTTTAAATTTAAGTTTTTTTTATTATCAGAGCAAATTTGATAAAAATGTAGATTCTCCTAGGTGTTCAGTTTCTGGTTCATCCTATCAATGTATCTGTCTATTCCTCTTTGGATCCTTTCCCATGTATGTTATTATAGAGTGTTGAGGAGACCTCTCTTCGTATTCCATAGTTATTTTGCGATTATATATTTCATATGTGTTAGTATATGTCTGTAAACCCCCATATCCTTATTCATATATTGCTTACACCTTTCCATTTGGTAAAACGTAATTTGGTTTTCTGAATCTATGCGTGTCCTTGTCTTGGAAATTATTCCATGGGTATCAATTTTTAGGTAACACCTATAGGATGTCTGTCTTTTGGTTTCTTTCTCACTTCAAGTAGGGTGATGATCTCTAGATCTTGCTATGGTGGTGTCAGTGGCACTGTTCCATGCTTTTTCATGGCTAATATTCCATTGTGTACATGGACGACTTCTTCTTGGTGCATTTTCTGTTGATAGACATTTTGGTTTCTTCCAGGTCTTGGCTATGGTACATGTTGCTGCAGTGCAGGATTGCCAGCCTGTGTCTTTTGATTCTACTCAGGGGATAGGCACATGAGTGGGCCTACGAGATCACATGGTGGCTCCATGTTTACCCTTAAACCCTCCCCCATTCTGTTCTCCCTACTGACTCTTACCAGGTTACATCCCACCAGCAGCTAAAGGGTTCCCAGTTCTCTAAAAGCCCTTCAGCATTTATTCTTTGTAGACTTTTCTTGCTGATGATCATTCTGACGGCTGTGAGTTGCACGTTTTTGTACACTGGATTTGCATGGCTTTATTAATTCCTGACGTTCAGGCTTTTTCCTTTCTCGTTTTTTTTAACACAAAAAAAATGAAAAACGTAACAGAAGACCAATGTGCATAACTTATGTCTCTTGAAACTGTCATTTTGAAACATGGATATATTTTTAATTTTTTGGTCGATATAGAAACCAGGATTTGTTTTCAGGGCAGGTGTGATTTACAGGCCTGCAGTTATTTTGAATATCAAGTGACCATTAGCGCTGGGATTAAAGCTGCTGTTGTGTGAAACGCCCACAAGGTGGCAGCAGTTCTCCTTTACCGAATCTGGTTACTAGGGCAACAGAGCCTCAATGAAAATCGTGTTCTAGGTTGTAATTTAGAATGGAATGTGCCAGGAAAAAGCCCCTTAATTTATGTCTCACTACTTCTTGTTCGTTTTTTTAATTAATTTATTTTCTTTACCACAGCAATGTGGATTACAATGTTTGGCTTGTTCTAGGTGTGCAAGATGTGGTTCTTCTACACATAAACATATGTCTATTCTTCCTCGGATCCTTTCCCATGTACGTTATGACACAATGTTGATTAGTCTTCTCTTGGTATTCGGTAGGTTTTGGTGATTATATATTTCACCTGTGTTTGTATATGTCTGTTAACCACAATATCCTAATGTATCCATTCCTCACAAATTTCTATTGGTGAACCATAAATTTGTTTAATGAATCTGTGGTTCACCTTCTGTGTGGAAATACCTTCACTGGTATCAATGTATAGGTAACACGTATAAGTGATATCATACGCTATGTGCCTTTCTCTTTCTGTCTTACTACAAGTTTTGTGATTAACTCTAGACTCATCTACGGTGCTGCAAATGGCATTGTGCCCTTTGATTCCTTGGCTAATATTCCATCTCTACATGTACCAGTTCTTCTTTGTCCACTCATCTGTTGATGGACCTTTTGGATGTTTCCATGTCTTGGTTATTGTAATGCTGGGGCAATGCACATTTGCCTGCCTGTGTCTTTCCAATTCTGCCTTCTTAGGTTATAGGCCCAGGAGTGGGCCTGCTGGATCACATGGTAGCAAAATGTTTACCTTGTAAAGGCACCTCCATTCTGTTCTCAGTCGTGGCATTTACCAGGTTACGTCCCACTTAAATTTGAGGGTATGCACTTCTCCACAACATATTCATCATTTATTGTTTGTAGATTTTTTTTGCTGATGTTTACTCTGACTAGTGTGAGTGGATACCTCTTTGTGGTTGGATTTCCATGCGTCTCATAATCCCTTGAAATTGAGCTTTCTGGCATGTCCTTTTTTTCTTCACACGGTGAGTACAGCTTACCTCTTCAAATTGTTTTTGTGGAGTATGTGTGACATTTAGAAATATTTTGGCCATTACATCCCTCAAGACATTTGGAGAGCAGGTTTCATTTACAGCCCTCCAGTACTGGTGCATATAAAGTGACCCTTAGCTCAGGTTTTAGAGCTCCTGTTGCAGGTAATGGCCAGAGGGCGGCAGCATTTCTGCTTTTCCCAGTCTGTTAACTTTGGAAACAGACCTTCCTGGCAGTGGTGTTCCTCGGTTATAAATTAGAGTAGAATGTGCCCGGATAAACCCCCAAAAGCTGATGTCTACTTACTTAGGTTTGTTCTCTAAATTGAATTTCTCTATTTTTTATTGGAGTCATATTCCATTGTGTACATGGACCACTACTTCTTTCGCATTCCTCTGTTGATGGACATTTTCATAGCTTCCAAGTGTTGGCTATGGTAAATATTGCTGGTGTGGAGGATTGCCAGCGGGTGTTTCTGTTTTGCGGTACATGGGCCTCTCACTGCCGTGGCACCTCCCATTGCAGAGCACAGGCTCCGGACGTGCAGGCCCAGCGGCCATAGCTCAAGGGACCAGCCTCTCCGCGGCCTGTGGGCATATCCCGAACCGGGGCATGAACCCATGTCCCCTGAATCTTCGGTGGACTCTCAACCACTGCGCCACCAGTAAAGCCCAGCCTGTGTCCTTTGGTTCCCATCCTCTCAGGCGATGTGCCCAGCAGTGGGTATGCTTGATTGAATGGTAGCTCAGTATTTACCTTTTCAAGGCACCTCCTTTGTGTTTTCCTTACTGGCTCTGACCATGTCTCACGCTGAAACAAGGGTAGGTGTTTCTCCACAACCCCTTCAGCATTTATTTTTTGCAGATTTTTTGCTGATGGCCACTCTGACTGGTGTGAGCTGATAGGATTTTTGTAATTTGGGTTTGCATGTCTTTAATTATTCCTAATGTTCAGCATTTTTCCACACCTTTTGTAAAATTACTGTTAAAGAAAAAAATGAAAAAGACGGAGAGTACAATGAACCCCTTGAAATTGACTTCTTGAAAGGTTGGCCTCTTTTGAAATTTTTGGTGAATTTTCGACCCCAGGATTGTTTTTGAGGGCAGGTGTTATTCAGAGGCCTGCAGTGAGTGTGAATATTTAGTGACCATTAGCACTGGGTTTAAAGCTGCTGTTGTGGGAAATGGCCACAAGGCGGCAGCATTTCTCCATTCCCAAATCTGCTTACTAGGGCAGCAGAGCCTTTCTGGAAGTCCTGTTCCTAGGTGGTGAATTTAACTGCAATGAGCCAGGAGAATCCCTCATAAGTTTATGACACATTACTTCTTGATGGTTGTGTTAGCTTTTTGAATCGGGGTAATGATTAGAATATTGTCTGTCTTAGGTTTACACAATCTGGTTTATTTGTGCTTTACATATATATGTATATTCATGTACAGATCCACTTCCCATGTAAATTATTGCAGAGTGTTCCATAGACCTCCCTTGTTATATGGTCGGTCTTTTTGATATATGTATTTAATAGGTATTTGTACACGTATGGTAACCCTAATCTGAATTTTACCCTTCCCCCACCTTTCTTTTAAGTAAGCATAGTTTGTTTTCTATGTCTGTGAGTGTCTTTCTCTGTGGAAATATGTTCATTTGTGTCAGTTGCTAGATAACGCCTATAAGTGATACCGTAGGTAGGATATGTCTTTTGCTTTCCGACTTACCTCATGTTCTGTGATTATCTCTAGGCTCATCTATGGTGCCTCAAAGAGCCGTGTTTCATTGTTTTCCATGGCTAATATTCCATTGTGTACATGGACCGTTTCTTCTTTTTCCACTCCTCTGGTGCTGGACATTTTGGTTGCTTGCGTGTCTTGGCTAATGTGAAAATTCCTGCAGTGCAGCTGTTGAAGCCTGTGCCTTCTCGACTCTGGACTTCTCAGGTGAGAGGCTCAGCGGTGGGCCTGCTGAATGGAATGGTGGCTCAATTTTTACTTTCAAACGCAGCTCCTTTCTGTTCTCATTATTTGCTCTTTCCATTTTACATCTCACCAGCAGCTAGAGGGTACACAGTTCTCTAAAACCCCTTCAGCAGGTATTGTTTGTAGACTTTTAGCTGATGGTAGTTGACATGTGTGAGTTGAAACCTTTTGGGAGCTTGTATTCTCATGAGTCTGCTAATTCCTGATGTTGAGCTTTTATCCACTTTCCTCTTTTTTGAAAATGAGTGAGTAAAACTTACCACTCCATACTATCTCCTTGAAAAATTGGCAAGTTTTGAATTTTTTGGCCATTCCCTACCTCCGCACAATTGTTTAGGGCAGGTGTCCTTTAGAGCCCTGAGTCCTTTTGAATGTGAAGTGACCATTAGCTGTGGGTTTAAAGCCAGTCCTGTGGGAGACGGCCACAAGGCAGCAGCATTTCTACATTTCCAACTCTGGGGTTTTGGGCAACATAGCTTTCCTTGAAATCGTGTTAGTCAGCTGCAAAGTAGAGTGGAATGTGCCAGTGCAAACCCCCAAGAGCTTATATCTCCTAAATTGTTGTTTGTTTTTTAAATTTAAGTTTTTTTTATTATCAGAGCAAATTTGATAAAAATGTAGATTCTCCTAGGTGTTCAGTTTCTGGTTCATCCTATCAATGTATCTGTCTATTCCTCTTTGGATCCTTTCCCATGTATGTTATTATAGAGTGTTGAGGAGACCTCTCTTCGTATTCCATAGTTATTTTGCGATTATATATTTCATATGTGTTAGTATATGTCTGTAAACCCCCATATCCTTATTCATATATTGCTTACACCTTTCCATTTGGTAAAACGTAATTTGGTTTTCTGAATCTATGCGTGTCCTTGTCTTGGAAATTATTCCATGGGTATCAATTTTTAGGTAACACCTATAGGATGTCTGTCTTTTGGTTTCTTTCTCACTTCAAGTAGGGTGATGATCTCTAGATCTTGCTATGGTGGTGTCAGTGGCACTGTTCCATGCTTTTTCATGGCTAATATTCCATTGTGTACATGGACGACTTCTTCTTGGTGCATTTTCTGTTGATAGACATTTTGGTTTCTTCCAGGTCTTGGCTATGGTACATGTTGCTGCAGTGCAGGATTGCCAGCCTGTGTCTTTTGATTCTACTCAGGGGATAGGCACATGAGTGGGCCTACGAGATCACATGGTGGCTCCATGTTTACCCTTAAACCCTCCCCCATTCTGTTCTCCCTACTGACTCTTACCAGGTTACATCCCACCAGCAGCTAAAGGGTTCCCAGTTCTCTAAAAGCCCTTCAGCATTTATTCTTTGTAGACTTTTCTTGCTGATGATCATTCTGACGGCTGTGAGTTGCACGTTTTTGTACACTGGATTTGCATGGCTTTATTAATTCCTGACGTTCAGGCTTTTTCCTTTCTCGTTTTTTTTAACACAAAAAAAATGAAAAACGTAACAGAAGACCAATGTGCATAACTTATGTCTCTTGAAACTGTCATTTTGAAACATGGATATATTTTTAATTTTTTGGTCGATATAGAAACCAGGATTTGTTTTCAGGGCAGGTGTGATTTACAGGCCTGCAGTTATTTTGAATATCAAGTGACCATTAGCGCTGGGATTAAAGCTGCTGTTGTGTGAAACGCCCACAAGGTGGCAGCAGTTCTCCTTTACTGAATCTGGTTACTAGGGCAACAGAGCCTCAATGAAAATCGTGTTCTAGGTTGTAATTTAGAATGGAATGTGCCAGGAAAAAGCCCCTTAATTTATGTCTCACTACTTCTTGTTCGTTTTTTTAATTAATTTATTTTTTTTTACCACAGCAATGTGGATTACAATGTTTGGCTTGTTCTAGGTGTGCAAGATGTGGTTCTTCTACACATAAACATATGTCTATTCTTCCTCGGATCCTTTCCCATGTACGTTATGACACAATGTTGATTAGTCTTCTCTTGGTATTCGGTAGGTTTTGGTGATTATATATTTCACCTGTGTTTGTATATGTCTGTTAACCACAATATCCTAATGTATCCATTCCTCACAAATTTCTATTGGTGAACCATAAATTTGTTTAATGAATCTGTGGTTCACCTTCTGTGTGGAAATACCTTCACTGGTATCAATGTATAGGTAACACGTATAAGTGATATCATACGCTATGTGCCTTTCTCTTTCTGTCTTACTACAAGTTTTGTGATTAACTCTAGACTCATCTACGGTGCTGCAAATGGCATTGTGCCCTTTGATTCCTTGGCTAATATTCCATCTCTACATGTACCAGTTCTTCTTTGTCCACTCATCTGTTGATGGACCTTTTGGATGTTTCCATGTCTTGGTTATTGAAATGCTGGGGCAATGCACATTTGCCTGCCTGTGTCTTTCCAATTCTGCCTTCTTAGGTTATAGGCCCAGGAGTGGGCCTGCTGGATCATATGGTAGCAAAATGTTTACCTTGTAAAGGCACCTCCATTCTCTTCTCAGTCGTGGCATTTACCAGGTTACGTCCCACTTAAATTTGAGGGTATGCACTTCTCCACAACATATTCAGCATTTATTGTTTGTAGATTATTTTTGCTGATGTTTACTCTGACTAGTGTGAGTGGATACCTCTTTGTGGTTGGATTTCCATGCGTCTCATAAGCCCTTGAAATTGAGCTTTCTGGCATGTCCTTTTTTTCTTCACACGGTGAGTACAGCTTACCTCTTCAAATTGTTTTTGTGGAGTATGTGTGACATTTAGAAATATTTTGGCCATTACATCCCTCAAGACATTTGGAGAGCAGGTTTCATTTACAGCCCTCCAGTACTGGTGCATATAAAGTGACCCTTAGCTCAGGTTTTAGAGCTCCTGTTGCAGGTAATGGCCAGAGGGTGGCAGCATTTCTGCTTTTCCCAGTCTGTTAACTTTGGAAACAGACCTTCCTGGCAGTGGTGTTCCTCGGTTATAAATTAGAGTAGAATGTGCCCGGATAAACCCCCAAAAGCTGATGTCTACTTACTTAGGTTTGTTCTCTAAATTGAATTTCTCTATTTTTTATTGGAGTCATATTCCATTGTGTACATGGACCACTACTTCTTTCGCATTCCTCTGTTGATGGACATTTTCATAGCTTCCAAGTGTTGGCTATGGTAAATATTGCTGGTGTGGAGGATTGCCAGCGGGTGTTTCTGTTTTGCGGTACATGGGCCTCTCACTGCCGTGGCACCTCCCATTGCAGAGCACAGGCTCCGGACGTGCAGGCCCAGCGGCCATAGCTCAAGGGACCAGCCTCTCCGCGGCCTGTGGGCATATCCCGAACCGGGGCATGAACCCATGTCCCCTGAATCTTCGGTGGACTCTCAACCACTGCGCCACCAGTAAAGCCCAGCCTGTGGCCTTTGGTTCCCATCCTCTCAGGCGATGTGCCCAGCAGTGGGTATGCTTGATTGAATGGTAGCTCAGTATTTACCTTTTCAAGGCACCTCCTTTGTGTTTTCCTTACTGGCTCTGACCATGTCTCACGCTGAAACAAGGGTAGGTGTTTCTCCACAACCCCTTCAGCATTTATTTTTTGCAGATTTTTTGCTGATGGCCACTCTGACTGGTGTGAGCTGATAGGATTTTTGTAATTTGGGTTTGCATGTCTTTAATTATTCCTAATGTTCAGCATTTTTCCACACCTTTTGTAAAATTACTGTTAAAGAAAAAAATGAAAAAGACGGAGAGTACAATGAACCCCTTGAAATTGACTTCTTGAAAGGTTGGCCTCTTTTGAAATTTTTGGTGAATTTTCGACCCCAGGATTGTTTTTGAGGGCAGGTGTCATTCAGAGGCCTGCAGTGAGTGTGAATATTTAGTGACCATTAGCACTGGGTTTAAAGCTGCTGTTGTGGGAAACGGCCACAAGGCGGCAGCATTTCTCCATTCCCAAATCTGCTTACTAGGGCAGCAGAGCCTTTCTGGAAGTCCTGTTCCTAGGTGGTGAATTTAACTGCAATGAGCCAGGAGAATCCCTCATAAGTTTATGACACATTACTTCTTGATGGTTGTTTTAGCTTTTTGAATCGGGGTAATGATTAGAATATTGTCTGTCTTAGGTGTACACAATCTGGTTTATTTGTGCTTTACATATATATGTATATTCATGTACAGATCCACTTCCCATGTAAATTATTGCAGAGTGTTCCATAGACCTCCCTTGTTATATGGTCGGTCTTTTTGATATATGTATTTAATAGGTATTTGTACACGTATGGTAACCCTAATCTGAATTTTACCCTTCCCCCCCACCTTTCTTTTAAGTAAGCATAGTTTGTTTTCTATGTCTGTGAGTGTCTTTCTCTGTGGAAATATGTTCATTTGTGTCAGTTGCTAGATAACGCCTATAAGTGATACCGTAGGTAGGATATGTCTTTTGCTTTCCGACTTACCTCATGTTCTGTGATTATCTCTAGGCTCATCTATGGTGCCTCAAAGAGCCGTGTTTCATTGTTTTCCATGGCTAATATTCCATTGTGTACATGGACCGTTTCTTCTTTTCCCACTCCTCTGGTGCTGGACATTTTGGTTGCTTGCGTGTCTTGGCTAATGTGAAAATTACTGCAGTGCAGCTGTTGAAGCCTGTGCCTTCTCGACTCTGGACTTCTCAGGTGAGAGGCTCAGCGGTGGGCCTGCTGAATGGAATGGTGGCTCAATTTTTACTTTTAAACGCAGCTCCTTTCTGTTCTCATTATTTGCTCTTTCCATTTTACATCTCACCAGCAGCTAGAGGGTACACAGTTCTCTAAAACCCCTTCAGCAGGTATTGTTTGTAGACTTTTAGCTGATGGTAGTTGACATGTGTGAGTTGAAACCTTTTGGGAGCTTGTATTTTCATGAGTCTGCTAATTCCTGATGTTGAGCTTTTATCCACTTTCCTCTTTTTTGAAAACGAGTGAGTAAAACTTACCACTCCATACTATCTCCTTGAAAAATTGGCAAGTTTTGAATTTTTTGGCCATTCCCTACCTCCGCACAATTGTTTAGGGCAGGTGTCCTTTAGAGCCCTGAGTCCTTTTGAATGTGAAGTGACCATTAGCTGTGGGTTTAAAGCCAGTCCTGTGGGAGACGGCCACAAGGCAGCAGCATTTCTACATTTCCAACTCTGGGGTTTTGGGCAACATAGCTTTCCTTGAAATCGTGTTAGTCAGCTGCAAAGTAGAGTGGAATGTGCCAGTGCAAACCCCCAAGAGCTTATATCTCCTAAATTGTTGTTTGTTTTTTAAATTTAAGTTTTTTTTATTATCAGAGCAAATTTGCTAAAAATGTAGATTCTCCTAGGTGTTCAGTTTCTGGTTCATCCTATCAATGTATCTGTCTATTCCTCTTTGGATCCTTTCCCATGTATGTTATTATAGAGTGTTGAGGAGACCTCTCTTCGTATTCCATAGTTATTTTGCGATTATATATTTCATATGTGTTAGTATATGTCTGTAAACCCCCATATCCTTATTCATATATTGCTTACACCTTTCCATTTGGTAAAACGTAATTTGGTTTTCTGAATCTATGCGTGTCCTTGTCTTGGAAATTATTCCATGGGTATCAATTTTTAGGTAACACCTATAGGATGTCTGTCTTTTGGTTTCTTTCTCACTTCAAGTAGGGTGATGATCTCTAGATCTTGCTATGGTGGTGTCAGTGGCACTGTTCCATGCTTTTTCATGTCTAATATTCCATTGTGTACATGGACGACTTCTTCTTGGTGCATTTTCTGTTGATAGACATTTTGGTTTCTTCCAGGTCTTGGCTATGGTACATGTTGCTGCAGTGCAGGATTGCCAGCCTGTGTCTTTTGATTCTACTCAGGGGATAGGCACATGAGTGGGCCTACGAGATCACATGGTGGCTCCATGTTTACCCTTAAACCCTCCCCCATTCTGTTCTCCCTACTGACTCTTACCAGGTTACATCCCACCAGCAGCTAAAGGGTCCCCAGTTCTCTAAAAGCCCTTCAGCATTTATTCTTTGTAGACTTTTCTTGCTGATGATCATTCTGACGGCTGTGAGTTGCACGTTTTTGTACACTGGATTTGCATGGCTTTATTAATTCCTGACGTTCAGCCTTTTTCCTTTCTCGTTTTTTTTAACACAAAAAAAATGAAAAACGTAACAGAAGACCAATGTGCATAACTTATGTCTCTTGAAACTGTCATTTTGAAACATGGATATATTTTTAATTTTTTGGTCGATATAGAAACCAGGATTTGTTTTCAGGGCAGGTGTGATTTACAGGCCTGCAGTTATTTTGAATATCAAGTGACCATTAGCGCTGGGATTAAAGCTGCTGTTGTGTGAAACGCCCACAAGGTGGCAGCAGTTCTCCTTTACCGAATCTGGTTACTAGGGCAACAGAGCCTCAATGAAAACCGTGTTCTAGGTTGTAATTTAGAATGGAATGTGCCAGGAAAAAGCCCCTTAATTTATGTCTCACTACTTCTTGTTCGTTTTTTAAATTAATTTATTTTTTTTTACCACAGCAATGTGGATTACAATGTTTGGCTTGTTCTAGGTGTGCAAGATGTGGTTCTTCTACACATAAACATATGTCTATTCTTCCTCGGATCCTTTCCCATGTACGTTATGACACAATGTTGATTAGTCTTCTCTTGGTATTCGGTAGGTTTTGGTGATTATATATTTCACCTGTGTTTGTATATGTCTGTTAACCACAATATCCTAATGTATCCATTCCTCACAAATTTCTATTGGTGAACCATAAATTTGTTTAATGAATCTGTGGTTCACCTTCTGTGTGGAAATACCTTCACTGGTATCAATGTATAGGTAACACGTATAAGTGATATCATACGCTATGTGCCTTTCTCTTTCTGTCTTACTACAAGTTTTGTGATTAACTCTAGACTCATCTACGGTGCTACAAATGGCACTGTGCCCTTTGATTCCTTGGCTAATATTCCATCTCTACATGTACCAGTTCTTCTTTGTCCACTCATCTGTTGATGGACCTTTTGGATGTTTCCATGTCTTGGTTATTGTAATGCTGGGGCAATGCACATTTGCCTGCCTGTGTCTTTCCAATTCTGCCTTCTTAGGTTATAGGCCCAGGAGTGGGCCTGCTGGATCACATGGTAGCAAAATGTTTACCTTGTAAAGGCACCTCCATTCTGTTCTCAGTCGTGGCATTTACCAGGTTATGTCCCACTTAAATTTGAGGGTATGCACTTCTCCACAACATATTCAGCATTTATTGTTTGTAGACTTTTTTTTGCTGATGTTTACTCTGACTAGTGTGAGTGGATACCTCTTTGTGGTTGGATTTCCATGCGTCTCATAATCCCTTGAAATTGAGCTTTCTGGCATGTCCTTTTTTTCTTCACACGGTGAGTACAGCTTACCTCTTCAAATTGTTTTTGTGGAGTATGTGTGACATTTAGAAATATTTTGGCCATTACATCCCTCAAGACATTTGGAGAGCAGGTTTCATTTACAGCCCTCCAGTACTGGTGCATATAAAGTGACCCTTAGCTCAGGTTTTAGAGCTCCTGTTGCAGGTAATGACCAGGGGACGGCAGCATTTCTGCTTTTCCCAGTCTGTTAACTTTGGAAACAGACCTTCCTGGCAGTGGTGTTCCTCGGTTATAAATTAGAGTAGAATGTGCCCGGATAAACCCCCAAAAGCTGATGTCTACTTACTTAGGTTTGTTCTCTAAATTGAATTTCTATTTTTTTTATTGGAGTCATATTCCATTGTGTACATGGACCACTACTTCTTTCGCATTCCTCTGTTGATGGACATTTTCATAGCTTCCAAGTGTTGGCTATGGTAAATATTGCTGGTGTGGAGGATTGCCAGCCTGTGTTTCTGTTTTGCGGTACATGGGCCTCTCACTGCCGTGGCACCTCCCATTGCAGAGCACAGGCTCCGGGCGTGCAGGCCCAGCGGCCATAGCTCAAGGGACCAGCCACTCCGCGGCCTGTGGGATTTTCCCGAACCGGGGCATGAACCCATGTCCCCTGAATCTTCGGTGGACTCTCAACCACTGCGCCACCAGTAAAGCCCAGCCTGTGGCCTTTGGTTCCCATCCTCTCAGGCGATATGCCCAGCAGTGGGTATGCTTGATTGAATGGTAGCTCAGTATTTACCTTTTCAAGGCACCTCCTTTGTGTTTTCCTTACTGGCTCTGACCATGTCTCACGCTGAAACAAGGGTAGGTGTTTCTCCACAACCCCTTCAGCATTTATTTTTTGCAGATTTTTTGCTGATGGCCACTCTGACTGGTGTGAGCTGATAGGATTTTTGTAATTTGGGTTTGCATGTCTTTAATTATTCCTAATGTTCAGCATTTTTCCACACCTTTTGTAAAATTACTGTTAAAGAAAAAAATGAAAAAGACGGAGAGTACAATGAACCCCTTGAAATTGACTTCTTGAAAGGTTGGCCTCTTTTGAAATTTTTGGTGAATTTTCGACCCCAGGATTGTTTTTGAGGGCAGGTGTCATTCAGAGGCCTGCAGTGAGTGTGAATATTTAGTGACCATTAGCACTGGGTTTAAAGCTGCTGTTGTGGGAAACGGCCACAAGGCGGCAGCATTTCTCCATTCCCAAATCTGCTTACTAGGGCAGCAGAGCCTTTCTGGAAGTCCTGTTCCTAGGTGGTGAATTTAACTGCAATGAGCCAGGAGAATCCCTCATAAGTTTATGACACATTACTTCTTGATGGTTGTTTTAGCTTTTTGAATCGGGGTAATGATTAGAATATTGTCTGTCTTAGGTGTACACAATCTGGTTTATTTGTGCTTTACATATATATGTATATTCATGTACAGATCCACTTCCCATGTAAATTATTGCAGAGTGTTCCATAGACCTCCCTTGTTATATGGTCGGTCTTTTTGATATATGTATTTAATAGGTATTTGTACACGTATGGTAACCCTAATCTTAATTTTACCCTTCCCCCCCAACTTTCTTTTAAGTAAGCATAGTTTGTTTTCTATGTCTGTGAGTGTCTTTCTCTGTGGAAATATGTTCATTTGTGTCAGTTGCTAGATAACGCCTATAAGTGATACCGTAGGTAGGATATGTCTTTTGCTTTCCGACTTACCTCATGTTCTGTGATTATCTCCAGGCTCATCTATGGTGCCTCAAAGAGCCGTGTTTCATTGTTTTCCATGGCTAATATTCCATTGTGTACATGGACCACTTCTTCTTTTTCCACTCCTCTGGTGCTGGACATTTTGGTTGCTTGCGTGTCTTGGCTAATGTGAAAATTCCTGCAGTGCAGCTGTTGAAGCCTGTGCCTTCTCGACTCTGGACTTCTCAGGTGAGAGGCTCAGCGGTGGGCCTGCTGAATGGAATGGTGGCTCAATTTTTACTTTCAAACGCAGCTCCTTTCTGTTCTCATTATTTGCTGTTTCCATTTTACATCTCACCAGCAGCTAGAGGGTACACAGTTCTCTAAAACCCCTTCAGCAGGTATTGTTTGTAGACTTTTAGCTGATGGTAGTTGACATGTGTGAGTTGAAACCTTTTGGGAGCTTGTATTTTCATGAGTCTGCTAATTCCTGATGTTGAGCTTTTATCCACTTTCCTCTTTTTTGAAAACGAGTGAGTAAAACTTACCACTCCATACTATCTCCTTGAAAAATTGGCAAGTTTTGAATTTTTTGGCCATTCCCTACCTCCGCACAATTGTTTAGGGCAGGTGTCCTTTAGAGCCCTGAGTCCTTTTGAATGTGAAGTGACCATTAGCTGTGGGTTTAAAGCCAGTCCTGTGGGAGACGGCCACAAGGCAGCAGCATTTCTACATTTCCAACTCTGGGGTTTTGGGCAACATAGCTTTCCTTGAAATCGTGTTAGTCAGCTGCAAAGTAGAGTGGAATGTGCCAGTGCAAACCCCCAAGAGCTTATATCTCCTAAATTGTTGTTTGTTTTTTAAATTTAAGTTTTTTTTATTATCAGAGCAAATTTGATAAAAATGTAGATTCTCCTAGGTGTTCAGTTTCTGGTTCATCCTATCAATGTATCTGTCTATTCCTCTTTGGATCCTTTCCCATGTATGTTATTATAGAGTGTTGAGGAGACCTCTCTTCGTATTCCATAGTTATTTTGCGATTATATATTTCATATGTGTTAGTATATGTCTGTAAACCCCCATATCCTTATTCATATATTGCTTACACCTTTCCATTTGGTAAAACGTAATTTGGTTTTCTGAATCTATGCGTGTCCTTGTCTTGGAAATTATTCCATGGGTATCAATTTTTAGGTAACACCTATAGGATGTCTGTCTTTTGGTTTCTTTCTCACTTCAAGTAGGGTGATGATCTCTAGATCTTGCTATGGTGGTGTCAGTGGCACTGTTCCATGCTTTTTCATGGCTAATATTCCATTGTGTACATGGACGACTTCTTCTTGGTGCATTTTCTGTTGATAGACATTTTGGTTTCTTCCAGGTCTTGGCTATGGTACATGTTGCTGCAGTGCAGGATTGCCAGCCTGTGTCTTTTGATTCTACTCAGGGGATAGGCACATGAGTGGGCCTACGAGATCACATGGTGGCTCCATGTTTACCCTTAAACCCTCCCCCATTCTGTTCTCCCTACTGACTCTTACCAGGTTACATCCCACCAGCAGCTAAAGGGTTCCCAGTTCTCTAAAAGCCCTTCAGCATTTATTCTTTGTAGACTTTTCTTGCTGATGATCATTCTGACGGCTGTGAGTTGCACGTTTTTGTACACTGGATTTGCATGGCTTTATTAATTCCTGACGTTCAGCCTTTTCCCTTTCTCGTTTTTTTTAACACAAAAAAATGAAAAACGTAACAGGAGACCAATGTGCATAAATTATGTCTCTTGAAACTGTCATTTTGAAACATGGATATATTTTTAATTTTTTGGTTGATATAGAAACCAGGATTTGTTTTCAGGGCAGGTGTGATTTACAGGCCTGCAGTTATTTTGAATATCAAGTGACCATTAGCGCTGGGATTAAAGCTGCTGTTGTGTGAAACGCCCACAAGGTGGCAGCAGTTCTCCTTTACCGAATCTGGTTACTAGGGCAACAGAGCCTCAATGAAAATCGTGTTCTAGGTTGTAATTTAGAATGGAATGTGCCAGGAAAAAGCCCCTTAATTTATGTCTCACTACTTCTTGTTCGTTTTTTTAATTAATTTATTTTTTTTTACCACAGCAATGTGGATTACAATGTTTGGCTTGTTCTAGGTGTGCAAGATGTGGTTCTTCTACACATAAACATATGTCTATTCTTCCTCGGATCCTTTCCCATGTACGTTATGACACAATGTTGATTAGTCTTCTCTTGGTATTCGGTAGGTTTTGGTGATTATATATTTCACCTGTGTTTGTATATGTCTGTTAACCACAATATCCTAATGTATCCATTCCTCACAAATTTCTATTGGTGAACCATAAATTTGTTTAATGAATCTGTGGTTCACCTTCTGTGTGGAAATACCTTCACTGGTATCAATGTATAGGTAACACGTATAAGTGATATCATACGCTATGTGCCTTTCTCTTTCTGTCTTACTACAAGTTTTGTGATTAACTCTAGACTCATCTACGGTGCTGCAAATGGCACTGTGCCCTTTGATTCCTTGGCTAATATTCCATCTCTACATGTACCAGTTCTTCTTTGTCCACTCATCTGTTGATGGACCTTTTGGATGTTTCCATGTCTTGGTTATTGTAATGCTGGGGCAATGCACATTTGCCTGCCTGTGTCTTTCCAATTCTGCCTTCTTAGGGTATAGGCCCAGGAGTGGGCCTGCTGGATCACATGGTAGCAAAATGTTTACCTTGTAAAGGCACCTCCATTCTGTTCTCAGTCGTGGCATTTACCAGGTTATGTCCCACTTAAATTTGAGGGTATGCACTTCTCCACAACATATTCAGCATTTATTGTTTGTAGACTTTTTTTTGCTGATGTTTACTCTGACTAGTGTGAGTGGATACCTCTTTGTGGTTGGATTTCCATGCGTCTCATAATCCCTTGAAATTGAGCTTTCTGGCATGTCCTTTTTTTCTTCACACGGTGAGTACAGCTTACCTCTTCAAATTGTTTTTGTGGAGTATGTGTGACATTTAGAAATATTTTGGCCATTACATCCCTCAAGACATTTGGAGAGCAGGTTTCATTTACAGCCCTCCAGTACTGGTGCATATAAAGTGACCCTTAGCTCAGGTTTTAGAGCTCCTGTTGCAGGTAATGACCAGGGGACGGCAGCATTTCTGCTTTTCCCAGTCTGTTAACTTTGGAAACAGACCTTCCTGGCAGTGGTGTTCCTCGGTTATAAATTAGAGTAGAATGTGCCCGGATAAACCCCCAAAAGCTGATGTCTACTTACTTAGGTTTGTTCTCTAAATTGAATTTCTATTTTTTTTATTGGAGTCATATTCCATTGTGTACATGGACCACTACTTCTTTCGCATTCCTCTGTTGATGGACATTTTCATAGCTTCCAAGTGTTGGCTATGGTAAATATTGCTGGTGTGGAGGATTGCCAGCCTGTGTTTCTGTTTTGCGGTACATGGGCCTCTCACTGCCGTGGCACCTCCCATTGCAGAGCACAGGCTCCGGGCGTGCAGGCCCAGCGGCCATAGCTCAAGGGACCAGCCACTCCGCGGCCTGTGGGATTTTCCCGAACCGGGGCATGAACCCATGTCCCCTGAATCTTCGGTGGACTCTCAACCACTGCGCCACCAGTAAAGCCCAGCCTGTGGCCTTTGTTTCCCATCCTCTCAGGCGATATGCCCAGCAGTGGGTATGCTTGATTGAATGGTAGCTCAGTATTTACCTTTTCAAGGCACCTCCTTTGTGTTTTCCTTACTGGCTCTGACCATGTCTCACGCTGAAACAAGGGTAGGTGTTTCTCCACAACCCCTTCAGCATTTATTTTTTGCAGATTTTTTGCTGATGGCCACTCTGACTGGTGTGAGCTGATAGGATTTTTGTAATTTGGGTTTGCATGTCTTTAATTATTCCTAATGTTCAGCATTTTTCCACACCTTTTGTAAAATTACTGTTAAAGAAAAAAATGAAAAAGACGGAGAGTACAATGAACCCCTTGAAATTGACTTCTTGAAAGGTTGGCCTCTTTTGAAATTTTTGGTGAATTTTCGACCCCAGGATTGTTTTTGAGGGCAGGTGTCATTCAGAGGCCTGCAGTGAGTGTGAATATTTAGTGACCATTAGCACTGGGTTTAAAGCTGCTGTTGTGGGAAACGGCCACAAGGCGGCAGCATTTCTCCATTCCCAAATCTGCTTACTAGGGCAGCAGAGCCTTTCTGGAAGTCCTGTTCCTAGGTGGTGAATTTAACTGCAATGAGCCAGGAGAATCCCTCATAAGTTTATGACACATTACTTCTTGATGGTTGTGTTAGCTTTTTGAATCGGGGTAATGATTAGAATATTGTCTGTCTTAGGTGTACACAATCTGGTTTATTTGTGCTTTACATATATATGTATATTCATGTACAGATCCACTTCCCATGTAAATTATTGCAGAGTGTTCCATAGACCTCCCTTGTTATATGGTCGGTCTTTTTGATATATGTATTTAATAGGTATTTGTACACGTATGGTAACCCTAATCTTAATTTTACCCTTCCCCCCCACCTTTCTTTTAAGTAAGCATAGTTTGTTTTCTATGTCTGTGAGTGTCTTTCTCTGTGGAAATATGTTCATTTGTGTCAGTTGCTAGATAACGCCTATAAGTGATACCGTAGGTAGGATATGTCTTTTGCTTTCCGACTTACCTCATGTTCTGTGATTATCTCTAGGCTCATCTATGGTGCCTCAAAGAGCCGTGTTTCATTGTTTTCCATGGCTAATATTCCATTGTGTACATGGACCACTTCTTCTTTTTCCACTCCTCTGGTGCTGGACATTTTGGTTGCTTGCGTGTCTTGGCTAATGTGAAAATTCCTGCAGTGCAGCTGTTGAAGCCTGTGCCTTCTCGACTCTGGACTTCTCAGGTGAGAGGCTCAGCGGTGGGCCTGCTGAATGGAATGGTGGCTCAATTTTTACTTTCAAACGCAGCTCCTTTCTGTTCTCATTATTTGCTCTTTCCATTTTACATCTCACCAGCAGCTAGAGGGTACACAGTTCTCTAAAACCCCTTCAGCAGGTATTGTTTGTAGACTTTTAGCTGATGGTAGTTGACATGTGTGAGTTGAAACCTTTTGGGAGCTTGTATTTTCATGAGTCTGCTAATTCCTGATGTTGAGCTTTTATCCACTTTCCTCTTTTTTGAAAACGAGTGAGTAAAACTTACCACTCCATACTATCTCCTTGAAAAATTGGCAAGTTTTGAATTTTTTGGCCATTCCCTACCTCCGCACAATTGTTTAGGGCAGGTGTCCTTTAGAGCCCTGAGTCCTTTTGAATGTGAAGTGACCATTAGCTGTGGGTTTAAAGCCAGTCCTGTGGGAGACGGCCACAAGGCAGCAGCATTTCTACATTTCCAACTCTGGGGTTTTGGGCAACATAGCTTTCCTTGAAATCGTGTTAGTCAGCTGCAAAGTAGAGTGGAATGTGCCAGTGCAAACCCCCAAGAGCTTATATCTCCTAAATTGTTGTTTGTTTTTTAAATTTAAGTTTTTTTTATTATCAGAGCAAATTTGATAAAAATGTAGATTCTCCTAGGTGTTCAGTTTCTGGTTCATCCTATCAATGTATCTGTCTATTCCTCTTTGGATCCTTTCCCATGTATGTTATTATAGAGTGTTGAGGAGACCTCTCTTCGTATTCCATAGTTATTTTGCGATTATATATTTCATATGTGTTAGTATATGTCTGTAAACCCCCATATCCTTATTCATATATTGCTTACACCTTTCCATTTGGTAAAACGTAATTTGGTTTTCTGAATCTATGCGTGTCCTTGTCTTGGAAATTATTCCATGGGTATCAATTTTTAGGTAACACCTATAGGATGTCTGTCTTTTTGGTTTCTTTCTCACTTCAAGTAGGGTGATGATCTCTAGATCTTGCTATGGTGGTGTCAGTGGCACTGTTCCATGCTTTTTCATGTCTAATATTCCATTGTGTACATGGACGACTTCTTCTTGGTGCATTTTCTGTTGATAGACATTTTGGTTTCTTCCAGGTCTTGGCTATGGTACATGTTGCTGCAGTGCAGGATTGCCAGCCTGTGTCTTTTGATTCTACTCAGGGGATAGGCACATGAGTGGGCCTACGAGATCACATGGTGGCTCCATGTTTACCCTTAAACCCTCCCCCATTCTGTTCTCCCTACTGACTCTTACCAGGTTACATCCCACCAGCAGCTAAAGGGTCCCCAGTTCTCTAAAAGCCCTTCAGCATTTATTCTTTGTAGACTTTTCTTGCTGATGATCATTCTGACGGCTGTGAGTTGCACGTTTTTGTACACTGGATTTGCATGGCTTTATTAATTCCTGACGTTCAGCCTTTTCCCTTTCTCGTTTTTTTTAACACAAAAAAATGAAAAACGTAACAGGAGACCAATGTGCATAAATTATGTCTCTTGAAACTGTCATTTTGAAACATGGATATATTTTTAATTTTTTGGTCGATATAGAAACCAGGATTTGTTTTCAGGGCAGGTGTGATTTACAGGCCTGCAGTTATTTTGAATATCAAGTGACCATTAGCGCTGGGATTAAAGCTGCTGTTGTGTGAAACGCCCACAAGGTGGCAGCAGTTCTCCTTTACCGAATCTGGTTACTAGGGCAACAGAGCCTCAATGAAAATCGTGTTCTAGGTTGTAATTTAGAATGGAATGTGCCAGGAAAAAGCCCCTTAATTTATGTCTCACTACTTCTTGTTCGTTTTTTTAATTAATTTATTTTTTTTTACCACAGCAATGTGGATTACAATGTTTGGCTTGTTCTAGGTGTGCAAGATGTGGTTCTTCTACACATAAACATATGTCTATTCTTCCTCGGATCCTTTCCCATGTACGTTATGACACAATGTTGATTAGTCTTCTCTTGGTATTCGGTAGGTTTTGGTGATTATATATTTCACCTGTGTTTGTATATGTCTGTTAACCACAATATCCTAATGTATCCATTCCTCACAAATTTCTATTGGTGAACCATAAATTTGTTTAATGAATCTGTGGTTCACCTTCTGTGTGGAAATACCTTCACTGGTATCAATGTATAGGTAACACGTATAAGTGATATCATACGCTATGTGCCTTTCTCTTTCTGTCTTACTACAAGTTTTGTGATTAACTCTAGACTCATCTACGGTGCTGCAAATGGCATTGTGCCCTTTGATTCCTTGGCTAATATTCCATCTCTACATGTACCAGTTCTTCTTTGTCCACTCATCTGTTGATGGACCTTTTGGATGTTTCCATGTCTTGGTTATTGTAATGCTGGGGCAATGCACATTTGCCTGCCTGTGTCTTTCCAATTCTGCCTTCTTAGGTTATAGGCCCAGGAGTGGGCCTGCTGGATCACATGGTAGCAAAATGTTTACCTTGTAAAGGCACCTCCATTCTGTTCTCAGTCGTGGCATTTACCAGGTTATGTCCCACTTAAATTTGAGGGTATGCACTTCTCCACAACATATTCAGCATTTATTGTTTGTAGACTTTTTTTTGCTGATGTTTACTCTGACTAGTGTGAGTGGATACCTCTTTGTGGTTGGATTTCCATGCGTCTCATAATCCCTTGAAATTGAGCTTTCTGGCATGTCCTTTTTTTCTTCACACGGTGAGTACAGCTTACCTCTTCAAATTGTTTTTGTGGAGTATGTGTGACATTTAGAAATATTTTGGCCATTACATCCCTCAAGACATTTGGAGAGCAGGTTTCATTTACAGCCCTCCAGTACTGGTGCATATAAAGTGACCCTTAGCTCAGGTTTTAGAGCTCCTGTTGCAGGTAATGACCAGGGGACGGCAGCATTTCTGCTTTTCCCAGTCTGTTAACTTTGGAAACAGACCTTCCTGGCAGTGGTGTTCCTCGGTTATAAATTAGAGTAGAATGTGCCCGGATAAACCCCCAAAAGCTGATGTCTACTTACTTAGGTTTGTTCTCTAAATTGAATTTCTATTTTTTTTATTGGAGTCATATTCCATTGTGTACATGGACCACTACTTCTTTCGCATTCCTCTGTTGATGGACATTTTCATAGCTTCCAAGTGTTGGCTATGGTAAATATTGCTGGTGTGGAGGATTGCCAGCCTGTGTTTCTGTTTTGCGGTACATGGGCCTCTCACTGCCGTGGCACCTCCCATTGCAGAGCACAGGCTCCGGGCGTGCAGGCCCAGCGGCCATAGCTCAAGGGACCAGCCACTCCGCGGCCTGTGGGATTTTCCCGAACCGGGGCATGAACCCATGTCCCCTGAATCTTCGGTGGACTCTCAACCACTGCGCCACCAGTAAAGCCCAGCCTGTGGCCTTTGGTTCCCATCCTCTCAGGCGATATGCCCAGCAGTGGGTATGCTTGATTGAATGGTAGCTCAGTATTTACCTTTTCAAGGCACCTCCTTTGTGTTTTCCTTACTGGCTCTGACCATGTCTCACGCTGAAACAAGGGTAGGTGTTTCTCCACAACCCCTTCAGCATTTATTTTTTGCAGATTTTTTGCTGATGGCCACTCTGACTGGTGTGAGCTGATAGGATTTTTGTAATTTGGGTTTGCATGTCTTTAATTATTCCTAATGTTCAGCATTTTTCCACACCTTTTGTAAAATTACTGTTAAAGAAAAAAATGAAAAAGACGGAGAGTACAATGAACCCCTTGAAATTGACTTCTTGAAAGGTTGGCCTCTTTTGAAATTTTTGGTGAATTTTCGACCCCAGGATTGTTTTTGAGGGCAGGTGTCATTCAGAGGCCTGCAGTGAGTGTGAATATTTAGTGACCATTAGCACTGGGTTTAAAGCTGCTGTTGTGGGAAACGGCCACAAGGCGGCAGCATTTCTCCATTCCCAAATCTGCTTACTAGGGCAGCAGAGCCTTTCTGGAAGTCCTGTTCCTAGGTGGTGAATTTAACTGCAATGAGCCAGGAGAATCCCTCATAAGTTTATGACACATTACTTCTTGATGGTTGTGTTAGCTTTTTGAATCGGGGTAATGATTAGAATATTGTCTGTCTTAGGTGTACACAATCTGGTTTATTTGTGCTTTACATATATATGTATATTCATGTACAGATCCACTTCCCATGTAAATTATTGCAGAGTGTTCCATAGACCTCCCTTGTTATATGGTCGGTCTTTTTGATATATGTATTTAATAGGTATTTGTACACGTATGGTAACCCTAATCTTAATTTTACCCTTCCCCCCCACCTTTCTTTTAAGTAAGCATAGTTTGTTTTCTATGTCTGTGAGTGTCTTTCTCTGTGGAAATATGTTCATTTGTGTCAGTTGCTAGATAACGCCTATAAGTGATACCGTAGGTAGGATATGTCTTTTGCTTTCCGACTTACCTCATGTTCTGTGATTATCTCTAGGCTCATCTATGGTGCCTCAAAGAGCCGTGTTTCATTGTTTTCCATGGCTAATATTCCATTGTGTACATGGACCACTTCTTCTTTTTCCACTCCTCTGGTGCTGGACATTTTGGTTGCTTGCGTGTCTTGGCTAATGTGAAAATTCCTGCAGTGCAGCTGTTGAAGCCTGTGCCTTCTCGACTCTGGACTTCTCAGGTGAGAGGCTCAGCGGTGGGCCTGCTGAATGGAATGGTGGCTCAATTTTTACTTTCAAACGCAGCTCCTTTCTGTTCTCATTATTTGCTCTTTCCATTTTACATCTCACCAGCAGCTAGAGGGTACACAGTTCTCTAAAACCCCTTCAGCAGGTATTGTTTGTAGACTTTTAGCTGATGGTAGTTGACATGTGTGAGTTGAAACCTTTTGGGAGCTTGTATTTTCATGAGTCTGCTAATTCCTGATGTTGAGCTTTTATCCACTTTCCTCTTTTTTGAAAACGAGTGAGTAAAACTTACCACTCCATACTATCTCCTTGAAAAATTGGCAAGTTTTGAATTTTTTGGCCATTCCCTACCTCCGCACAATTGTTTAGGGCAGGTGTCCTTTAGAGCCCTGAGTCCTTTTGAATGTGAAGTGACCATTAGCTGTGGGTTTAAAGCCAGTCCTGTGGGAGACGGCCACAAGGCAGCAGCATTTCTACATTTCCAACTCTGGGGTTTTGGGCAACATAGCTTTCCTTGAAATCGTGTTAGTCAGCTGCAAAGTAGAGTGGAATGTGCCAGTGCAAACCCCCAAGAGCTTATACCTCCTAAATTGTTGTTTGTTTTTTAAATTTAAGTTTTTTTTATTATCAGAGCAAATTTGATAAAAATGTAGATTCTCCTAGGTGTTCAGTTTCTGGTTCATCCTATCAATGTATCTGTCTATTCCTCTTTGGATCCTTTCCCATGTATGTTATTATAGAGTGTTGAGGAGACCTCTCTTCGTATTCCATAGTTATTTTGCGATTATATATTTCATATGTGTTAGTATATGTCTGTAAACCCCCATATCCTTATTCATATATTGCTTACACCTTTCCATTTGGTAAAACGTAATTTGGTTTTCTGAATCTATGCATGTCCTTGTCTTGGAAATTATTCCATGGGTATCAATTTTTAGGTAACACCTATAGGATGTCTGTCTTTTGGTTTCTTTCTCACTTCAAGTAGGGTGATGATCTCTAGATCTTGCTATGGTGGTGTCAGTGGCACTGTTCCATGCTTTTTCATGGCTAATATTCCATTGTGTACATGGACGACTTCTTCTTGGTGCATTTTCTGTTGATAGACATTTTGGTTTCTTCCAGGTCTTGGCTATGGTACATGTTGCTGCAGTGCAGGATTGCCAGCCTGTGTCTTTTGATTCTACTCAGGGGATAGGCACATGAGTGGGCCTACGAGATCACATGGTGGCTCCATGTTTACCCTTAAACCCTCCCCCATTCTGTTCTCCCTACTGACTCTTACCAGGTTACATCCCACCAGCAGCTAAAGGGTCCCCAGTTCTCTAAAAGCCCTTCAGCATTTATTCTTTGTAGACTTTTCTTGCTGATGATCATTCTGACGGCTGTGAGTTGCACGTTTTTGTACACTGGATTTGCATGGCTTTATTAATTCCTGACGTTCAGCCTTTTCCCTTTCTCGTTTTTTTTAACACAAAAAAATGAAAAACGTAACAGGAGACCAATGTGCATAAATTATGTCTCTTGAAACTGTCATTTTGAAACATGGATATATTTTTAATTTTTTGGTCGATATAGAAACCAGGATTTGTTTTCAGGGCAGGTGTGATTTACAGGCCTGCAGTTATTTTGAATATCAAGTGACCATTAGCGCTGGGATTAAAGCTGCTGTTGTGTGAAACGCCCACAAGGTGGCAGCAGTTCTCCTTTACCGAATCTGGTTACTAGGGCAACAGAGCCTCAATGAAAACCGTGTTCTAGGTTGTAATTTAGAATGGAATGTGCCAGGAAAAAGCCCCTTAATTTATGTCTCACTACTTCTTGTTCGTTTTTTTAATTAATTTATTTTTTTTTACCACAGCAATGTGGATTACAATGTTTGGCTTGTTCTAGGTGTGCAAGATGTGGTTCTTCTACACATAAACATATGTCTATTCTTCCTCGGATCCTTTCCCATGTACGTTATGACACAATGTTGATTAGTCTTCTCTTGGTATTCGGTAGGTTTTGGTGATTATATATTTCACCTGTGTTTGTATATGTCTGTTAACCACAATATCCTAATGTATCCATTCCTCACAAATTTCTATTGGTGAACCATAAATTTGTTTAATGAATCTGTGGTTCACCTTCTGTGTGGAAATACCTTCACTGGTATCAATGTATAGGTAACACGTATAAGTGATATCATACGCTATGTGCCTTTCTCTTTCTGTCTTACTACAAGTTTTGTGATTAACTCTAGACTCATCTACGGTGCTGCAAATGGCATTGTGCCCTTTGATTCCTTGGCTAATATTCCATCTCTACATGTACCAGTTCTTCTTTGTCCACTCATCTGTTGATGGACCTTTTGGATGTTTCCATGTCTTGGTTATTGTAATGCTGGGGCAATGCACATTTGCCTGCCTGTGTCTTTCCAATTCTGCCTTCTTAGGTTATAGGCCCAGGAGTGGGCCTGCTGGATCACATGGTAGCAAAATGTTTACCTTGTAAAGGCACCTCCATTCTGTTCTCAGTCGTGGCATTTACCAGGTTATGTCCCACTTAAATTTGAGGGTATGCACTTCTCCACAACATATTCAGCATTTATTGTTTGTAGACTTTTTTTTGCTGATGTTTACTCTGACTAGTGTGAGTGGATACCTCTTTGTGGTTGGATTTCCATGCGTCTCATAATCCCTTGAAATTGAGCTTTCTGGCATGTCCTTTTTTTCTTCACACGGTGAGTACAGCTTACCTCTTCAAATTGTTTTTGTGGAGTATGTGTGACATTTAGAAATATTTTGGCCATTACATCCCTCAAGACATTTGGAGAGCAGGTTTCATTTACAGCCCTCCAGTACTGGTGCATATAAAGTGACCCTTAGCTCAGGTTTTAGAGCTCCTGTTGCAGGTAATGACCAGGGGACGGCAGCATTTCTGCTTTTCCCAGTCTGTTAACTTTGGAAACAGACCTTCCTGGCAGTGGTGTTCCTCGGTTATAAATTAGAGTAGAATGTGCCCGGATAAACCCCCAAAAGCTGATGTCTACTTACTTAGGTTTGTTCTCTAAATTGAATTTCTATTTTTTTTATTGGAGTCATATTCCATTGTGTACATGGACCACTACTTCTTTCGCATTCCTCTGTTGATGGACATTTTCATAGCTTCCAAGTGTTGGCTATGGTAAATATTGCTGGTGTGGAGGATTGCCAGCGGGTGTTTCTGTTTTGCGGTACATGGGCCTCTCACTGCCGTGGCACCTCCCATTGCAGAGCACAGGCTCCGGGCGTGCAGGCCCAGCGGCCATAGCTCAAGGGACCAGCCACTCCGCGGCCTGTGGGATTTTCCCGAACCGGGGCATGAACCCATGTCCCCTGAATCTTCGGTGGACTCTCAACCACTGCGCCACCAGTAAAGCCCAGCCTGTGGCCTTTGGTTCCCATCCTCTCAGGCGATATGCCCAGCAGTGGGTATGCTTGATTGAATGGTAGCTCAGTATTTACCTTTTCAAGGCACCTCCTTTGTGTTTTCCTTACTGGCTCTTACCATGTCTCACGCTGAAACAAGGGTAGGTGTTTCTCCACAACCCCTTCAGCATTTATTTTTTGCAGATTTTTTGCTGATGGCCACTCTGACTGGTGTGAGCTGATAGGATTTTTGTAATTTGGGTTTGCATGTCTTTAATTATTCCTAATGTTCAGCATTTTTCCACACCTTTTGTAAAATTACTGTTAAAGAATAAAATGAAAAAGACGGAGAGTACAATGAACCCCTTGAAATTGACTTCTTGAAAGGTTGGCCTCTTTTGAAATTTTTGGTGAATTTTCGACCCCAGGATTGTTTTTGAGGGCAGGTGTCATTCAGAGGCCTGCAGTGAGTGTGAATATTTAGTGACCATTAGCACTGGGTTTAAAGCTGCTGTTGTGGGAAACGGCCACAAGGCGGCAGCATTTCTCCATTCCCAAATCTGCTTACTAGGGCAGCAGAGCCTTTCTGGAAGTCCTGTTCCTAGGTGGTGAATTTAACTGCAATGAGCCAGGAGAATCCCTCATAAGTTTATGACACATTACTTCTTGATGGTTGTTTTAGCTTTTTGAATCGGGGTAATGATTAGAATATTGTCTGTCTTAGGTGTACACAATCTGGTTTATTTGTGCTTTACATATATATGTATATTCATGTACAGATCCACTTCCCATGTAAATTATTGCAGAGTGTTCCATAGACCTCCCTTGTTATATGGTCGGTCTTTTTGATATATGTATTTAATAGGTATTTGTACACGTATGGTAACCCTAATCTTAATTTTACCCTTCCCCCCCACCTTTCTTTTAAGTAAGCATAGTTTGTTTTCTATGTCTGTGAGTGTCTTTCTCTGTGGAAATATGTTCATTTGTGTCAGTTGCTAGATAACGCCTATAAGTGATACCGTAGGTAGGATATGTCTTTTGCTTTCCGACTTACCTCATGTTCTGTGATTATCTCTAGGCTCATCTATGGTGCCTCAAAGAGCCGTGTTTCATTGTTTTCCATGGCTAATATTCCATTGTGTACATGGACCACTTCTTCTTTTTCCACTCCTCTGGTGCTGGACATTTTGGTTGCTTGCGTGTCTTGGCTAATGTGAAAATTCCTGCAGTGCAGCTGTTGAAGCCTGTGCCTTCTCGACTCTGGACTTCTCAGGTGAGAGGCTCAGCGGTGGGCCTGCTGAATGGAATGGTGGCTCAAATTTTACTTTCAAACGCAGCTCCTTTCTGTTCTCATTATTTGCTCTTTCCATTTTACATCTCACCAGCAGCTAGAGGGTACACAGTTCTCTAAAACCCCTTCAGCAGGTATTGTTTGTAGACTTTTAGCTGATGGTAGTTGACATGTGTGAGTTGAAACCTTTTGGGAGCTTGTATTTTCATGAGTCTGCTAATTCCTGATGTTGAGCTTTTATCCACTTTCCTCTTTTTTGAAAACGAGTGAGTAAAACTTACCACTCCATACTATCTCCTTGAAAAATTGGCAAGTTTTGAATTTTTTGGCCATTCCCTACCTCCGCACAATTGTTTAGGGCAGGTGTCCTTTAGAGCCCTGAGTCCTTTTGAATGTGAAGTGACCATTAGCTGTGGGTTTAAAGCCAGTCCTGTGGGAGACGGCCACAAGGCAGCAGCATTTCTACATTTCCAACTCTGGGGTTTTGGGCAACATAGCTTTCCTTGAAATCGTGTTAGTCAGCTGCAAAGTAGAGTGGAATGTGCCAGTGCAAACCCCCAAGAGCTTATATCTCCTAAATTGTTGTTTGTTTTTTAAATTTAAGTTTTTTTTATTATCAGAGCAAATTTGATAAAAATGTAGATTCTCCTAGGTGTTCAGTTTCTGGTTCATCCTATCAATGTATCTGTCTATTCCTCTTTGGATCCTTTCCCATGTATGTTATTATAGAGTGTTGAGGAGACCTCTCTTCGTATTCCATAGTTATTTTGCGATTATATATTTCATATGTGTTAGTATATGTCTGTAAACCCCCATATCCTTATTCATATATTGCTTACACCTTTCCATTTGGTAAAACGTAATTTGGTTTTCTGAATCTATGCGTGTCCTTGTCTTGGAAATTATTCCATGGGTATCAATTTTTAGGTAACACCTATAGGATGTCTGTCTTTTTGGTTTCTTTCTCACTTCAAGTAGGGTGATGATCTCTAGATCTTGCTATGGTGGTGTCAGTGGCACTGTTCCATGCTTTTTCATGTCTAATATTCCATTGTGTACATGGACGACTTCTTCTTGGTGCATTTTCTGTTGATAGACATTTTGGTTTCTTCCAGGTCTTGGCTATGGTACATGTTGCTGCAGTGCAGGATTGCCAGCCTGTGTCTTTTGATTCTACTCAGGGGATAGGCACATGAGTGGGCCTACGAGATCACATGGTGGCTCCATGTTTACCCTTAAACCCTCCCCCATTCTGTTCTCCCTACTGACTCTTACCAGGTTACATCCCACCAGCAGCTAAAGGGTCCCCAGTTCTCTAAAAGCCCTTCAGCATTTATTCTTTGTAGACTTTTCTTGCTGATGATCATTCTGACGGCTGTGAGTTGCACGTTTTTGTACACTGGATTTGCATGGCTTTATTAATTCCTGACGTTCAGCCTTTTCCCTTTCTCGTTTTTTTTAACACAAAAAAATGAAAAACGTAACAGGAGACCAATGTGCATAACTTATGTCTCTTGAAACTGTCATTTTGAAACATGGATATATTTTTAATTTTTTGGTCGATATAGAAACCAGGATTTGTTTTCAGGGCAGGTGTGATTTACAGGCCTGCAGTTATTTTGAATATCAAGTGACCATTAGCGCTGGGATTAAAGCTGCTGTTGTGTGAAACGCCCACAAGGTGGCAGCAGTTCTCCTTTACCGAATCTGGTTACTAGGGCAACAGAGCCTCAATGAAAATCGTGTTCTAGGTTGTAATTTAGAATGGAATGTGCCAGGAAAAAGCCCCTTAATTTATGTCTCACTACTTCTTGTTCGTTTTTTTAATTAATTTATTTTTTTTTACCACAGCAATGTGGATTACAATGTTTGGCTTGTTCTAGGTGTGCAAGATGTGGTTCTTCTACACATAAACATATGTCTATTCTTCCTCGGATCCTTTCCCATGTACGTTATGACACAATGTTGATTAGTCTTCTCTTGGTATTCGGTAGGTTTTGGTGATTATATATTTCACCTGTGTTTGTATATGTCTGTTAACCACAATATCCTAATGTATCCATTCCTCACAAATTTCTATTGGTGAACCATAAATTTGTTTAATGAATCTGTGGTTCACCTTCTGTGTGGAAATACCTTCACTGGTATCAATGTATAGGTAACACGTATAAGTGATATCATACGCTATGTGCCTTTCTCTTTCTGTCTTACTACAAGTTTTGTGATTAACTCTAGACTCATCTACGGTGCTGCAAATGGCATTGTGCCCTTTGATTCCTTGGCTAATATTCCATCTCTACATGTACCAGTTCTTCTTTGTCCACTCATCTGTTGATGGACCTTTTGGATGTTTCCATGTCTTGGTTATTGTAATGCTGGGGCAATGCACATTTGCCTGCCTGTGTCTTTCCAATTCTGCCTTCTTAGGTTATAGGCCCAGGAGTGGGCCTGCTGGATCACATGGTAGCAAAATGTTTACCTTGTAAAGGCACCTCCATTCTGTTCTCAGTCGTGGCATTTACCAGGTTATGTCCCACTTAAATTTGAGGGTATGCACTTCTCCACAACATATTCAGCATTTATTGTTTGTAGACTTTTTTTTGCTGATGTTTACTCTGACTAGTGTGAGTGGATACCTCTTTGTGGTTGGATTTCCATGCGTCTCATAATCCCTTGAAATTGAGCTTTCTGGCATGTCCTTTTTTTCTTCACACGGTGAGTACAGCTTACCTCTTCAAATTGTTTTTGTGGAGTATGTGTGACATTTAGAAATATTTTGGCCATTACATCCCTCAAGACATTTGGAGAGCAGGTTTCATTTACAGCCCTCCAGTACTGGTGCATATAAAGTGACCCTTAGCTCAGGTTTTAGAGCTCCTGTTGCAGGTAATGACCAGGGGACGGCAGCATTTCTGCTTTTCCCAGTCTGTTAACTTTGGAAACAGACCTTCCTGGCAGTGGTGTTCCTCGGTTATAAATTAGAGTAGAATGTGCCCGGATAAACCCCCAAAAGCTGATGTCTACTTACTTAGGTTTGTTCTCTAAATTGAATTTCTATTTTTTTTATTGGAGTCATATTCCATTGTGTACATGGACCACTACTTCTTTCGCATTCCTCTGTTGATGGACATTTTCATAGCTTCCAAGTGTTGGCTATGGTAAATATTGCTGGTGTGGAGGATTGCCAGCCTGTGTTTCTGTTTTGCGGTACATGGGCCTCTCACTGCCGTGGCACCTCCCATTGCAGAGCACAGGCTCCGGGCGTGCAGGCCCAGCGGCCATAGCTCAAGGGACCAGCCACTCCGCGGCCTGTGGGATTTTCCCGAACCGGGGCATGAACCCATGTCCCCTGAATCTTCGGTGGACTCTCAACCACTGCGCCACCAGTAAAGCCCAACCTGTGGCCTTTGGTTCCCATCCTCTCAGGCGATATGCCCAGCAGTGGGTATGCTTGATTGAATGGTAGCTCAGTATTTACCTTTTCAAGGCACCTCCTTTGTGTTTTCCTTACTGGCTCTTACCATGTCTCACGCTGAAACAAGGGTAGGTGTTTCTCCACAACCCCTTCAGCATTTATTTTTTGCAGATTTTTTGCTGATGGCCACTCTGACTGGTGTGAGCTGATAGGATTTTTGTAATTTGGGTTTGCATGTCTTTAATTATTCCTAATGTTCAGCATTTTTCCACACCTTTTGTAAAATTACTGTTAAAGAAAAAAATGAAAAAGACGGAGAGTACAATGAACCCCTTGAAATTGACTTCTTGAAAGGTTGGCCTCTTTTGAAATTTTTGGTGAATTTTCGACCCCAGGATTGTTTTTGAGGGCAGGTGTCATTCAGAGGCCTGCAGTGAGTGTGAATATTTAGTGACCATTAGCACTGGGTTTAAAGCTGCTGTTGTGGGAAACGGCCACAAGGCGGCAGCATTTCTCCATTCCCAAATCTGCTTACTAGGGCAGCAGAGCCTTTCTGGAAGTCCTGTTCCTAGGTGGTGAATTTAACTGCAATGAGCCAGGAGAATCCCTCATAAGTTTATGACACATTACTTCTTGATGGTTGTTTTAGCTTTTTGAATCGGGGTAATGATTAGAATATTGTCTGTCTTAGGTGTACACAATCTGGTTTATTTGTGCTTTACATATATATGTATATTCATGTACAGATCCACTTCCCATGTAAATTATTGCAGAGTGTTCCATAGACCTCCCTTGTTATATGGTCGGTCTTTTTGATATATGTATTTAATAGGTATTTGTACACGTATGGTAACCCTAATCTTAATTTTACCCTTCCCCCCCACCTTTCTTTTAAGTAAGCATAGTTTGTTTTCTATGTCTGTGAGTGTCTTTCTCTGTGGAAATATGTTCATTTGTGTCAGTTGCTAGATAACGCCTATAAGTGATACCGTAGGTAGGATATGTCTTTTGCTTTCCGACTTACCTCATGTTCTGTGATTATCTCTAGGCTCATCTATGGTGCCTCAAAGAGCCGTGTTTCATTGTTTTCCATGGCTAATATTCCATTGTGTACATGGACCACTTCTTCTTTTTCCACTCCTCTGGTGCTGGACATTTTGGTTGCTTGCGTGTCTTGGCTAATGTGAAAATTCCTGCAGTGCAGCTGTTGAAGCCTGTGCCTTCTCGACTCTGGACTTCTCAGGTGAGAGGCTCAGCGGTGGGCCTGCTGAATGGAATGGTGGCTCAAATTTTACTTTCAAACGCAGCTCCTTTCTGTTCTCATTATTTGCTCTTTCCATTTTACATCTCACCAGCAGCTAGAGGGTACACAGTTCTCTAAAACCCCTTCAGCAGGTATTGTTTGTAGACTTTTAGCTGATGGTAGTTGACATGTGTGAGTTGAAACCTTTTGGGAGCTTGTATTTTCATGAGTCTGCTAATTCCTGATGTTGAGCTTTTATCCACTTTCCTCTTTTTTGAAAACGAGTGAGTAAAACTTACCACTCCATACTATCTCCTTGAAAAATTGGCAAGTTTTGAATTTTTTGGCCATTCCCTACCTCCGCACAATTGTTTAGGGCAGGTGTCCTTTAGAGCCCTGAGTCCTTTTGAATGTGAAGTGACCATTAGCTGTGGGTTTAAAGCCAGTCCTGTGGGAGACGGCCACAAGGCAGCAGCATTTCTACATTTCCAACTCTGGGGTTTTGGGCAACATAGCTTTCCTTGAAATCGTGTTAGTCAGCTGCAAAGTAGAGTGGAATGTGCCAGTGCAAACCCCCAAGAGCTTATATCTCCTAAATTGTTGTTTGTTTTTTAAATTTAAGTTTTTTTTATTATCAGAGCAAATTTGATAAAAATGTAGATTCTCCTAGGTGTTCAGTTTCTGGTTCATCCTATCAATGTATCTGTCTATTCCTCTTTGGATCCTTTCCCATGTATGTTATTATAGAGTGTTGAGGAGACCTCTCTTCGTATTCCATAGTTATTTTGCGATTATATATTTCATATGTGTTAGTATATGTCTGTAAACCCCCATATCCTTATTCATATATTGCTTACACCTTTCCATTTGGTAAAACGTAATTTGGTTTTCTGAATCTATGCGTGTCCTTGTCTTGGAAATTATTCCATGGGTATCAATTTTTAGGTAACACCTATAGGATGTCTGTCTTTTTGGTTTCTTTCTCACTTCAAGTAGGGTGATGATCTCTAGATCTTGCTATGGTGGTGTCAGTGGCACTGTTCCATGCTTTTTCATGTCTAATATTCCATTGTGTACATGGACGACTTCTTCTTGGTGCATTTTCTGTTGATAGACATTTTGGTTTCTTCCAGGTCTTGGCTATGGTACATGTTGCTGCAGTGCAGGATTGCCAGCCTGTGTCTTTTGATTCTACTCAGGGGATAGGCACATGAGTGGGCCTACGAGATCACATGGTGGCTCCATGTTTACCCTTAAACCCTCCCCCATTCTGTTCTCCCTACTGACTCTTACCAGGTTACATCCCACCAGCAGCTAAAGGGTCCCCAGTTCTCTAAAAGCCCTTCAGCATTTATTCTTTGTAGACTTTTCTTGCTGATGATCATTCTGACGGCTGTGAGTTGCACGTTTTTGTACACTGGATTTGCATGGCTTTATTAATTCCTGACGTTCAGCCTTTTCCCTTTCTCGTTTTTTTTAACACAAAAAAATGAAAAACGTAACAGGAGACCAATGTGCATAAATTATGTCTCTTGAAACTGTCATTTTGAAACATGGATATATTTTTAATTTTTTGGTCGATATAGAAACCAGGATTTGTTTTCAGGGCAGGTGTGATTTACAGGCCTGCAGTTATTTTGAATATCAAGTGACCATTAGCGCTGGGATTAAAGCTGCTGTTGTGTGAAACGCCCACAAGGTGGCAGCAGTTCTCCTTTACCGAATCTGGTTACTAGGGCAACAGAGCCTCAATGAAAATCGTGTTCTAGGTTGTAATTTAGAATGGAATGTGCCAGGAAAAAGCCCCTTAATTTATGTCTCACTACTTCTTGTTCGTTTTTTTAATTAATTTATTTTTTTTTACCACAGCAATGTGGATTACAATGTTTGGCTTGTTCTAGGTGTGCAAGATGTGGTTCTTCTACACATAAACATATGTCTATTCTTCCTCGGATCCTTTCCCATGTACGTTATGACACAATGTTGATTAGTCTTCTCTTGGTATTCGGTAGGTTTTGGTGATTATATATTTCACCTGTGTTTGTATATGTCTGTTAACCACAATATCCTAATGTATCCATTCCTCACAAATTTCTATTGGTGAACCATAAATTTGTTTAATGAATCTGTGGTTCACCTTCTGTGTGGAAATACCTTCACTGGTATCAATGTATAGGTAACACGTATAAGTGATATCATACGCTATGTGCCTTTCTCTTTCTGTCTTACTACAAGTTTTGTGATTAACTCTAGACTCATCTACGGTGCTGCAAATGGCATTGTGCCCTTTGATTCCTTGGCTAATATTCCATCTCTACATGTACCAGTTCTTCTTTGTCCACTCATCTGTTGATGGACCTTTTGGATGTTTCCATGTCTTGGTTATTGTAATGCTGGGGCAATGCACATTTGCCTGCCTGTGTCTTTCCAATTCTGCCTTCTTAGGTTATAGGCCCAGGAGTGGGCCTGCTGGATCACATGGTAGCAAAATGTTTACCTTGTAAAGGCACCTCCATTCTGTTCTCAGTCGTGGCATTTACCAGGTTATGTCCCACTTAAATTTGAGGGTATGCACTTCTCCACAACATATTCAGCATTTATTGTTTGTAGACTTTTTTTTGCTGATGTTTACTCTGACTAGTGTGAGTGGATACCTCTTTGTGGTTGGATTTCCATGCGTCTCATAATCCCTTGAAATTGAGCTTTCTGGCATGTCCTTTTTTTCTTCACACGGTGAGTACAGCTTACCTCTTCAAATTGTTTTTGTGGAGTATGTGTGACATTTAGAAATATTTTGGCCATTACATCCCTCAAGACATTTGGAGAGCAGGTTTCATTTACAGCCCTCCAGTACTGGTGCATATAAAGTGACCCTTAGCTCAGGTTTTAGAGCTCCTGTTGCAGGTAATGACCAGGGGACGGCAGCATTTCTGCTTTTCCCAGTCTGTTAACTTTGGAAACAGACCTTCCTGGCAGTGGTGTTCCTCGGTTATAAATTAGAGTAGAATGTGCCCGGATAAACCCCCAAAAGCTGATGTCTACTTACTTAGGTTTGTTCTCTAAATTGAATTTCTATTTTTTTTATTGGAGTCATATTCCATTGTGTACATGGACCACTACTTCTTTCGCATTCCTCTGTTGATGGACATTTTCATAGCTTCCAAGTGTTGGCTATGGTAAATATTGCTGGTGTGGAGGATTGCCAGCCTGTGTTTCTGTTTTGCGGTACATGGGCCTCTCACTGCCGTGGCACCTCCCATTGCAGAGCACAGGCTCCGGGCGTGCAGGCCCAGCGGCCATAGCTCAAGGGACCAGCCACTCTGCGGCCTGTGGGATTTTCCCGAACCGGGGCATGAACCCATGTCCCCTGAATCTTCGGTGGACTCTCAACCACTGCGCCACCAGTAAAGCCCAGCCTGTGGCCTTTGGTTCCCATCCTCTCAGGCGATATGCCCAGCAGTGGGTATGCTTGATTGAATGGTAGCTCAGTATTTACCTTTTCAAGGCACCTCCTTTGTGTTTTCCTTACTGGCTCTTACCATGTCTCACGCTGAAACAAGGGTAGGTGTTTCTCCACAACCCCTTCAGCATTTATTTTTTGCAGATTTTTTGCTGATGGCCACTCTGACTGGTGTGAGCTGATAGGATTTTTGTAATTTGGGTTTGCATGTCTTTAAATATTCCTAATGTTCAGCATTTTTCCACACCTTTTGTAAAATTACTGTTAAAGAAAAAAATGAAAAAGACGGAGAGTACAATGAACCCCTTGAAATTGACTTCTTGAAAGGTTGGCCTCTTTTGAAATTTTTGGTGAATTTTCGACCCCAGGATTGTTTTTGAGGGCAGGTGTCATTCAGAGGCCTGCAGTGAGTGTGAATATTTAGTGACCATTAGCACTGGGTTTAAAGCTGCTGTTGTGGGAAACGGCCACAAGGCGGCAGCATTTCTCCATTCCCAAATCTGCTTACTAGGGCAGCAGAGCCTTTCTGGAAGTCCTGTTCCTAGGTGGTGAATTTAACTGCAATGAGCCAGGAGAATCCCTCATAAGTTTATGACACATTACTTCTTGATGGTTGTTTTAGCTTTTTGAATCGGGGTAATGATTAGAATATTGTCTGTCTTAGGTGTACACAATCTGGTTTATTTGTGCTTTACATATATATGTATATTCATGTACAGATCCACTTCCCATGTAAATTATTGCAGAGTGTTCCATAGACCTCGCTTGTTATATGGTCGGTCTTTTTGATATATGTATTTAATAGGTATTTGTACACGTATGGTAACCCTAATCTTAATTTTACCCTTCCCCCCCACCTTTCTTTTAAGTAAGCATAGTTTGTTTTCTATGTCTGTGAGTGTCTTTCTCTGTGGAAATATGTTCATTTGTGTCAGTTGCTAGATAACGCCTATAAGTGATACCGTAGGTAGGATATGTCTTTTGCTTTCCGACTTACCTCATGTTCTGTGATTATCTCTAGGCTCATCTATGGTGCCTCAAAGAGCCGTGTTTCATTGTTTTCCATGGCTAATATTCCATTGTGTACATGGACCACTTCTTCTTTTTCCACTCCTCTGGTGCTGGACATTTTGGTTGCTTGCGTGTCTTGGCTAATGTGAAAATTCCTGCAGTGCAGCTGTTGAAGCCTGTGCCTTCTCGACTCTGGACTTCTCAGGTGAGAGGCTCAGCGGTGGGCCTGCTGAATGGAATGGTGGCTCAATTTTTACTTTCAAACGCAGCTCCTTTCTGTTCTCATTATTTGCTCTTTCCATTTTACATCTCACCAGCAGCTAGAGGGTACACAGTTCTCTAAAACCCCTTCAGCAGGTATTGTTTGTAGACTTTTAGCTGATGGTAGTTGACATGTGTGAGTTGAAACCTTTTGGGAGCTTGTATTTTCATGAGTCTGCTAATTCCTGATGTTGAGCTTTTATCCACTTTCCTCTTTTTTGAAAACGAGTGAGTAAAACTTACTACTCCATACTATCTCCATTGAAATATATTGATACCTTGAAAAATTGGCAAGTTTTGAATTTTTTGGCCATTCCCTACCTCCGCACAATTGTTTAGGGCAGGTGTCCTTTAGAGCCCTGAGTCCTTTTGAATGTGAAGTGACCATTAGCTGTGGGTTTAAAGCCAGTCCTGTGGGAGACGGCCACAAGGCAGCAGCATTTCTACATTTCCAACTCTGGGGTTTTGGGCAACATAGCTTTCCTTGAAATCGTGTTAGTCAGCTGCAAAGTAGAGTGGAATGTGCCAGTGCAAACCCCCAAGAGCTTATATCTCCTAAATTGTTGTTTGTTTTTTAAATTTAAGTTTTTTTTATTATCAGAGCAAATTTGATAAAAATGTAGATTCTCCTAGGTGTTCAGTTTCTGGTTCATCCTATCAATGTATCTGTCTATTCCTCTTTGGATCCTTTCCCATGTATGTTATTATAGAGTGTTGAGGAGACCTCTCTTCGTATTCCATAGTTATTTTGCGATTATATATTTCATATGTGTTAGTATATGTCTGTAAACCCCCATATCCTTATTCATATATTGCTTACACCTTTCCATTTGGTAAAACGTAATTTGGTTTTCTGAATCTATGCGTGTCCTTGTCTTGGAAATTATTCCATGGGTATCAATTTTTAGGTAACACCTATAGGATGTCTGTCTTTTGGTTTCTTTCTCACTTCAAGTAGGGTGATGATCTCTAGATCTTGCTATGGTGGTGTCAGTGGCACTGTTCCATGCTTTTTCATGTCTAATATTCCATTGTGTACATGGACGACTTCTTCTTGGTGCATTTTCTGTTGATAGACATTTTGGTTTCTTCCAGGTCTTGGCTATGGTACATGTTGCTGCAGTGCAGGATTGCCAGCCTGTGTCTTTTGATTCTACTCAGGGGATAGGCACATGAGTGGGCCTACGAGATCACATGGTGGCTCCATGTTTACCCTTAAACCCTCCCCCATTCTGTTCTCCCTACTGACTCTTACCAGGTTACATCCCACCAGCAGCTAAAGGGTCCCCAGTTCTCTAAAAGCCCTTCAGCATTTATTCTTTGTAGACTTTTCTTGCTGATGATCATTCTGACGGCTGTGAGTTGCACGTTTTTGTACACTGGATTTGCATGGCTTTATTAATTCCTGACGTTCAGCCTTTTCCCTTTCTCGTTTTTTTTAACACAAAAAAATGAAAAACGTAACAGGAGACCAATGTGCATAAATTATGTCTCTTGAAACTGTCATTTTGAAACATGGATATATTTTTAATTTTTTGGTCGATATAGAAACCAGGATTTGTTTTCAGGGCAGGTGTGATTTACAGGCCTGCAGTTATTTTGAATATCAAGTGACCATTAGCGCTGGGATTAAAGCTGCTGTTGTGTGAAACGCCCACAAGGTGGCAGCAGTTCTCCTTTACCGAATCTGGTTACTAGGGCAACAGAGCCTCAATGAAAATCGTGTTCTAGGTTGTAATTTAGAATGGAATGTGCCAGGAAAAAGCCCCTTAATTTATGTCTCACTACTTCTTGTTCGTTTTTTTAATTAATTTATTTTTTTTTACCACAGCAATGTGGATTACAATGTTTGGCTTGTTCTAGGTGTGCAAGATGTGGTTCTTCTACACATAAACATATGTCTATTCTTCCTCGGATCCTTTCCCATGTACGTTATGACACAATGTTGATTAGTCTTCTCTTGGTATTCGGTAGGTTTTGGTGATTATATATTTCACCTGTGTTTGTATATGTCTGTTAACCACAATATCCTAATGTATCCATTCCTCACAAATTTCTATTGGTGAACCATAAATTTGTTTAATGAATCTGTGGTTCACCTTCTGTGTGGAAATACCTTCACTGGTATCAATGTATAGGTAACACGTATAAGTGATATCATACGCTATGTGCCTTTCTCTTTCTGTCTTACTACAAGTTTTGTGATTAACTCTAGACTCATCTACGGTGCTGCAAATGGCATTGTGCCCTTTGATTCCTTGGCTAATATTCCATCTCTACATGTACCAGTTCTTCTTTGTCCACTCATCTGTTGATGGACCTTTTGGATGTTTCCATGTCTTGGTTATTGTAATGCTGGGGCAATGCACATTTGCCTGCCTGTGTCTTTCCAATTCTGCCTTCTTAGGTTATAGGCCCAGGAGTGGGCCTGCTGGATCACATGGTAGCAAAATGTTTACCTTGTAAAGGCACCTCCATTCTGTTCTCAGTCGTGGCATTTACCAGGTTATGTCCCACTTAAATTTGAGGGTATGCACTTCTCCACAACATATTCAGCATTTATTGTTTGTAGACTTTTTTTTGCTGATGTTTACTCTGACTAGTGTGAGTGGATACCTCTTTGTGGTTGGATTTCCATGCGTCTCATAATCCCTTGAAATTGAGCTTTCTGGCATGTCCTTTTTTTCTTCACACGGTGAGTACAGCTTACCTCTTCAAATTGTTTTTGTGGAGTATGTGTGACATTTAGAAATATTTTGGCCATTACATCCCTCAAGACATTTGGAGAGCAGGTTTCATTTACAGCCCTCCAGTACTGGTGCATATAAAGTGACCCTTAGCTCAGGTTATAGAGCTCCTGTTGCAGGTAATGACCAGGGGACGGCAGCATTTCTGCTTTTCCCAGTCTGTTAACTTTGGAAACAGACCTTCCTGGCAGTGGTGTTCCTCGGTTATAAATTAGAGTAGAATGTGCCCGGATAAACCCCCAAAAGCTGATGTCTACTTACTTAGGTTTGTTCTCTAAATTGAATTTCTATTTTTTTTATTGGAGTCATATTCCATTGTGTACATGGACCACTACTTCTTTCGCATTCCTCTGTTGATGGACATTTTCATAGCTTCCAAGTGTTGGCTATGGTAAATATTGCTGGTGTGGAGGATTGCCAGCCTGTGTTTCTGTTTTGCGGTACATGGGCCTCTCACTGCCGTGGCACCTCCCATTGCAGAGCACAGGCTCCGGGCGTGCAGGCCCAGCGGCCATAGCTCAAGGGACCAGCCACTCCGCGGCCTGTGGGATTTTCCCGAACCGGGGCATGAACCCATGTCCCCTGAATCTTCGGTGGACTCTCAACCACTGCGCCACCAGTAAAGCCCAGCCTGTGGCCTTTGGTTCCCATCCTCTCAGGCGATATGCCCAGCAGTGGGTATGCTTGATTGTATGGTAGCTCAGTATTTACCTTTTCAAGGCACCTCCTTTGTGTTTTCCTTACTGGCTCTGACCATGTCTCACGCTGAAACAAGGGTAGGTGTTTCTCCACAACCCCTTCAGCATTTATTTTTTGCAGATTTTTTGCTGATGGCCACTCTGACTGGTGTGAGCTGATAGGATTTTTGTAATTTGGGTTTGCATGTCTTTAATTATTCCTAATGTTCAGCATTTTTCCACACCTTTTGTAAAATTACTGTTAAAGAAAAAAATGAAAAAGACGGAGAGTACAATGAACCCCTTGAAATTGACTTCTTGAAAGGTTGGCCTCTTTTGAAATTTTTGGTGAATTTTCGACCCCAGGATTGTTTTTGAGGGCAGGTGTCATTCAGAGGCCTGCAGTGAGTGTGAATATTTAGTGACCATTAGCACTGGGTTTAAAGCTGCTGTTGTGGGAAACGGCCACAAGGCGGCAGCATTTCTCCATTCCCAAATCTGCTTACTAGGGCAGCAGAGCCTTTCTGGAAGTCCTGTTCCTAGGTGGTGAATTTAACTGCAATGAGCCAGGAGAATCCCTCATAAGTTTATGACACATTACTTCTTGATGGTTGTTTTAGCTTTTTGAATCGGGGTAATGATTAGAATATTGTCTGTCTTAGGTGTACACAATCTGGTTTATTTGTGCTTTACATATATATGTATATTCATGTACAGATCCACTTCCCATGTAAATTATTGCAGAGTGTTCCATAGACCTCGCTTGTTATATGGTCGGTCTTTTTGACATATGTATTTAATAGGTATTTGTACACGTATGGTAACCCTAATCTTAATTTTACCCTTCCCCCCCACCTTTCTTTTAAGTAAGCATAGTTTGTTTTCTATGTCTGTGAGTGTCTTTCTCTGTGGAAATATGTTCATTTGTGTCAGTTGCTAGATAACGCCTATAAGTGATACCGTAGGTAGGATATGTCTTTTGCTTTCCGACTTACCTCATGTTCTGTGATTATCTCTAGGCTCATCTATGGTGCCTCAAAGAGCCGTGTTTCATTGTTTTCCATGGCTAATATTCCATTGTGTACATGGACCACTTCTTCTTTTTCCACTCCTCTGGTGCTGGACATTTTGGTTGCTTGCGTGTCTTGGCTAATGTGAAAATTCCTGCAGTGCAGCTGTTGAAGCCTGTGCCTTCTCGACTCTGGACTTCTCAGGTGAGAGGCTCAGCGGTGGGCCTGCTGAATGGAATGGTGGCTCAATTTTTACTTTCAAACGCAGCTCCTTTCTGTTCTCATTATTTGCTCTTTCCATTTTACATCTCACCAGCAGCTAGAGGGTACACAGTTCTCTAAAACCCCTTCAGCAGGTATTGTTTGTAGACTTTTAGCTGATGGTAGTTGACATGTGTGAGTTGAAACCTTTTGGGAGCTTGTATTTTCATGAGTCTGCTAATTCCTGATGTTGAGCTTTTATCCACTTTCCTCTTTTTTGAAAACGAGTGAGTAAAACTTACCACTCCATACTATCTCCTTGAAAAATTGGCAAGTTTTGAATTTTTTGGCCATTCCCTACCTCCGCACAATTGTTTAGGGCAGGTGTCCTTTAGAGCCCTGAGTCCTTTTGAATGTGAAGTGACCATTAGCTGTGGGTTTAAAGCCAGTCCTGTGGGAGACGGCCACAAGGCAGCAGCATTTCTACATTTCCAACTCTGGGGTTTTGGGCAACATAGCTTTCCTTGAAATCGTGTTAGTCAGCTGCAAAGTAGAGTGGAATGTGCCAGTGCAAACCCCCAAGAGCTTATATCTCCTAAATTGTTGTTTGTTTTTTAAATTTAAGTTTTTTTTATTATCAGAGCAAATTTGCTAAAAATGTAGATTCTCCTAGGTGTTCAGTTTCTGGTTCATCCTATCAATGTATCTGTCTATTCCTCTTTGGATCCTTTCCCATGTATGTTATTATAGAGTGTTGAGGAGACCTCTCTTCGTATTCCATAGTTATTTTGCGATTATATATTTCATATGTGTTAGTATATGTCTGTAAACCCCCATATCCTTATTCATATATTGCTTACACCTTTCCATTTGGTAAAACGTAATTTGGTTTTCTGAATCTATGCGTGTCCTTGTCTTGGAAATTATTCCATGGGTATCAATTTTTAGGTAACACCTATAGGATGTCTGTCTTTTGGTTTCTTTCTCACTTCAAGTAGGGTGATGATCTCTAGATCTTGCTATGGTGGTGTCAGTGGCACTGTTCCATGCTTTTTCATGTCTAATATTCCATTGTGTACATGGACGACTTCTTCTTGGTGCATTTTCTGTTGATAGACATTTTGGTTTCTTCCAGGTCTTGGCTATGGTACATGTTGCTGCAGTGCAGGATTGCCAGCCTGTGTCTTTTGATTCTACTCAGGGGATAGGCACATGAGTGGGCCTACGAGATCACATGGTGGCTCCATGTTTACCCTTAAACCCTCCCCCATTCTGTTCTCCCTACTGACTCTTACCAGGTTACATCCCACCAGCAGCCAAAGGGTCCCCAGTTCTCTAAAAGCCCTTCAGCATTTATTCTTTGTAGACTTTTCTTGCTGATGATCATTCTGACGGCTGTGAGTTGCACGTTTTTGTACACTGGATTTGCATGGCTTTATTAATTCCTGACGTTCAGCCTTTTTCCTTTCTCGTTTTTTTTAACACAAAAAAATGAAAAACGTAACAGGAGACCAATGTGCATAACTTATGTCTCTTGAAACTGTCATTTTGAAACATGGATATATTTTTAATTTTTTAGTCGATATAGAAACCAGGATTTGTTTTCAAGGCAGGTGTGATTTACAGGCCTGCAGTTATTTTGAATATCAAGTGACCATTAGCGCTGGGATTAAAGCTGCTGTTGTGTGAAACGCCCACAAGGTGGCAGCAGTTCTCCTTTACCGAATCTGGTTACTAGGGCAACAGAGCCTCAATGAAAATCGTGTTCTAGGTTGTAATTTAGAATGGAATGTGCCAGGAAAAAGCCCCTTAATTTATGTCTCACTACTTCTTGTTCGTTTTTTTAATTAATTTATTTTTTTTTACCACAGCAATGTGGATTACAATGTTTGGCTTGTTCTAGGTGTGCAAGATGTGGTTCTTCTACACATAAACATATGTCTATTCTTCCTCGGATCCTTTCCCATGTACGTTATGACACAATGTTGATTAGTCTTCTCTTGGTATTCGGTAGGTTTTGGTGATTATATATTTCACCTGTGTTTGTATATGTCTGTTAACCACAATATCCTAATGTATCCATTCCTCACAAATTTCTATTGGTGAACCATAAATTTGTTTAATGAATCTGTGGTTCACCTTCTGTGTGGAAATACCTTCACTGGTATCAATGTATAGGTAACACGTATAAGTGATATCATACGCTATGTGCCTTTCTCTTTCTGTCTTACTACAAGTTTTGTGATTAACTCTAGACTCATCTACGGTGCTGCAAATGGCATTGTGCCCTTTGATTCCTTGGCTAATATTCCATCTCTACATGTACCAGTTCTTCTTTGTCCACTCATCTGTTGATGGACCTTTTGGATGTTTCCATGTCTTGGTTATTGAAATGCTGGGGCAATGCACATTTGCCTGCCTGTGTCTTTCCAATTCTGCCTTCTTAGGTTATAGGCCCAGGAGTGGGCCTGCTGGATCACATGGTAGCAAAATGTTTACCTTGTAAAGGCACCTCCATTCTGTTCTCAGTCGTGGCATTTACCAGGTTATGTCCCACTTAAATTTGAGGGTATGCACTTCTCCACAACATATTCAGCATTTATTGTTTGTAGACTTTTTTTTGCTGATGTTTACTCTGACTAGTGTGAGTGGATACCTCTTTGTGGTTGGATTTCCATGCGTCTCATAATCCCTTGAAATTGAGCTTTCTGGCATGTCCTTTTTTTCTTCACACGGTGAGTACAGCTTACCTCTTCAAATTGTTTTTGTGGAGTATGTGTGACATTTAGAAATATTTTGGCCATTACATCCCTCAAGACATTTGGAGAGCAGGTTTCATTTACAGCCCTCCAGTACTGGTGCATATAAAGTGACCCTTAGCTCAGGTTATAGAGCTCCTGTTGAAGGTAATAGCCAGAGGACGGCAGCATTTCTGCTTTTCCCAGTCTGTTAACTTTGGAAACAGACCTTCCTGGCAGTGGTGTTCCTCGGTTATAAATTAGAGTAGAATGTGCCCGGATAAACCCCCAAAAGCTGATGTCTAGTTACTTAGGTTTGTTCTCTAAATTGAATTTCTATTTTTTTTATTGGAGTCATATTCCATTGTGTACATGGACCACTACTTCTTTCGCATTCCTCTGTTGATGGACATTTTCATAGCTTCCAAGTGTTGGCTATGGTAAATATTGCTGGTGTGGAGGATTGCCAGCCTGTGTTTCTGTTTTGCGGTACATGGGCCTCTCACTGCCGTGGCACCTCCCATTGCAGAGCACAGGCTCCGGGCGTGCAGGCCCAGCGGCCATAGCTCAAGGGACCAGCCACTCCACGGCCTGTGGGATTTTCCCGAACCGGGGCATGAACCCATGTCCCCTGAATCTTCGGTGGACTCTCAACCACTGCGCCACCAGTAAAGCCCAGCCTGTGGCCTTTGGTTCCCATCCTCTCAGGCGATATGCCCAGCAGTGGGTATGCTTGATTGAATGGTAGCTCAGTATTTACCTTTTCAAGGCACCTCCTTTGTGTTTTCCTTACTGGCTCTTACCATGTCTCACGCTGAAACAAGGGTAGGTGTTTCTCCACAACCCCTTCAGCATTTATTTTTTGCAGATTTTTTGCTGATGGTCACTCTGACTGGTGTGAGCTGATAGGATTTTTGTAATTTGGGTTTGCATGTCTTTAAATATTCCTAATGTTCAGCATTTTTCCACACCTTTTGTAAAATTACTGTTAAAGAAAAAAATGAAAAAGACGGAGAGTACAATGAACCCCTTGAAATTGACTTCTTGAAAGGTTGGCCTCTTTTGAAATTTTTGGTGAATTTTCGACCCCAGGATTGTTTTTGAGGGCAGGTGTCATTCAGAGGCCTGCAGTGAGTGTGAATATTTAGTGACCATTAGCACTGGGTTTAAAGCTGCTGTTGTGGGAAACGGCCACAAGGCGGCAGCATTTCTCCATTCCCAAATCTGCTTACTAGGGCAGCAGAGCCTTTCTGGAAGTCCTGTTCCTAGGTGGTGAATTTAACTGCAATGAGCCAGGAGAATCCCTCATAAGTTTATGACACATTACTTCTTGATGGTTGTTTTAGCTTTTTGAATCGGGGTAATGATTAGAATATTGTCTGTCTTAGGTGTACACAATCTGGTTTATTTGTGCTTTACATATATATGTATATTCATGTACAGATCCACTTCCCATGTAAATTATTGCAGAGTGTTCCATAGACCTCGCTTGTTATATGGTCGGTCTTTTTGATATATGTATTTAATAGGTATTTGTACACGTATGGTAACCCTAATCTTAATTTTACCCTTCCCCCCCACCTTTCTTTTAAGTAAGCATAGTTTGTTTTCTATGTCTGTGAGTGTCTTTCTCTGTGGAAATATGTTCATTTGTGTCAGTTGCTAGATAACGCCTATAAGTGATACCGTAGGTAGGATATGTCTTTTGCTTTCCGACTTACCTCATGTTCTGTGATTATCTCTAGGCTCATCTATGGTGCCTCAAAGAGCCGTGTTTCATTGTTTTCCATGGCTAATATTCCATTGTGTACATGGACCACTTCTTCTTTTTCCACTCCTCTGGTGCTGGACATTTTGGTTGCTTGCGTGTCTTGGCTAATGTGAAAATTCCTGCAGTGCAGCTGTTGAAGCCTGTGCCTTCTCGACTCTGGACTTCTCAGGTGAGAGGCTCAGCGGTGGGCCTGCTGAATGGAATGGTGGCTCAATTTTTACTTTCAAACGCAGCTCCTTTCTGTTCTCATTATTTGCTGTTTCCATTTTACATCTCACCAGCAGCTAGAGGGTACACAGTTCTCTAAAACCCCTTCAGCAGGTATTGTTTGTAGACTTTTAGCTGATGGTAGTTGACATGTGTGAGCTGAAACCTTTTGGGAGCTTGTATTTTCATGAGTCTGCTAATTCCTGATGTTGAGCTTTTATCCACTTTCCTCTTTTTTGAAAACGAGTGAGTAAAACTTACCACTCCATACTATCTCCATTGAAATATATTGATACCTTGAAAAATTGGCAAGTTTTGAATTTTTTGGCCATTCCCTACCTCCGCACAATTGTTTAGGGCAGGTGTCCTTTAGAGCCCTGAGTCCTTTTGAATGTGAAGTGACCATTAGCTGTGGGTTTAAAGCCAGTCCTGTGGGAGACGGCCACAAGGCAGCAGCATTTCTACATTTCCAACTCTGGGGTTTTGGGCAACATAGCTTTCCTTGAAATCGTGTTAGTCAGCTGCAAAGTAGAGTGGAATGTGCCAGTGCAAACCCCCAAGAGCTTATATCTCCTAAATTGTTGTTTGTTTTTTAAATTTAAGTTTTTTTATTATCAGAGCAAATTTGATAAAAATGTAGATTCTCCTAGGTGTTCAGTTTCTGGTTCATCCTATCAATGTATCTGTCTATTCCTCTTTGGATCCTTTCCCATGTATGTTATTATAGAGTGTTGAGGAGACCTCTCTTCGTATTCCATAGTTATTTTGCGATTATATATTTCATATGTGTTAGTATATGTCTGTAAACCCCCATATCCTTATTCATATATTGCTTACACCTTTCCATTTGGTAAAACGTAATTTGGTTTTCTGAATCTATGCGTGTCCTTGTCTTGGAAATTATTCCATGGGTATCAATTTTTAGGTAACACCTATAGGATGTCTGTCTTTTGGTTTCTTTCTCACTTCAAGTAGGGTGATGATCTCTAGATCTTGCTATGGTGGTGTCAGTGGCACTGTTCCATGCTTTTTCATGTCTAATATTCCATTGTGTACATGGACGACTTCTTCTTGGTGCATTTTCTGTTGATAGACATTTTGGTTTCTTCCAGGTCTTGGCTATGGTACATGTTGCTGCAGTGCAGGATTGCCAGCCTGTGTCTTTTGATTCTACTCAGGGGATAGGCACATGAGTGGGCCTACGAGATCACATGGTGGCTCCATGTTTACCCTTAAACCCTCCCCCATTCTGTTCTCCCTACTGACTCTTACCAGGTTACATCCCACCAGCAGCCAAAGGGTCCCCAGTTCTCTAAAAGCCCTTCAGCATTTATTCTTTGTAGACTTTTCTTGCTGATGATCATTCTGACGGCTGTGAGTTGCACGTTTTTGTACACTGGATTTGCATGGCTTTATTAATTCCTGACGTTCAGCCTTTTTCCTTTCTCGTTTTTTTTAACACAAAAAAATGAAAAACGTAACAGGAGACCAATGTGCATAACTTATGTCTCTTGAAACTGCCATTTTGAAACATGGATATATTTTTAATTTTTTGGTCAATATAGAAACCAGGATTTGTTTTCAAGGCAGGTGTGATTTACAGGCCTGCAGTTATTTTGAATATCAAGTGACCATTAGCGCTGGGATTAAAGCTGCTGTTGTGTGAAACGCCCACAAGGTGGCAGCAGTTCTCCTTTACCGAATCTGGTTACTAGGGCAACAGAGCCTCAATGAAAATCGTGTTCTAGGTTGTAATTTAGAATGGAATGTGCCAGGAAAAAGCCCCTTAATTTATGTCTCACTACTTCTTGTTCGTTTTTTTAATTAATTTATTTTTTTTTACCACAGCAATGTGGATTACAATGTTTGGCTTGTTCTAGGTGTGCAAGATGTGGTTCTTCTACACATAAACATATGTCTATTCTTCCTCGGATCCTTTCCCATGTACGTTATGACACAATGTTGATTAGTCTTCTCTTGGTATTCGGTAGGTTTTGGTGATTATATATTTCACCTGTGTTTGTATATGTCTGTTAACCACAATATCCTAATGTATCCATTCCTCACAAATTTCTATTGGTGAACCATAAATTTGTTTAATGAATCTGTGGTTCACCTTCTGTGTGGAAATACCTTCACTGGTATCAATGTATAGGTAACACGTATAAGTGATATCATACGCTATGTGCCTTTCTCTTTCTGTCTTACTACAAGTTTTGTGATTAACTCTAGACTCATCTACGGTGCTGCAAATGGCATTGTGCCCTTTGATTCCTTGGCTAATATTCCATCTCTACATGTACCAGTTCTTCTTTGTCCACTCATCTGTTGATGGACCTTTTGGATGTTTCCATGTCTTGGTTATTGTAATGCTGGGGCAATGCACATTTGCCTGCCTGTGTCTTTCCAATTCTGCCTTCTTAGGTTATAGGCCCAGGAGTGGGCCTGCTGGATCACATGGTAGCAAAATGTTTACCTTGTAAAGGCACCTCCATTCTGTTCTCAGTCGTGGCATTTACCAGGTTATGTCCCACTTAAATTTGAGGGTATGCACTTCTCCACAACATATTCAGCATTTATTGTTTGTAGACTTTTTTTTGCTGATGTTTACTCTGACTAGTGTGAGTGGATACCTCTTTGTGGTTGGATTTCCATGCGTCTCATAATCCCTTGAAATTGAGCTTTCTGGCATGTCCTTTTTTTCTTCACACGGTGAGTACAGCTTACCTCTTCAAATTGTTTTTGTGGAGTATGTGTGACATTTAGAAATATTTTGGCCATTACATCCCTCAAGACATTTGGAGAGCAGGTTTCATTTACAGCCCTCCAGTACTGGTGCATATAAAGTGACCCTTAGCTCAGGTTATAGAGCTCCTGTTGCAGGTAATGACCAGGGGACGGCAGCATTTCTGCTTTTCCCAGTCTGTTAACTTTGGAAACAGACCTTCCTGGCAGTGGTGTTCCTCGGTTATAAATTAGAGTAGAATGTGCCCGGATAAACCCCCAAAAGCTGATGTCTACTTACTTAGGTTTGTTCTCTAAATTGAATTTCTATTTTTTTTATTGGAGTCATATTCCATTGTGTACATGGACCACTACTTCTTTCGCATTCCTCTGTTGATGGACATTTTCATAGCTTCCAAGTGTTGGCTATGGTAAATATTGCTGGTGTGGAGGATTGCCAGCCTGTGTTTCTGTTTTGCGGTACATGGGCCTCTCACTGCCGTGGCACCTCCCATTGCAGAGCACAGGCTCCGGGCGTGCAGGCCCAGCGGCCATAGCTCAAGGGACCAGCCACTCCGCGGCCTGTGGGATTTTCCCGAACCGGGGCATGAACCCATGTCCCCTGAATCTTCGGTGGACTCTCAACCACTGCGCCACCAGTAAATCCCAGCCTGTGGCCTTTGGTTCCCATCCTCTCAGGCGATATGCCCAGCAGTGGGTATGCTTGATTGAATGGTAGCTCAGTATTTACCTTTTCAAGGCACCTCCTTTGTGTTTTCCTTACTGGCTCTTACCATGCCTCACGCTGAAACAAGGGTAGGTGTTTCTCCACAACCCCTTCAGCATTTATTTTTTGCAGATTTTTTGCTGATGGCCACTCTGACTGGTGTGAGCTGATAGGATTTTTGTAATTTGGGTTTGCATGTCTTTAATTATTCCTAATGTTCAGCATTTTTCCACACCTTTTGTAAAATTACTGTTAAAGAATAAAATGAAAAAGACGGAGAGTACAATGAACCCCTTGAAATTGACTTCTTGAAAGGTTGGCCTCTTTTGAAATTTTTGGTGAATTTTCGACCCCAGGATTGTTTTTGAGGGCAGGTGTCATTCAGAGGCCTGCAGTGAGTGTGAATATTTAGTGACCATTAGCACTGGGTTTAAAGCTGCTGTTGTGGGAAACGGCCACAAGGCGGCAGCATTTCTCCATTCCCAAATCTGCTTACTAGGGCAGCAGAGCCTTTCTGGAAGTCCTGTTCCTAGGTGGTGAATTTAACTGCAATGAGCCAGGAGAATCCCTCATAAGTTTATGACACATTACTTCTTGATGGTTGTGTTAGCTTTTTGAATCGGGGTAATGATTAGAATATTGTCTGTCTTAGGTGTACACAATCTGGTTTATTTGTGCTTTACATATATATGTATATTCATGTACAGATCCACTTCCCATGTAAATTATTGCAGAGTGTTCCATAGACCTCCCTTGTTATATGGTCGGTCTTTTTGATATATGTATTTAATAGGTATTTGTACACGTATGGTAACCCTAATCTTAATTTTACCCTTCCCCCCCACCTTTCTTTTAAGTAAGCATAGTTTGTTTTCTATGTCTGTGAGTGTCTTTCTCTGTGGAAATATGTTCATTTGTGTCAGTTGCTAGATAACGCCTATAAGTGATACCGTAGGTAGGATATGTCTTTTGCTTTCCGACTTACCTCATGTTCTGTGATTATCTCTAGGCTCATCTATGGTGCCTCAAAGAGCCGTGTTTCATTGTTTTCCATGGCTAATATTCCATTGTGTACATGGACCACTTCTTCTTTTTCCACTCCTCTGGTGCTGGACATTTTGGTTGCTTGCGTGTCTTGGCTAATGTGAAAATTCCTGCAGTGCAGCTGTTGAAGCCTGTGCCTTCTCGACTCTGGACTTCTCAGGTGAGAGGCTCAGCGGTGGGTCTGCTGAATGGAATGGTGGCTCAATTTTTACTTTCAAACGCAGCTCCTTTCTGTTCTCATTATTTGCTGTTTCCATTTTACATCTCACCAGCAGCTAGAGGGTACACAGTTCTCTAAAACCCCTTCAGCAGGTATTGTTTGTAGACTTTTAGCTGATGGTAGTTGACATGTGTGAGTTGAAACCTCTTGGGAGCTTGTATTTTCATGAGTCTGCTAATTCCTGATGTTGAGCTTTTATCCACTTTCCTCTTTTTTGAAAACGAGTGAGTAAAACTTACCACTCCATACTATCTCCTTGAAAAATTGGCAAGTTTTGAATTTTTTGGCCATTCCCTACCTCCGCACAATTGTTTAGGGCAGGTGTCCTTTAGAGCCCTGAGTCCTTTTGAATGTGAAGTGACCATTAGCTGTGGGTTTAAAGCCAGTCCTGTGGGAGACGGCCACAAGGCAGCAGCATTTCTACATTTCCAACTCTGGGGTTTTGGGCAACATAGCTTTCCTTGAAATCGTGTTAGTCAGCTGCAAAGTAGAGTGGAATGTGCCAGTGCAAACCCCCAAGAGCTTATATCTCCTAAATTGTTGTTTGTTTTTTAAATTTAAGTTTTTTTTATTATCAGAGCAAATTTGATAAAAATGTAGATTCTCCTAGGTGTTCAGTTTCTGGTTCATCCTATCAATGTATCTGTCTATTCCTCTTTGGATCCTTTCCCATGTATGTTATTATAGAGTGTTGAGGAGACCTCTCTTCGTATTCCATAGTTATTTTGCGATTATATATTTCATATGTGTTAGTATATGTCTGTAAACCCCCATATCCTTATTCATATATTGCTTACACCTTTCCATTTGGTAAAACGTAATTTGGTTTTCTGAATCTATGCGTGTCCTTGTCTTGGAAATTATTCCATGGGTATCAATTTTTAGGTAACACCTATAGGATGTCTGTCTTTTGGTTTCTTTCTCACTTCAAGTAGGGTGATGATCTCTAGATCTTGCTATGGTGGTGTCAGTGGCACTGTTCCATGCTTTTTCATGGCTAATATTCCATTGTGTACATGGACGACTTCTTCTTGGTGCATTTTCTGTTGATAGACATTTTGGTTTCTTCCAGGTCTTGGCTATGGTACATGTTGCTGCAGTGCAGGATTGCCAGCCTGTGTCTTTTGATTCTACTCAGGGGATAGGCACATGAGTGGGCCTACGAGATCACATGGTGGCTCCATGTTTACCCTTAAACCCTCCCCCATTCTGTTCTCCCTACTGACTCTTACCAGGTTACGTCCCACCAGCAGCCAAAGGGTCCCCAGTTCTCTAAAAGCCCTTCAGCATTTATTCTTTGTAGACTTTTCTTGCTGATGATCATTCTGACGGCTGTGAGTTGCACGTTTTTGTACACTGGATTTGCATGGCTTTATTAATTCCTGACGTTCAGCCTTTTCCCTTTCTCGTTTTTTTTAACACAAAAAAATGAAAAACGTAACAGGAGACCAATGTGCATAACTTATGTCTCTTGAAACTGTCATTTTGAAACATGGATATATTTTTAATTTTTTGGTCGATATAGAAACCAGGATTTGTTTTCAGGGCAGGTGTGATTTACAGGCCTGCAGTTATTTTGAATATCAAGTGACCATTAGCGCTGGGATTAAAGCTGCTGTTGTGTGAAACGCCCACAAGGTGGCAGCAGTTCTCCTTTACCGAATCTGGTTACTAGGGCAACAGAGCCTCAATGAAAATCCTGTTCTAGGTTGTAATTTAGAATGGAATGTGCCAGGAAAAAGCCCCTTAATTTATGTCTCACTACTTCTTGTTCGTTTTTTTAATTAATTTATTTTTTTTTACCACAGCAATGTGGATTACAATGTTTGGCTTGTTCTAGGTGTGCAAGATGTGGTTCTTCTACACATAAACATATGTCTATTCTTCCTCGGATCCTTTCCCATGTACGTTATGACACAATGTTGATTAGTCTTCTCTTGGTATTCGGTAGGTTTTGGTGATTATATATTTCACCTGTGTTTGTATATGTCTGTTAAGCACAATATCCTAATGTATCCATTCCTCACAAATTTCTATTGGTGAACCATAAATTTGTTTAATGAATCTGTGGTTCACCTTCTGTGTGGAAATACCTTCACTGGTATCAATGTATAGGTAACACGTATAAGTGATATCATACGCTATGTGCCTTTCTCTTTCTGTCTTACTACAAGTTTTGTGATTAACTCTAGACTCATCTACGGTGCTGCAAATGGCATTGTGCCCTTTGATTCCTTGGCTAATATTCCATCTCTACATGTACCAGTTCTTCTTTGTCCACTCATCTGTTGATGGACCTTTTGGATGTTTCCATGTCTTGGTTATTGTAATGCTGGGGCAATGCACATTTGCCTGCCTGTGTCTTTCCAATTCTGCCTTCTTAGGTTATAGGCCCAGGAGTGGGCCTGCTGGATCACATGGTAGCAAAATGTTTACCTTGTAAAGGCACCTCCATTCTGTTCTCAGTCGTGGCATTTACCAGGTTATGTCCCACTTAAATTTGAGGGTATGCACTTCTCCACAACATATTCAGCATTTATTGTTTGTAGACTTTTTTTTGCTGATGTTTACTCTGACTAGTGTGAGTGGATACCTCTTTGTGGTTGGATTTCCATGCGTCTCATAATCCCTTGAAATTGAGCTTTCTGGCATGTCCTTTTTTTCTTCACACGGTGAGTACAGCTTACCTCTTCAAATTGTTTTTGTGGAGTATGTGTGACATTTAGAAATATTTTGGCCATTACATCCCTCAAGACATTTGGAGAGCAGGTTTCATTTACAGCCCTCCAGTACTGGTGCATATAAAGTGACCCTTAGCTCAGGTTATAGAGCTCCTGTTGCAGGTAATGGCCAGAGGACGGCAGCATTTCTCCTTTTCCCAGTCTGTTAACTTTGGAAACAGACCTTCCTGGCAGTGGTGTTCTTCGGTTATAAATTAGAGTAGAATGTGCCCGGATAAACCCCCAAAAGCTGATGTCTACTTACTTAGGTTTGTTCTCTAAATTGAATTTCTATTTTTTTTATTGGAGTCATATTCCATTGTGTACATGGACCACTACTTCTTTCGCATTCCTCTGTTGATGGACATTTTCATAGCTTCCAAGTGTTGGCTATGGTAAATATTGCTGGTGTGGAGGATTGCCAGCCTGTGTTTCTGTTTTGCGGTACATGGGCCTCTCACTGCCGTGGCACCTCCCATTGCAGAGCACAGGCTCCGGACGTGCAGGCCCAGCGGCCATAGCTCAAGGGACCAGCCACTCCGCGGCCTGTGGGATTTTCCCGAACCGGGGCATGAACCCATGTCCCCTGAATCTTCGGTGGACTCTCAACCACTGCGCCACCAGTAAAGCCCAGCCTGTGGCCTTTGGTTCCCATCCTCTCAGGCGATATGCCCAGCAGTGGGTATGCTTGATTGAATGGTAGCTCAGTATTTACCTTTTCAAGGCACCTCCTTTGTGTTTTCCTTACTGGCTCTTACCATGCCTCACGCTGAAACAAGGGTAGGTGTTTCTCCACAACCCCTTCAGCATTTATTTTTTGCAGATTTTTTGCTGATGGCCACTCTGACTGGTGTGAGCTGATAGGATTTTTGTAATTTGGGTTTGCATGTCTTTAAATATTCCTAATGTTCAGCATTTTTCCACACCTTTTGTAAAATTACTGTTAAAGAAAAAAATGAAAAAGACGGAGAGTACAATGAACCCCTTGAAATTGACTTCTTGGAAAGGTTGGCCTCTTTTGAAATTTTTGGTGAATTTTCGACCCCAGGATTGTTTTTGAGGGCAGGTGTCATTCAGAGGCCTGCAGTGAGTGTGAATATTTAGTGACCATTAGCACTGGGTTTAAAGCTGCTGTTGTGGGAAACGGCCACAAGGCGGCAGCATTTCTCCATTCCCAAATCTGCTTACTAGGGGAGCAGAGCTTTTCTGGAAGTCCTGTTCCTAGGTGGTGAATTTAACTGCAGTGAGCCAGGAGAATCCCTCATAAGTTTATGACACATTACTTCTTGATGGTTGTTTTAGCTTTTTGAATCGGGGTAATGATTAGAATATTGTCTGTCTTAGGTGTACACAATCTGGTTTATTTGTGCTTTACATATATATGTATATTCATGTACAGATCCACTTCCCATGTAAATTATTGCAGAGTGTTCCATAGACCTCCCTTGTTATATGGTCGGTCTTTTTGATATATGTATTTAATAGGTATTTGTACACGTATGGTAACCCTAATCTTAATTTTACCCTTCCCCCCCACCTTTCTTTTAAGTAAGCATAGTTTGTTTTCTATGTCTGTGAGTGTCTTTCTCTGTGGAAATATGTTCATTTGTGTCAGTTGCTAGATAACGCCTATAAGTGATACCGTAAGTAGGATATGTCTTTTCCTTTCCGACTTACCTCATGTTCTGTGATTATCTCTAGGCTCATCTATGGTGCCTCAAAGAGCCGTGTTTCATTGTTTTCCATGGCTAATATTCCATTGTGTACATGGACCACTTCTTCTTTTTCCACTCCTCTGGTGCTGGACATTTTGGTTGCTTGCGTGTCTTGGCTAATGTGAAAATTCCTGCAGTGCAGCTGTTGAAGCCTGTGCCTTCTCGACTCTGGACTTCTCAGGTGAGAGGCTCAGCGGTGGGCCTGCTGAATGGAATGGTGGCTCAATTTTTACTTTCAAACGCAGCTCCTTTCTGTTCTCATTATTTGCTCTTTCCATTTTACATCTCACCAGCAGCTAGAGGGTACACAGTTCTCTAAAACCCCTTCAGCAGGTATTGTTTGTAGACTTTTAGCTGATGGTAGTTGACATGTGTGAGTTGAAACCTCTTGGGAGCTTGTATTTTCATGAGTCTGCTAATTCCTGATGTTGAGCTTTTATCCACTTTCCTCTTTTTTGAAAATGAGTGAGTAAAACTTACCACTCCATACTATCTCCTTGAAAAATTGGCAAGTTTTGAATTTTTTGGCCATTCCCTACCTCCGCACAATTGTTTAGGGCAGGTGTCCTTTAGAGCCCTGAGTCCTTTTGAATGTGAAGTGACCATTAGCTGTGGGTTTAAAGCCAGTCCTGTGGGAGACGGCCACAAGGCAGCAGCATTTCTACATTTCCAACTCTGGGGTTTTGGGCAACATAGCTTTCCTTGAAATCGTGTTAGTCAGCTGCAAAGTAGAGTGGAATGTGCCAGTGCAAACCCCGAAGAGCTTATATCTCCTAAATTGTTGTTTGTTTTTTAAATTTAAGTTTTTTTTATTATCAGAGCAAATTTGATAAAAATGTAGATTCTCCTAGGTGTTCAGTTTCTGGTTCATCCTATCAATGTATCTGTCTATTCCTCTTTGGATCCTTTCCCATGTATGTTATTATAGAGTGTTGAGGAGACCTCTCTTCGTATTCCATAGTTATTTTGCGATTATATATTTCATATGTGTTAGTATATGTCTGTAAACCCCCATATCCTTATTCATATATTGCTTACACCTTTCCATTTGGTAAAACGTAATTTGGTTTTCTGAATCTATGCGTGTCCTTGTCTTGGAAATTATTCCATGGGTATCAATTTTTAGGTAACACCTATAGGATGTCTGTCTTTTGGTTTCTTTCTCACTTCAAGTAGGGTGATGATCTCTAGATCTTGCTATGGTGGTGTCAGTGGCACTGTTCCATGCTTTTTCATGTCTAATATTCCATTGTGTACATGGACGACTTCTTCTTGGTGCATTTTCTGTTGATAGACATTTTGGTTTCTTCCAGGTCTTGGCTATGGTACATGTTGCTGCAGTGCAGGATTGCCAGCCTGTGTCTTTTGATTCTACTCAGGGGATAGGCACATGAGTGGGCCTACGAGATCACATGGTGGCTCCATGTTTACCCTTAAACCCTCCCCCATTCTGTTCTCCCTACTGACTCTTACCAGGTTACGTCCCACCAGCAGCCAAAGGGTCCCCAGTTCTCTAAAAGCCCTTGAGCATTTATTCTTTGTAGAGTTTTCTTGCTGATGATCATTCTGACGGCTGTGAGTTGCACGTTTTTGTACACTGGATTTGCATGGCTTTATTAATTCCTGACGTTCAGCCTTTTTCCTTTCTCGTTTTTTTTAACACAAAAAAATGAAAAACGTAACAGGAGACCAATGTGCATAACTTATGTCTCTTGAAACTGTCATTTTGAAACATGGATATATTTTTAATTTTTTGGTCGATGTAGAAACCAGGATTTGTTTTCAAGGCAGGTGTGATTTACAGGCCTGCAGTTATTTTGAATATCAAGTGACCATTAGCGCTGGGATTAAAGCTGCTGTTGTGTGAAACGCCCACAAGGTGGCAGCAGTTCTCCTTTACCGAATCTGGTTACTAGGGCAACAGAGCCTCAATGAAAATCGTGTTCTAGGTTGTAATTTAGAATGGAATGTGCCAGGAAAAAGCCCCTTAATTTATGTCTCACTACTTCTTGTTCGTTTTTTTAATTAATTTATTTTTTTTACCACAGCAATGTGGATTACAATGTTTGGCTTGTTCTAGGTGTGCAAGATGTGGTTCTTCTACACATAAACATATGTCTATTCTTCCTCGGATCCTTTCCCATGTACGTTATGACACAATGTTGATTAGTCTTCTCTTGGTATTCGGTAGGTTTTGGTGATTGTATATTTCACCTGTGTTTGTATATGTCTGTTAACCACAATATCCTAATGTATCCATTCCTCACAAATTTCTATTGGTGAACCATAAATTTGTTTAATGAATCTGTGGTTCACCTTCTGTGTGGAAATACCTTCACTGGTATCAATGTATAGGTAACACGTATAAGTGATATCATACGCTATGTGCCTTTCTCTTTCTGTCTTACTACAAGTTTTGTGATTAACTCTAGACTCATCTACGGTGCTGCAAATGGCATTGTGCCCTTTGATTCCTTGGCTAATATTCCATCTCTACATGTACCAGTTCTTCTTTGTCCACTCATCTGTTGATGGACCTTTTGGATGTTTCCATGTCTTGGTTATTGTAATGCTGGGGCAATGCACATTTGCCTGCCTGTGTCTTTCCAATTCTGCCTTCTTAGGTTATAGGCCCAGGAGTGGGCCTGCTGGATCACATGGTAGCAAAATGTTTACCTTGTAAAGGCACCTCCATTCTGTTCTCAGTCGTGGCATTTACCAGGTTATGTCCCACTTAAATTTGAGGGTATGCACTTCTCCACAACATATTCAGCATTTATTGTTTGTAGACTTTTTTTTGCTGATGTTTACTCTGACTAGTGTGAGTGGATACCTCTTTGTGGTTGGATTTCCATGCGTCTCATAATCCCTTGAAATTGAGCTTTCTGGCATGTCCTTTTTTTCTTCACACGGTGAGTACAGCTTACCTCTTCAAATTGTTTTTGTGGAGTATGTGTGACATTTAGAAATATTTTGGCCATTACATCCCTCAAGACATTTGGAGAGCAGGTTTCATTTACAGCCCTCCAGTACTGGTGCATATAAAGTGACCCTTAGCTCAGGTTTTAGAGCTCCTGTTGCAGGTAATGACCAGGGGACGGCAGCATTTCTGCTTTTCCCAGTCTGTTAACTTTGGAAACAGTCCTTCCTGGCAGTGGTGTTCCTCGGTTATAAATTAGAGTAGAATGTGCCCGGATAAACCCCCAAAAGCTGATGTCTACTTACTTAGGTTTGTTCTCTAAATTGAATTTCTATTTATTTTATTGGAGTCATATTCCATTGTGTACATGGACCACTACTTCTTTCGCATTCCTCTGTTGATGGACATTTTCATAGCTTCCAAGTGTTGGCTATGGTAAATATTGCTGGTGTGGAGGATTGCCAGCCTGTGTTTCTGTTTTGCGGTACATGGGCCTCTCACTGCCGTGGCACCTCCCATTGCAGAGCACAGGCTCCGGGCGTGCAGGCCCAGCAGCCATAGCTCAAGGGACCAGCCACTCCGCGGCCTGTGGGATTTTCCCGAACCGGGGCATGAACCCATGTCCCCTGAATCTTCGGTGGACTCTCAACCACTGCGCCACCAGTAAAGCCCAGCCTGTGGCCTTTGGTTCCCATCCTCTCAGGCGATATGCCCAGCAGTGGGTATGCTTGATTGAATGGTAGCTCAGTATTTACCTTTTCAAGGCACCTCCTTTGTGTTTTCCTTACTGGCTCTTACCATGCCTCACGCTGAAACAAGGGTAGGTGTTTCTCCACAACCCCTTCAGCATTTATTTTTTGCAGATTTTTTGCTGATGGCCACTCTGACTGGTGTGAGCTGATAGGATTTTTGTAATTTGGGTTTGCATGTCTTTAATTATTCCTAATGTTCAGCATTTTTCCACACCTTTTGTAAAATTACTGTTAAAGAAAAAAATGAAAAAGACGGAGAGTACAATGAACCCCTTGAAATTGACTTCTTGAAAGGTTGGCCTCTTTTGAAATTTTTGGTGAATTTTCGACCCCAGGATTGTTTTTGAGGGCAGGTGTCATTCAGAGGCCTGCAGTGAGTGTGAATATTTAGTGACCATTAGCACTGGGTTTAAAGCTGCTGTTGTGGGAAACGGCCACAAGGCGGCAGCATTTCTCCATTCCCAAATCTGCTTACTAGGGCAGCAGAGCCTTTCTGGAAGTCCTGTTCCTAGGTGGTGAATTTAACTGCAATGAGCCAGGAGAATCCCTCATAAGTTTATGACACATTACTTCTTGATGGTTGTTTTAGCTTTTTGAATCGGGGTAATGATTAGAATATTGTCTGTCTTAGGTGTACACAATCTGGTTTATTTGTGCTTTACATATATATGTATATTCATGTACAGATCCACTTCCCATGTAAATTATTGCAGAGTGTTCCATAGACCTCCCTTGTTATATGGTCGGTCTTTTTGATATATGTATTTAATAGGTATTTGTACACGTATGGTAACCCTAATCTTAATTTTACCCTTCCCCCCCACCTTTCTTTTAAGTAAGCATAGTTTGTTTTCTATGTCTGTGAGTGTCTTTCTCTGTGGAAATATGTTCATTTGTGTCAGTTGCTAGATAACGCCTATAAGTGATACCGTAGGTAGGATATGTCTTTTGCTTTCCGACTTACCTCATGTTCTGTGATTATCTCTAGGCTCATCTATGGTGCCTCAAAGAGCCGTGTTTCATTGTTTTCCATGGCTAATATTCCATTGTGTACATGGACCACTTCTTCTTTTTCCACTCCTCTGGTGCTGGACATTTTGGTTGCTTGCGTGTCTTGGCTAATGTGAAAATTCCTGCAGTGCAGCTGTTGAAGCCTGTGCCTTCTCGACTCTGGACTTCTCAGGTGAGAGGCTCAGCGGTGGGTCTGCTGAATGGAATGGTGGCTCAATTTTTACTTTCAAACGCAGCTCCTTTCTGTTCTCATTATTTGCTGTTTCCATTTTACATCTCACCAGCAGCTAGAGGGTACACAGTTCTCTAAAACCCCTTCAGCAGGTATTGTTTGTAGACTTTTAGCTGATGGTAGTTGACATGTGTGAGTTGAAACCTCTTGGGAGCTTGTATTTTCATGAGTCTGCTAATTCCTGATGTTGAGCTTTTATCCACTTTCCTCTTTTTTGAAAACGAGTGAGTAAAACTTACCACTCCATACTATCTCCTTGAAAAATTGGCAAGTTTTGAATTTTTTGGCCATTCCCTACCTCCGCACAATTGTTTAGGGCAGGTGTCCTTTAGAGCCCTGAGTCCTTTTGAATGTGAAGTGACCATTAGCTGTGGGTTTAAAGCCAGTCCTGTGGGAGACGGCCACAAGGCAGCAGCATTTCTACATTTCCAACTCTGGGGTTTTGGGCAACATAGCTTTCCTTGAAATCGTGTTAGTCAGCTGCAAAGTAGAGTGGAATGTGCCAGTGCAAACCCCCAAGAGCTTATATCTCCTAAATTGTTGTTTGTTTTTTAAATTTAAGTTTTTTTTATTATCAGAGCAAATTTGATAAAAATGTAGATTCTCCTAGGTGTTCAGTTTCTGGTTCATCCTATCAATGTATCTGTCTATTCCTCTTTGGATCCTTTCCCATGTATGTTATTATAGAGTGTTGAGGAGACCTCTCTTCGTATTCCATAGTTATTTTGCGATTATATATTTCATATGTGTTAGTATATGTCTGTAAACCCCCATATCCTTATTCATATATTGCTTACACCTTTCCATTTGGTAAAACGTAATTTGGTTTTCTGAATCTATGCGTGTCCTTGTCTTGGAAATTATTCCATGGGTATCAATTTTTAGGTAACACCTATAGGATGTCTGTCTTTTGGTTTCTTTCTCACTTCAAGTAGGGTGATGATCTCTAGATCTTGCTATGGTGGTGTCAGTGGCACTGTTCCATGCTTTTTCATGGCTAATATTCCATTGTGTACATGGACGACTTCTTCTTGGTGCATTTTCTGTTGATAGACATTTTGGTTTCTTCCAGGTCTTGGCTATGGTACATGTTGCTGCAGTGCAGGATTGCCAGCCTGTGTCTTTTGATTCTACTCAGGGGATAGGCACATGAGTGGGCCTACGAGATCACATGGTGGCTCCATGTTTACCCTTAAACCCTCCCCCATTCTGTTCTCCCTACTGACTCTTACCAGGTTACGTCCCACCAGCAGCCAAAGGGTCCCCAGTTCTCTAAAAGCCCTTCAGCATTTATTCTTTGTAGACTTTTCTTGCTGATGATCATTCTGACGGCTGTGAGTTGCACGTTTTTGTACACTGGATTTGCATGGCTTTATTAATTCCTGACGTTCAGCCTTTTCCCTTTCTCGTTTTTTTTAACACAAAAAAATGAAAAACGTAACAGGAGACCAATGTGCATAACTTATGTCTCTTGAAACTGTCATTTTGAAACATGGATATATTTTTAATTTTTTGGTCGATATAGAAACCAGGATTTGTTTTCAGGGCAGGTGTGATTTACAGGCCTGCAGTTATTTTGAATATCAAGTGACCATTAGCGCTGGGATTAAAGCTGCTGTTGTGTGAAACGGCCACAAGGTGGCAGCAGTTCTCCTTTACCGAATCTGGTTACTAGGGCAACAGAGCCTCAATGAAAATCGTGTTCTAGGTTGTAATTTAGAATGGAATGTGCCAGGAAAAAGCCCCTTAATTTATGTCTCACTACTTCTTGTTCGTTTTTTTAATTAATTTATTTTTTTTTACCACAGCAATGTGGATTACAATGTTTGGCTTGTTCTAGGTGTGCAAGATGTGGTTCTTCTACACATAAACATATGTCTATTCTTCCTCGGATCCTTTCCCATGTACGTTATGACACAATGTTGATTAGTCTTCTCTTGGTATTCGGTAGGTTTTGGTGATTATATATTTCACCTGTGTTTGTATATGTCTGTTAAGCACAATATCCTAATGTATCCATTCCTCACAAATTTCTATTGGTGAACCATAAATTTGTTTAATGAATCTGTGGTTCACCTTCTGTGTGGAAATACCTTCACTGGTATCAATGTATAGGTAACACGTATAAGTGATATCATACGCTATGTGCCTTTCTCTTTCTGTCTTACTACAAGTTTTGTGATTAACTCTAGACTCATCTACGGTGCTGCAAATGGCATTGTGCCCTTTGATTCCTTGGCTAATATTCCATCTCTACATGTACCAGTTCTTCTTTGTCCACTCATCTGTTGATGGACCTTTTGGATGTTTCCATGTCTTGGTTATTGTAATGCTGGGGCAATGCACATTTGCCTGCCTGTGTCTTTCCAATTCTGCCTTCTTAGGTTATAGGCCCAGGAGTGGGCCTGCTGGATCACATGGTAGCAAAATGTTTACCTTGTAAAGGCACCTCCATTCTGTTCTCAGTCGTGGCATTTACCAGGTTATGTCCCACTTAAATTTGAGGGTATGCACTTCTCCACAACATATTCAGCATTTATTGTTTGTAGACTTTTTTTTGCTGATGTTTACTCTGACTAGTGTGAGTGGATACCTCTTTGTGGTTGGATTTCCATGCGTCTCATAATCCCTTGAAATTGAGCTTTCTGGCATGTCCTTTTTTTCTTCACACGGTGAGTACAGCTTACCTCTTCAAATTGTTTTTGTGGAGTATGTGTGACATTTAGAAATATTTTGGCCATTACATCCCTCAAGACATTTGGAGAGCAGGTTTCATTTACAGCCCTCCAGTACTGGTGCATATAAAGTGACCCTTAGCTCAGGTTATAGAGCTCCTGTTGCAGGTAATGGCCAGAGGACGGCAGCATTTCTCCTTTTCCCAGTCTGTTAACTTTGGAAACAGACCTTCCTGGCAGTGGTGTTCTTCGGTTATAAATTAGAGTAGAATGTGCCCGGATAAACCCCCAAAAGCTGATGTCTACTTACTTAGGTTTGTTCTCTAAATTGAATTTCTATTTTTTTTATTGGAGTCATATTCCATTGTGTACATGGACCACTACTTCTTTCGCATTCCTCTGTTGATGGACATTTTCATAGCTTCCAAGTGTTGGCTATGGTAAATATTGCTGGTGTGGAGGATTGCCAGCCTGTGTTTCTGTTTTGCGGTACATGGGCCTCTCACTGCCGTGGCACCTCCCATTGCAGAGCACAGGCTCCGGACGTGCAGGCCCAGCGGCCATAGCTCAAGGGACCAGCCACTCCGCGGCCTGTGGGATTTTCCCGAACCGGGGCATGAACCCATGTCCCCTGAATCTTCGGTGGACTCTCAACCACTGCGCCACCAGTAAAGCCCAGCCTGTGGCCTTTGGTTCCCATCCTCTCAGGCGATATGCCCAGCAGTGGGTATGCTTGATTGAATGGTAGCTCAGTATTTACCTTTTCAAGGCACCTCCTTTGTGTTTTCCTTACTGGCTCTTACCATGCCTCACGCTGAAACAAGGGTAGGTGTTTCTCCACAACCCCTTCAGCATTTATTTTTTGCAGATTTTTTGCTGATGGCCACTCTGACTGGTGTGAGCTGATAGGATTTTTGTAATTTGGGTTTGCATGTCTTTAAATATTCCTAATGTTCAGCATTTTTCCACACCTTTTGTAAAATTACTGTTAAAGAAAAAAATGAAAAAGACGGAGAGTACAATGAACCCCTTGAAATTGACTTCTTGGAAAGGTTGGCCTCTTTTGAAATTTTTGGTGAATTTTCGACCCCAGGATTGTTTTTGAGGGCAGGTGTCATTCAGAGGCCTGCAGTGAGTGTGAATATTTAGTGACCATTAGCACTGGGTTTAAAGCTGCTGTTGTGGGAAACGGCCACAAGGCGGCAGCATTTCTCCATTCCCAAATCTGCTTACTAGGGGAGCAGAGCTTTTCTGGAAGTCCTGTTCCTAGGTGGTGAATTTAACTGCAGTGAGCCAGGAGAATCCCTCATAAGTTTATGACACATTACTTCTTGATGGTTGTTTTAGCTTTTTGAATCGGGGTAATGATTAGAATATTGTCTGTCTTAGGTGTACACAATCTGGTTTATTTGTGCTTTACATATATATGTATATTCATGTACAGATCCACTTCCCATGTAAATTATTGCAGAGTGTTCCATAGACCTCCCTTGTTATATGGTCGGTCTTTTTGATATATGTATTTAATAGGTATTTGTACACGTATGGTAACCCTAATCTTAATTTTACCCTTCCCCCCCACCTTTCTTTTAAGTAAGCATAGTTTGTTTTCTATGTCTGTGAGTGTCTTTCTCTGTGGAAATATGTTCATTTGTGTCAGTTGCTAGATAACGCCTATAAGTGATACCGTAGGTAGGATATGTCTTTTGCTTTCCGACTTACCTCATGTTCTGTGATTATCTCTAGGCTCATCTATGGTGCCTCAAAGAGCCGTGTTTCATTGTTTTCCATGGCTAATATTCCATTGTGTACATGGACCACTTCTTCTTTTTCCACTCCTCTGGTGCTGGACATTTTGGTTGCTTGCGTGTCTTGGCTAATGTGAAAATTCCTGCAGTGCAGCTGTTGAAGCCTGTGCCTTCTCGACTCTGGACTTCTCAGGTGAGAGGCTCAGCGGTGGGCCTGCTGAATGGAATGGTGGCTCAATTTTTACTTTCAAACGCAGCTCCTTTCTGTTCTCATTATTTGCTGTTTCCATTTTACATCTCACCAGCAGCTAGAGGGTACACAGTTCTCTAAAACCCCTTCAGCAGGTATTGTTTGTAGACTTTTAGCTGATGGTAGTTGACATGTGTGAGTTGAAACCTCTTGGGAGCTTGTATTTTCATGAGTCTGCTAATTCCTGATGTTGAGCTTTTATCCACTTTCCTCTTTTTTGAAAACGAGTGAGTAAAACTTACCACTCCATACTATCTCCTTGAAAAATTGGCAAGTTTTGAATTTTTTGGCCATTCCCTACCTCCGCACAATTGTTTAGGGCAGGTGTCCTTTAGAGCCCTGAGTCCTTTTGAATGTGAAGTGACCATTAGCTGTGGGTTTAAAGCCAGTCCTGTGGGAGACGGCCACAAGGCAGCAGCATTTCTACATTTCCAACTCTGGGGTTTTGGGCAACATAGCTTTCCTTGAAATCGTGTTAGTCAGCTGCAAAGTAGAGTGGAATGTGCCAGTGCAAACCCCCAAGAGCTTATATCTCCTAAATTGTTGTTTGTTTTTTAAATTTAAGTTTTTTTTATTATCAGAGCAAATTTGATAAAAATGTAGATTCTCCTAGGTGTTCAGTTTCTGGTTCATCCTATCAATGTATCTGTCTATTCCTCTTTGGATCCTTTCCCATGTATGTTATTATAGAGTGTTGAGGAGACCTCTCTTCGTATTCCATAGTTATTTTGCGATTATATATTTCATATGTGTTAGTATATGTCTGTAAACCCCCATATCCTTATTCATATATTGCTTACACCTTTCCATTTGGTAAAACGTAATTTGGTTTTCTGAATCTATGCGTGTCCTTGTCTTGGAAATTATTCCATGGGTATCAATTTTTAGGTAACACCTATAGGATGTCTGTCTTTTGGTTTCTTTCTCACTTCAAGTAGGGTGATGATCTCTAGATCTTGCTATGGTGGTGTCAGTGGCACTGTTCCATGCTTTTTCATGGCTAATATTCCATTGTGTACATGGACGACTTCTTCTTGGTGCATTTTCTGTTGATAGACATTTTGGTTTCTTCCAGGTCTTGGCTATGGTACATGTTGCTGCAGTGCAGGATTGCCAGCCTGTGTCTTTTGATTCTACTCAGGGGATAGGCACATGAGTGGGCCTACGAGATCACATGGTGGCTCCATGTTTACCCTTAAACCCTCCCCCATTCTGTTCTCCCTACTGACTCTTACCAGGTTACGTCCCACCAGCAGCCAAAGGGTCCCCAGTTCTCTAAAAGCCCTTCAGCATTTATTCTTTGTAGACTTTTCTTGCTGATGATCATTCTGACGGCTGTGAGTTGCACGTTTTTGTACACTGGATTTGCATGGCTTTATTAATTCCTGACGTTCAGCCTTTTCCCTTTCTCGTTTTTTTTAACACAAAAAAATGAAAAACGTAACAGGAGACCAATGTGCATAACTTATGTCTCTTGAAACTGTCATTTTGAAACATGGATATATTTTTAATTTTTTGGTCGATATAGAAACCAGGATTTGTTTTCAGGGCAGGTGTGATTTACAGGCCTGCAGTTATTTTGAATATCAAGTGACCATTAGCGCTGGGATTAAAGCTGCTGTTGTGTGAAACGGCCACAAGGTGGCAGCAGTTCTCCTTTACCGAATCTGGTTACTAGGGCAACAGAGCCTCAATGAAAATCGTGTTCTAGGTTGTAATTTAGAATGGAATGTGCCAGGAAAAAGCCCCTTAATTTATGTCTCACTACTTCTTGTTCGTTTTTTTAATTAATTTATTTTTTTTTTACCACAGCAATGTGGATTACAATGTTTGGCTTGTTCTAGGTGTGCAAGATGTGGTTCTTCTACACATAAACATATGTCTATTCTTCCTCGGATCCTTTCCCATGTACGTTATGACACAATGTTGATTAGTCTTCTCTTGGTATTCGGTAGGTTTTGGTGATTATATATTTCACCTGTGTTTGTATATGTCTGTTAAGCACAATATCCTAATGTATCCATTCCTCACAAATTTCTATTGGTGAACCATAAATTTGTTTAATGAATCTGTGGTTCACCTTCTGTGTGGAAATACCTTCACTGGTATCAATGTATAGGTAACACGTATAAGTGATATCATACGCTATGTGCCTTTCTCTTTCTGTCTTACTACAAGTTTTGTGATTAACTCTAGACTCATCTACGGTGCTGCAAATGGCATTGTGCCCTTTGATTCCTTGGCTAATATTCCATCTCTACATGTACCAGTTCTTCTTTGTCCACTCATCTGTTGATGGACCTTTTGGATGTTTCCATGTCTTGGTTATTGTAATGCTGGGGCAATGCACATTTGCCTGCCTGTGTCTTTCCAATTCTGCCTTCTTAGGTTATAGGCCCAGGAGTGGGCCTGCTGGATCACATGGTAGCAAAATGTTTACCTTGTAAAGGCACCTCCATTCTGTTCTCAGTCGTGGCATTTACCAGGTTATGTCCCACTTAAATTTGAGGGTATGCACTTCTCCACAACATATTCAGCATTTATTGTTTGTAGACTTTTTTTTGCTGATGTTTACTCTGACTAGTGTGAGTGGATACCTCTTTGTGGTTGGATTTCCATGCGTCTCATAATCCCTTGAAATTGAGCTTTCTGGCATGTCCTTTTTTTCTTCACACGGTGAGTACAGCTTACCTCTTCAAATTGTTTTTGTGGAGTATGTGTGACATTTAGAAATATTTTGGCCATTACATCCCTCAAGACATTTGGAGAGCAGGTTTCATTTACAGCCCTCCAGTACTGGTGCATATAAAGTGACCCTTAGCTCAGGTTATAGAGCTCCTGTTGCAGGTAATGGCCAGAGGACGGCAGCATTTCTCCTTTTCCCAGTCTGTTAACTTTGGAAACAGACCTTCCTGGCAGTGGTGTTCTTCGGTTATAAATTAGAGTAGAATGTGCCCGGATAAACCCCCAAAAGCTGATGTCTACTTACTTAGGTTTGTTCTCTAAATTGAATTTCTATTTTTTTTATTGGAGTCATATTCCATTGTGTACATGGACCACTACTTCTTTCGCATTCCTCTGTTGATGGACATTTTCATAGCTTCCAAGTGTTGGCTATGGTAAATATTGCTGGTGTGGAGGATTGCCAGCCTGTGTTTCTGTTTTGCGGTACATGGGCCTCTCACTGCCGTGGCACCTCCCATTGCAGAGCACAGGCTCCGGACGTGCAGGCCCAGCGGCCATAGCTCAAGGGACCAGCCACTCCGCGGCCTGTGGGATTTTCCCGAACCGGGGCATGAACCCATGTCCCCTGAATCTTCGGTGGACTCTCAACCACTGCGCCACCAGTAAAGCCCAGCCTGTGGCCTTTGGTTCCCATCCTCTCAGGCGATATGCCCAGCAGTGGGTATGCTTGATTGAATGGTAGCTCAGTATTTACCTTTTCAAGGCACCTCCTTTGTGTTTTCCTTACTGGCTCTTACCATGCCTCACGCTGAAACAAGGGTAGGTGTTTCTCCACAACCCCTTCAGCATTTATTTTTTGCAGATTTTTTGCTGATGGCCACTCTGACTGGTGTGAGCTGATAGGATTTTTGTAATTTGGGTTTGCATGTCTTTAAATATTCCTAATGTTCAGCATTTTTCCACACCTTTTGTAAAATTACTGTTAAAGAAAAAAATGAAAAAGACGGAGAGTACAATGAACCCCTTGAAATTGACTTCTTGGAAAGGTTGGCCTCTTTTGAAATTTTTGGTGAATTTTCGACCCCAGGATTGTTTTTGAGGGCAGGTGTCATTCAGAGGCCTGCAGTGAGTGTGAATATTTAGTGACCATTAGCACTGGGTTTAAAGCTGCTGTTGTGGGAAACGGCCACAAGGCGGCAGCATTTCTCCATTCCCAAATCTGCTTACTAGGGGAGCAGAGCTTTTCTGGAAGTCCTGTTCCTAGGTGGTGAATTTAACTGCAGTGAGCCAGGAGAATCCCTCATAAGTTTATGACACATTACTTCTTGATGGTTGTTTTAGCTTTTTGAATCGGGGTAATGATTAGAATATTGTCTGTCTTAGGTGTACACAATCTGGTTTATTTGTGCTTTACATATATATGTATATTCATGTACAGATCCACTTCCCATGTAAATTATTGCAGAGTGTTCCATAGACCTCCCTTGTTATATGGTCGGTCTTTTTGATATATGTATTTAATAGGTATTTGTACACGTATGGTAACCCTAATCTTAATTTTACCCTTCCCCCCCACCTTTCTTTTAAGTAAGCATAGTTTGTTTTCTATGTCTGTGAGTGTCTTTCTCTGTGGAAATATGTTCATTTGTGTCAGTTGCTAGATAACGCCTATAAGTGATACCGTAGGTAGGATATGTCTTTTGCTTTCCGACTTACCTCATGTTCTGTGATTATCTCTAGGCTCATCTATGGTGCCTCAAAGAGCCGTGTTTCATTGTTTTCCATGGCTAATATTCCATTGTGTACATGGACCACTTCTTCTTTTTCCACTCCTCTGGTGCTGGACATTTTGGTTGCTTGCGTGTCTTGGCTAATGTGAAAATTCCTGCAGTGCAGCTGTTGAAGCCTGTGCCTTCTCGACTCTGGACTTCTCAGGTGAGAGGCTCAGCGGTGGGTCTGCTGAATGGAATGGTGGCTCAATTTTTACTTTCAAACGCAGCTCCTTTCTGTTCTCATTATTTGCTGTTTCCATTTTACATCTCACCAGCAGCTAGAGGGTACACAGTTCTCTAAAACCCCTTCAGCAGGTATTGTTTGTAGACTTTTAGCTGATGGTAGTTGACATGTGTGAGTTGAAACCTCTTGGGTGCTTGTATTTTCATGAGTCTGCTAATTCCTGATGTTGAGCTTTTATCCACTTTCCTCTTTTTTGAAAACGAGTGAGTAAAACTTACCACTCCATACTATCTCCTTGAAAAATTGGCAAGTTTTGAATTTTTTGGCCATTCCCTACCTCCGCACAATTGTTTAGGGCAGGTGTCCTTTAGAGCCCTGAGTCCTTTTGAATGTGAAGTGACCATTAGCTGTGGGTTTAAAGCCAGTCCTGTGGGAGACGGCCACAAGGCAGCAGCATTTCTACATTTCCAACTCTGGGGTTTTGGGCAACATAGCTTTCCTTGAAATCGTGTTAGTCAGCTGCAAAGTAGAGTGGAATGTGCCAGTGCAAACCCCCAAGAGCTTATATCTCCTAAATTGTTGTTTGTTTTTTAAATTTAAGTTTTTTTTATTATCAGAGCAAATTTGATAAAAATGTAGATTCTCCTAGGTGTTCAGTTTCTGGTTCATCCTATCAATGTATCTGTCTATTCCTCTTTGGATCCTTTCCCATGTATGTTATTATAGAGTGTTGAGGAGACCTCTCTTCGTATTCCATAGTTATTTTGCGATTATATATTTCATATGTGTTAGTATATGTCTGTAAACCCCCATATCCTTATTCATATATTGCTTACACCTTTCCATTTGGTAAAACGTAATTTGGTTTTCTGAATCTATGCGTGTCCTTGTCTTGGAAATTATTCCATGGGTATCAATTTTTAGGTAACACCTATAGGATGTCTGTCTTTTGGTTTCTTTCTCACTTCAAGTAGGGTGATGATCTCTAGATCTTGCTATGGTGGTGTCAGTGGCACTGTTCCATGCTTTTTCATGGCTAATATTCCATTGTGTACATGGACGACTTCTTCTTGGTGCATTTTCTGTTGATAGACATTTTGGTTTCTTCCAGGTCTTGGCTATGGTACATGTTGCTGCAGTGCAGGATTGCCAGCCTGTGTCTTTTGATTCTACTCAGGGGATAGGCACATGAGTGGGCCTACGAGATCACATGGTGGCTCCATGTTTACCCTTAAACCCTCCCCCATTCTGTTCTCCCTACTGACTCTTACCAGGTTACGTCCCACCAACAGCCAAAGGGTCCCCAGTTCTCTAAAAGCCCTTCAGCATTTATTCTTTGTAGACTTTTCTTGCTGATGATCATTCTGACGGCTGTGAGTTGCACGTTTTTGTACACTGGATTTGCATGGCTTTATTAATTCCTGACGTTCAGCCTTTTCCCTTTCTCGTTTTTTTTAACACAAAAAAATGAAAAACGTAACAGGAGACCAATGTGCATAACTTATGTCTCTTGAAACTGTCATTTTGAAACATGGATATATTTTTAATTTTTTGGTCGATATAGAAACCAGGATTTGTTTTCAGGGCAGGTGTGATTTACAGGCCTGCAGTTATTTTGAATATCAAGTGACCATTAGCGCTGGGATTAAAGCTGCTGTTGTGTGAAACGCCCACAAGGTGGCAGCAGTTCTCCTTTACCGAATCTGGTTACTAGGGCAACAGAGCCTCAATGAAAATCGTGTTCTAGGTTGTAATTTAGAATGGAATGTGCCAGGAAAAAGCCCCTTAATTTATGTCTCACTACTTCTTGTTCGTTTTTTTAATTAATTTATTTTTTTTTACCACAGCAATGTGGATTACAATGTTTGGCTTGTTCTAGGTGTGCAAGATGTGGTTCTTCTACACATAAACATATGTCTATTCTTCCTCGGATCCTTTCCCATGTACGTTATGACACAATGTTGATTAGTCTTCTCTTGGTATTCGGTAGGTTTTGGTGATTATATATTTCACCTGTGTTTGTATATGTCTGTTAAGCACAATATCCTAATGTATCCATTCCTCACAAATTTCTATTGGTGAACCATAAATTTGTTTAATGAATCTGTGGTTCACCTTCTGTGTGGAAATACCTTCACTGGTATCAATGTATAGGTAACACGTATAAGTGATATCATACGCTATGTGCCTTTCTCTTTCTGTCTTACTACAAGTTTTGTGATTAACTCTAGACTCATCTACGGTGCTGCAAATGGCATTGTGCCCTTTGATTCCTTGGCTAATATTCCATCTCTACATGTACCAGTTCTTCTTTGTCCACTCATCTGTTGATGGACCTTTTGGATGTTTCCATGTCTTGGTTATTGTAATGCTGGGGCAATGCACATTTGCCTGCCTGTGTCTTTCCAATTCTGCCTTCTTAGGTTATAGGCCCAGGAGTGGGCCTGCTGGATCACATGGTAGCAAAATGTTTACCTTGTAAAGGCACCTCCATTCTGTTCTCAGTCGTGGCATTTACCAGGTTATGTCCCACTTAAATTTGAGGGTATGCACTTCTCCACAACATATTCAGCATTTATTGTTTGTAGACTTTTTTTTGCTGATGTTTACTCTGACTAGTGTGAGTGGATACCTCTTTGTGGTTGGATTTCCATGCGTCTCATAATCCCTTGAAATTGAGCTTTCTGGCATGTCCTTTTTTTCTTCACACGGTGAGTACAGCTTACCTCTTCAAATTGTTTTTGTGGAGTATGTGTGACATTTAGAAATATTTTGGCCATTACATCCCTCAAGACATTTGGAGAGCAGGTTTCATTTACAGCCCTCCAGTACTGGTGCATATAAAGTGACCCTTAGCTCAGGTTATAGAGCTCCTGTTGCAGGTAATGGCCAGAGGACGGCAGCATTTCTCCTTTTCCCAGTCTGTTAACTTTGGAAACAGACCTTCCTGGCAGTGGTGTTCTTCGGTTATAAATTAGAGTAGAATGTGCCCGGATAAACCCCCAAAAGCTGATGTCTACTTACTTAGGTTTGTTCTCTAAATTGAATTTCTATTTTTTTTATTGGAGTCATATTCCATTGTGTACATGGACCACTACTTCTTTCGCATTCCTCTGTTGATGGACATTTTCATAGCTTCCAAGTGTTGGCTATGGTAAATATTGCTGGTGTGGAGGATTGCCAGCCTGTGTTTCTGTTTTGCGGTACATGGGCCTCTCACTGCCGTGGCACCTCCCATTGCAGAGCACAGGCTCCGGACGTGCAGGCCCAGCGGCCATAGCTCAAGGGACCAGCCACTCCGCGGCCTGTGGGATTTTCCCGAACCGGGGCATGAACCCATGTCCCCTGAATCTTCGGTGGACTCTCAACCACTGCGCCACCAGTAAAGCCCAGCCTGTGGCCTTTGGTTCCCATCCTCTCAGGCGATATGCCCAGCAGTGGGTATGCTTGATTGAATGGTAGCTCAGTATTTACCTTTTCAAGGCACCTCCTTTGTGTTTTCCTTACTGGCTCTTACCATGCCTCACGCTGAAACAAGGGTAGGTGTTTCTCCACAACCCCTTCAGCATTTATTTTTTGCAGATTTTTTGCTGATGGCCACTCTGACTGGTGTGAGCTGATAGGATTTTTGTAATTTGGGTTTGCATGTCTTTAAATATTCCTAATGTTCAGCATTTTTCCACACCTTTTGTAAAATTACTGTTAAAGAAAAAAATGAAAAAGACGGAGAGTACAATGAACCCCTTGAAATTGACTTCTTGGAAAGGTTGGCCTCTTTTGAAATTTTTGGTGAATTTTCGACCCCAGGATTGTTTTTGAGGGCAGGTGTCATTCAGAGGCCTGCAGTGAGTGTGAATATTTAGTGACCATTAGCACTGGGTTTAAAGCTGCTGTTGTGGGAAACGGCCACAAGGCGGCAGCATTTCTCCATTCCCAAATCTGCTTACTAGGGGAGCAGAGCTTTTCTGGAAGTCCTGTTCCTAGGTGGTGAATTTAACTGCAGTGAGCCAGGAGAATCCCTCATAAGTTTATGACACATTACTTCTTGATGGTTGTTTTAGCTTTTTGAATCGGGGTAATGATTAGAATATTGTCTGTCTTAGGTGTACACAATCTGGTTTATTTGTGCTTTACATATATATGTATATTCATGTACAGATCCACTTCCCATGTAAATTATTGCAGAGTGTTCCATAGACCTCCCTTGTTATATGGTCGGTCTTTTTGATATATGTATTTAATAGGTATTTGTACACGTATGGTAACCCTAATCTTAATTTTACCCTTCCCCCCCACCTTTCTTTTAAGTAAGCATAGTTTGTTTTCTATGTCTGTGAGTGTCTTTCTCTGTGGAAATATGTTCATTTGTGTCAGTTGCTAGATAACGCCTATAAGTGATACCGTAGGTAGGATATGTCTTTTGCTTTCCGACTTACCTCATGTTCTGTGATTATCTCTAGGCTCATCTATGGTGCCTCAAAGAGCCGTGTTTCATTGTTTTCCATGGCTAATATTCCATTGTGTACATGGACCACTTCTTCTTTTTCCACTCCTCTGGTGCTGGACATTTTGGTTGCTTGCGTGTCTTGGCTAATGTGAAAATTCCTGCAGTGCAGCTGTTGAAGCCTGTGCCTTCTCGACTCTGGACTTCTCAGGTGAGAGGCTCAGCGGTGGGTCTGCTGAATGGAATGGTGGCTCAATTTTTACTTTCAAACGCAGCTCCTTTCTGTTCTCATTATTTGCTGTTTCCATTTTACATCTCACCAGCAGCTAGAGGGTACACAGTTCTCTAAAACCCCTTCAGCAGGTATTGTTTGTAGACTTTTAGCTGATGGTAGTTGACATGTGTGAGTTGAAACCTCTTGGGTGCTTGTATTTTCATGAGTCTGCTAATTCCTGATGTTGAGCTTTTATCCACTTTCCTCTTTTTTGAAAACGAGTGAGTAAAACTTACCACTCCATACTATCTCCTTGAAAAATTGGCAAGTTTTGAATTTTTTGGCCATTCCCTACCTCCGCACAATTGTTTAGGGCAGGTGTCCTTTAGAGCCCTGAGTCCTTTTGAATGTGAAGTGACCATTAGCTGTGGGTTTAAAGCCAGTCCTGTGGGAGACGGCCACAAGGCAGCAGCATTTCTACATTTCCAACTCTGGGGTTTTGGGCAACATAGCTTTCCTTGAAATCGTGTTAGTCAGCTGCAAAGTAGAGTGGAATGTGCCAGTGCAAACCCCCAAGAGCTTATATCTCCTAAATTGTTGTTTGTTTTTTAAATTTAAGTTTTTTTTATTATCAGAGCAAATTTGATAAAAATGTAGATTCTCCTAGGTGTTCAGTTTCTGGTTCATCCTATCAATGTATCTGTCTATTCCTCTTTGGATCCTTTCCCATGTATGTTATTATAGAGTGTTGAGGAGACCTCTCTTCGTATTCCATAGTTATTTTGCGATTATATATTTCATATGTGTTAGTATATGTCTGTAAACCCCCATATCCTTATTCATATATTGCTTACACCTTTCCATTTGGTAAAACGTAATTTGGTTTTCTGAATCTATGCGTGTCCTTGTCTTGGAAATTATTCCATGGGTATCAATTTTTAGGTAACACCTATAGGATGTCTGTCTTTTGGTTTCTTTCTCACTTCAAGTAGGGTGATGATCTCTAGATCTTGCTATGGTGGTGTCAGTGGCACTGTTCCATGCTTTTTCATGGCTAATATTCCATTGTGTACATGGACGACTTCTTCTTGGTGCATTTTCTGTTGATAGACATTTTGGTTTCTTCCAGGTCTTGGCTATGGTACATGTTGCTGCAGTGCAGGATTGCCAGCCTGTGTCTTTTGATTCTACTCAGGGGATAGGCACATGAGTGGGCCTACGAGATCACATGGTGGCTCCATGTTTACCCTTAAACCCTCCCCCATTCTGTTCTCCCTACTGACTCTTACCAGGTTACGTCCCACCAACAGCCAAAGGGTCCCCAGTTCTCTAAAAGCCCTTCAGCATTTATTCTTTGTAGACTTTTCTTGCTGATGATCATTCTGACGGCTGTGAGTTGCACGTTTTTGTACACTGGATTTGCATGGCTTTATTAATTCCTGACGTTCAGCCTTTTCCCTTTCTCGTTTTTTTTAACACAAAAAAATGAAAAACGTAACAGGAGACCAATGTGCATAACTTATGTCTCTTGAAACTGTCATTTTGAAACATGGATATATTTTTAATTTTTTGGTCGATATAGAAACCAGGATTTGTTTTCAGGGCAGGTGTGATTTACAGGCCTGCAGTTATTTTGAATATCAAGTGACCATTAGCGCTGGGATTAAAGCTGCTGTTGTGTGAAACGCCCACAAGGTGGCAGCAGTTCTCCTTTACCGAATCTGGTTACTAGGGCAACAGAGCCTCAATGAAAATCGTGTTCTAGGTTGTAATTTAGAATGGAATGTGCCAGGAAAAAGCCCCTTAATTTATGTCTCACTACTTCTTGTTCGTTTTTTTAATTAATTTATTTTTTTTTACCACAGCAATGTGGATTACAATGTTTGGCTTGTTCTAGGTGTGCAAGATGTGGTTCTTCTACACATAAACATATGTCTATTCTTCCTCGGATCCTTTCCCATGTACGTTATGACACAATGTTGATTAGTCTTCTCTTGGTATTCGGTAGGTTTTGGTGATTATATATTTCACCTGTGTTTGTATATGTCTGTTAAGCACAATATCCTAATGTATCCATTCCTCACAAATTTCTATTGGTGAACCATAAATTTGTTTAATGAATCTGTGGTTCACCTTCTGTGTGGAAATACCTTCACTGGTATCAATGTATAGGTAACACGTATAAGTGATATCATACGCTATGTGCCTTTCTCTTTCTGTCTTACTACAAGTTTTGTGATTAACTCTAGACTCATCTACGGTGCTGCAAATGGCATTGTGCCCTTTGATTCCTTGGCTAATATTCCATCTCTACATGTACCAGTTCTTCTTTGTCCACTCATCTGTTGATGGACCTTTTGGATGTTTCCATGTCTTGGTTATTGTAATGCTGGGGCAATGCACATTTGCCTGCCTGTGTCTTTCCAATTCTGCCTTCTTAGGTTATAGGCCCAGGAGTGGGCCTGCTGGATCACATGGTAGCAAAATGTTTACCTTGTAAAGGCACCTCCATTCTGTTCTCAGTCGTGGCATTTACCAGGTTATGTCCCACTTAAATTTGAGGGTATGCACTTCTCCACAACATATTCAGCATTTATTGTTTGTAGACTTTTTTTTGCTGATGTTTACTCTGACTAGTGTGAGTGGATACCTCTTTGTGGTTGGATTTCCATGCGTCTCATAATCCCTTGAAATTGAGCTTTCTGGCATGTCCTTTTTTTCTTCACACGGTGAGTACAGCTTACCTCTTCAAATTGTTTTTGTGGAGTATGTGTGACATTTAGAAATATTTTGGCCATTACATCCCTCAAGACATTTGGAGAGCAGGTTTCATTTACAGCCCTCCAGTACTGGTGCATATAAAGTGACCCTTAGCTCAGGTTATAGAGCTCCTGTTGCAGGTAATGGCCAGAGGACGGCAGCATTTCTCCTTTTCCCAGTCTGTTAACTTTGGAAACAGACCTTCCTGGCAGTGGTGTTCTTCGGTTATAAATTAGAGTAGAATGTGCCCGGATAAACCCCCAAAAGCTGATGTCTACTTACTTAGGTTTGTTCTCTAAATTGAATTTCTATTTTTTTTATTGGAGTCATATTCCATTGTGTACATGGACCACTACTTCTTTCGCATTCCTCTGTTGATGGACATTTTCATAGCTTCCAAGTGTTGGCTATGGTAAATATTGCTGGTGTGGAGGATTGCCAGCCTGTGTTTCTGTTTTGCGGTACATGGGCCTCTCACTGCCGTGGCACCTCCCATTGCAGAGCACAGGCTCCGGACGTGCAGGCCCAGCGGCCATAGCTCAAGGGACCAGCCACTCCGCGGCCTGTGGGATTTTCCCGAACCGGGGCATGAACCCATGTCCCCTGAATCTTCGGTGGACTCTCAACCACTGCGCCACCAGTAAAGCCCAGCCTGTGGCCTTTGGTTCCCATCCTCTCAGGCGATATGCCCAGCAGTGGGTATGCTTGATTGAATGGTAGCTCAGTATTTACCTTTTCAAGGCACCTCCTTTGTGTTTTCCTTACTGGCTCTTACCATGCCTCACGCTGAAACAAGGGTAGGTGTTTCTCCACAACCCCTTCAGCATTTATTTTTTGCAGATTTTTTGCTGATGGCCACTCTGACTGGTGTGAGCTGATAGGATTTTTGTAATTTGGGTTTGCATGTCTTTAAATATTCCTAATGTTCAGCATTTTTCCACACCTTTTGTAAAATTACTGTTAAAGAAAAAAATGAAAAAGACGGAGAGTACAATGAACCCCTTGAAATTGACTTCTTGGAAAGGTTGGCCTCTTTTGAAATTTTTGGTGAATTTTCGACCCCAGGATTGTTTTTGAGGGCAGGTGTCATTCAGAGGCCTGCAGTGAGTGTGAATATTTAGTGACCATTAGCACTGGGTTTAAAGCTGCTGTTGTGGGAAACGGCCACAAGGCGGCAGCATTTCTCCATTCCCAAATCTGCTTACTAGGGGAGCAGAGCTTTTCTGGAAGTCCTGTTCCTAGGTGGTGAATTTAACTGCAGTGAGCCAGGAGAATCCCTCATAAGTTTATGACACATTACTTCTTGATGGTTGTTTTAGCTTTTTGAATCGGGGTAATGATTAGAATATTGTCTGTCTTAGGTGTACACAATCTGGTTTATTTGTGCTTTACATATATATGTATATTCATGTACAGATCCACTTCCCATGTAAATTATTGCAGAGTGTTCCATAGACCTCCCTTGTTATATGGTCGGTCTTTTTGATATATGTATTTAATAGGTATTTGTACACGTATGGTAACCCTAATCTTAATTTTACCCTTCCCCCCCACCTTTCTTTTAAGTAAGCATAGTTTGTTTTCTATGTCTGTGAGTGTCTTTCTCTGTGGAAATATGTTCATTTGTGTCAGTTGCTAGATAACGCCTATAAGTGATACCGTAGGTAGGATATGTCTTTTGCTTTCCGACTTACCTCATGTTCTGTGATTATCTCTAGGCTCATCTATGGTGCCTCAAAGAGCCGTGTTTCATTGTTTTCCATGGCTAATATTCCATTGTGTACATGGACCACTTCTTCTTTTTCCACTCCTCTGGTGCTGGACATTTTGGTTGCTTGCGTGTCTTGGCTAATGTGAAAATTCCTGCAGTGCAGCTGTTGAAGCCTGTGCCTTCTCGACTCTGGACTTCTCAGGTGAGAGGCTCAGCGGTGGGTCTGCTGAATGGAATGGTGGCTCAATTTTTACTTTCAAACGCAGCTCCTTTCTGTTCTCATTATTTGCTCTTTCCATTTTACATCTCACCAGCAGCTAGAGGGTACACAGTTCTCTAAAACCCCTTCAGCAGGTATTGTTTGTAGACTTTTAGCTGATGGTAGTTGACATGTGTGAGTTGAAACCTCTTGGGAGCTTGTATTTTCATGAGTCTGCTAATTCCTGATGTTGAGCTTTTATCCACTTTCCTCTTTTTTGAAAACGAGTGAGTAAAACTTACCACTCCATACTATCTCCTTGAAAAATTGGCAAGTTTTGAATTTTTTGGCCATTCCCTACCTCCGCACAATTGTTTAGGGCAGGTGTCCTTTAGAGCCCTGAGTCCTTTTGAATGTGAAGTGACCATTAGCTGTGGGTTTAAAGCCAGTCCTGTGGGAGACGGCCACAAGGCAGCAGCATTTCTACATTTCCAACTCTGGGGTTTTGGGCAACATAGCTTTCCTTGAAATCGTGTTAGTCAGCTGCAAAGTAGAGTGGAATGTGCCAGTGCAAACCCCCAAGAGCTTATATCTCCTAAATTGTTGTTTGTTTTTTAAATTTAAGTTTTTTTTATTATCAGAGCAAATTTGATAAAAATGTAGATTCTCCTAGGTGTTCAGTTTCTGGTTCATCCTATCAATGTATCTGTCTATTCCTCTTTGGATCCTTTCCCATGTATGTTATTATAGAGTGTTGAGGAGACCTCTCTTCGTATTCCATAGTTATTTTGCGATTATATATTTCATATGTGTTAGTATATGTCTGTAAACCCCCATATCCTTATTCATATATTGCTTACACCTTTCCATTTGGTAAAACGTAATTTGGTTTTCTGAATCTATGCGTGTCCTTGTCTTGGAAATTATTCCATGGGTATCAATTTTTAGGTAACACCTATAGGATGTCTGTCTTTTGGTTTCTTTCTCACTTCAAGTAGGGTGATGATCTCTAGATCTTGCTATGGTGGTGTCAGTGGCACTGTTCCATGCTTTTTCATGGCTAATATTCCATTGTGTACATGGACGACTTCTTCTTGGTGCATTTTCTGTTGATAGACATTTTGGTTTCTTCCAGGTCTTGGCTATGGTACATGTTGCTGCAGTGCAGGATTGCCAGCCTGTGTCTTTTGATTCTACTCAGGGGATAGGCACATGAGTGGGCCTACGAGATCACATGGTGGCTCCATGTTTACCCTTAAACCCTCCCCCATTCTGTTCTCCCTACTGACTCTTACCAGGTTACGTCCCACCAGCAGCCAAAGGGTCCCCAGTTCTCTAAAAGCCCTTGAGCATTTATTCTTTGTAGAGTTTTCTTGCTGATGATCATTCTGACGGCTGTGAGTTGCACGTTTTTGTACACTGGATTTGCATGGCTTTATTAATTCCTGACGTTCAGCCTTTTCCCTTTCTCGTTTTTTTTAACACAAAAAAATGAAAAACGTAACAGGAGACCAATGTGCATAACTTATGTCTCTTGAAACTGTCATTTTGAAACATGGATATATTTTTAATTTTTTGGTCGATATAGAAACCAGGATTTGTTTTCAGGGCAGGTGTGATTTACAGGCCTGCAGTTATTTTGAATATCAAGTGACCATTAGCGCTGGGATTAAAGCTGCTGTTGTGTGAAACGCCCACAAGGTGGCAGCAGTTCTCCTTTACCGAATCTGGTTACTAGGGCAACAGAGCCTCAATGAAAATCGTGTTCTAGGTTGTAATTTAGAATGGAATGTGCCAGGAAAAAGCCCCTTAATTTATGTCTCACTACTTCTTGTTCGTTTTTTTAATTAATTTATTTTTTTTTACCACAGCAATGTGGATTACAATGTTTGGCTTGTTCTAGGTGTGCAAGATGTGGTTCTTCTACACATAAACATATGTCTATTCTTCCTCGGATCCTTTCCCATGTACGTTATGACACAATGTTGATTAGTCTTCTCTTGGTATTCGGTAGGTTTTGGTGATTATATATTTCACCTGTGTTTGTATATGTCTGTTAAGCACAATATCCTAATGTATCCATTCCTCACAAATTTCTATTGGTGAACCATAAATTTGTTTAATGAATCTGTGGTTCACCTTCTGTGTGGAAATACCTTCACTGGTATCAATGTATAGGTAACACGTATAAGTGATATCATACGCTATGTGCCTTTCTCTTTCTGTCTTACTACAAGTTTTGTGATTAACTCTAGACTCATCTACGGTGCTGCAAATGGCATTGTGCCCTTTGATTCCTTGGCTAATATTCCATCTCTACATGTACCAGTTCTTCTTTGTCCACTCATCTGTTGATGGACCTTTTGGATGTTTCCATGTCTTGGTTATTGTAATGCTGGGGCAATGCACATTTGCCTGCCTGTGTCTTTCCAATTCTGCCTTCTTAGGTTATAGGCCCAGGAGTGGGCCTGCTGGATCACATGGTAGCAAAATGTTTACCTTGTAAAGGCACCTCCATTCTGTTCTCAGTCGTGGCATTTACCAGGTTATGTCCCACTTAAATTTGAGGGTATGCACTTCTCCACAACATATTCAGCATTTATTGTTTGTAGACTTTTTTTTGCTGATGTTTACTCTGACTAGTGTGAGTGGATACCTCTTTGTGGTTGGATTTCCATGCGTCTCATAATCCCTTGAAATTGAGCTTTCTGGCATGTCCTTTTTTTCTTCACACGGTGAGTACAGCTTACCTCTTCAAATTGTTTTTGTGGAGTATGTGTGACATTTAGAAATATTTTGGCCATTACATCCCTCAAGACATTTGGAGAGCAGGTTTCATTTACAGCCCTCCAGTACTGGTGCATATAAAGTGACCCTTAGCTCAGGTTATAGAGCTCCTGTTGCAGGTAATGGCCAGAGGACGGCAGCATTTCTCCTTTTCCCAGTCTGTTAACTTTGGAAACAGACCTTCCTGGCAGTGGTGTTCTTCGGTTATAAATTAGAGTAGAATGTGCCCGGATAAACCCCCAAAAGCTGATGTCTACTTACTTAGGTTTGTTCTCTAAATTGAATTTCTATTTTTTTTATTGGAGTCATATTCCATTGTGTACATGGACCACTACTTCTTTCGCATTCCTCTGTTGATGGACATTTTCATAGCTTCCAAGTGTTGGCTATGGTAAATATTGCTGGTGTGGAGGATTGCCAGCCTGTGTTTCTGTTTTGCGGTACATGGGCCTCTCACTGCCGTGGCACCTCCCATTGCAGAGCACAGGCTCCGGGCGTGCAGGCCCAGCGGCCATAGCTCAAGGGACCAGCCACTCCGCGGCCTGTGGGATTTTCCCGAACCGGGGCATGAACCCATGTCCCCTGAATCTTCGGTGGACTCTCAACCACTGCGCCACCAGTAAAGCCCAGCCTGTGGCCTTTGGTTCCCATCCTCTCAGGCGATATGCCCAGCAGTGGGTATGCTTGATTGAATGGTAGCTCAGTATTTACCTTTTCAAGGCACCTCCTTTGTGTTTTCCTTACTGGCTCTTACCATGCCTCACGCTGAAACAAGGGTAGGTGTTTCTCCACAACCCCTTCAGCATTTATTTTTTGCAGATTTTTTGCTGATGGCCACTCTGACTGGTGTGAGCTGATAGGATTTTTGTAATTTGGGTTTGCATGTCTTTAAATATTCCTAATGTTCAGCATTTTTCCACACCTTTTGTAAAATTACTGTTAAAGAAAAAAATGAAAAAGACGGAGAGTACAATGAACCCCTTGAAATTGACTTCTTGGAAAGGTTGGCCTCTTTTGAAATTTTTGGTGAATTTTCGACCCCAGGATTGTTTTTGAGGGCAGGTGTCATTCAGAGGCCTGCAGTGAGTGTGAATATTTAGTGACCATTAGCACTGGGTTTAAAGCTGCTGTTGTGGGAAACGGCCACAAGGCGGCAGCATTTCTCCATTCCCAAATCTGCTTACTAGGGGAGCAGAGCTTTTCTGGAAGTCCTGTTCCTAGGTGGTGAATTTAACTGCAGTGAGCCAGGAGAATCCCTCATAAGTTTATGACACATTACTTCTTGATGGTTGTTTTAGCTTTTTGAATCGGGGTAATGATTAGAATATTGTCTGTCTTAGGTGTACACAATCTGGTTTATTTGTGCTTTACATATATATGTATATTCATGTACAGATCCACTTCCCATGTAAATTATTGCAGAGTGTTCCATAGACCTCCCTTGTTATATGGTCGGTCTTTTTGATATATGTATTTAATAGGTATTTGTACACGTATGGTAACCCTAATCTTAATTTTACCCTTCCCCCCCACCTTTCTTTAAAGTAAGCATAGTTTGTTTTCTATGTCTGTGAGTGTCTTTCTCTGTGGAAATATGTTCATTTGTGTCAGTTGCTAGATAACGCCTATAAGTGATACCGTAAGTAGGATATGTCTTTTCCTTTCCGACTTACCTCATGTTCTGTGATTATCTCTAGGCTCATCTATGGTGCCTCAAAGAGCCGTGTTTCATTGTTTTCCATGGCTAATATTCCATTGTGTACATGGACCACTTCTTCTTTTTCCACTCCTCTGGTGCTGGACATTTTGGTTGCTTGCGTGTCTTGGCTAATGTGAAAATTCCTGCAGTGCAGCTGTTGAAGCCTGTGCCTTCTCGACTCTGGACTTCTCAGGTGAGAGGCTCAGCGGTGGGCCTGCTGAATGGAATGGTGGCTCAATTTTTACTTTCAAACGCAGCTCCTTTCTGTTCTCATTATTTGCTCTTTCCATTTTACATCTCACCAGCAGCTAGAGGGTACACAGTTCTCTAAAACCCCTTCAGCAGGTATTGTTTGTAGACTTTTAGCTGATGGTAGTTGACATGTGTGAGTTGAAACCTCTTGGGAGCTTGTATTTTCATGAGTCTGCTAATTCCTGATGTTGAGCTTTTATCCACTTTCCTCTTTTTTGAAAATGAGTGAGTAAAACTTACCACTCCATACTATCTCCTTGAAAAATTGGCAAGTTTTGAATTTTTTGGCCATTCCCTACCTCCGCACAATTGTTTAGGGCAGGTGTCCTTTAGAGCCCTGAGTCCTTTTGAATGTGAAGTGACCATTAGCTGTGGGTTTAAAGCCAGTCCTGTGGGAGACGGCCACAAGGCAGCAGCATTTCTACATTTCCAACTCTGGGGTTTTGGGCAACATAGCTTTCCTTGAAATCGTGTTAGTCAGCTGCAAAGTAGAGTGGAATGTGCCAGTGCAAACCCCGAAGAGCTTATATCTCCTAAATTGTTGTTTGTTTTTTAAATTTAAGTTTTTTTTATTATCAGAGCAAATTTGATAAAAATGTAGATTCTCCTAGGTGTTCAGTTTCTGGTTCATCCTATCAATGTATCTGTCTATTCCTCTTTGGATCCTTTCCCATGTATGTTATTATAGAGTGTTGAGGAGACCTCTCTTCGTATTCCATAGTTATTTTGCGATTATATATTTCATATGTGTTAGTATATGTCTGTAAACCCCCATATCCTTATTCATATATTGCTTACACCTTTCCATTTGGTAAAACGTAATTTGGTTTTCTGAATCTATGCGTGTCCTTGTCTTGGAAATTATTCCATGGGTATCAATTTTTAGGTAACACCTATAGGATGTCTGTCTTTTGGTTTCTTTCTCACTTCAAGTAGGGTGATGATCTCTAGATCTTGCTATGGTGGTGTCAGTGGCACTGTTCCATGCTTTTTCATGTCTAATATTCCATTGTGTACATGGACGACTTCTTCTTGGTGCATTTTCTGTTGATAGACATTTTGGTTTCTTCCAGGTCTTGGCTATGGTACATGTTGCTGCAGTGCAGGATTGCCAGCCTGTGTCTTTTGATTCTACTCAGGGGATAGGCACATGAGTGGGCCTACGAGATCACATGGTGGCTCCATGTTTACCCTTAAACCCTCCCCCATTCTGTTCTCCCTACTGACTCTTACCAGGTTACGTCCCACCAGCAGCCAAAGGGTCCCCAGTTCTCTAAAAGCCCTTGAGCATTTATTCTTTGTAGAGTTTTCTTGCTGATGATCATTCTGACGGCTGTGAGTTGCACGTTTTTGTACACTGGATTTGCATGGCTTTATTAATTCCTGACGTTCAGCCTTTTTCCTTTCTCGTTTTTTTTAACACAAAAAAATGAAAAACGTAACAGGAGACCAATGTGCATAACTTATGTCTCTTGAAACTGTCATTTTGAAACATGGATATATTTTTAATTTTTTGGTCGATGTAGAAACCAGGATTTGTTTTCAAGGCAGGTGTGATTTACAGGCCTGCAGTTATTTTGAATATCAAGTGACCATTAGCGCTGGGATTAAAGCTGCTGTTGTGTGAAACGCCCACAAGGTGGCAGCAGTTCTCCTTTACCGAATCTGGTTACTAGGGCAACAGAGCCTCAATGAAAATCGTGTTCTAGGTTGTAATTTAGAATGGAATGTGCCAGGAAAAAGCCCCTTAATTTATGTCTCACTACTTCTTGTTCGTTTTTTTAATTAATTTATTTTTTTTACCACAGCAATGTGGATTACAATGTTTGGCTTGTTCTAGGTGTGCAAGATGTGGTTCTTCTACACATAAACATATGTCTATTCTTCCTCGGATCCTTTCCCATGTACGTTATGACACAATGTTGATTAGTCTTCTCTTGGTATTCGGTAGGTTTTGGTGATTGTATATTTCACCTGTGTTTGTATATGTCTGTTAACCACAATATCCTAATGTATCCATTCCTCACAAATTTCTATTGGTGAACCATAAATTTGTTTAATGAATCTGTGGTTCACCTTCTGTGTGGAAATACCTTCACTGGTATCAATGTATAGGTAACACGTATAAGTGATATCATACGCTATGTGCCTTTCTCTTTCTGTCTTACTACAAGTTTTGTGATTAACTCTAGACTCATCTACGGTGCTGCAAATGGCATTGTGCCCTTTGATTCCTTGGCTAATATTCCATCTCTACATGTACCAGTTCTTCTTTGTCCACTCATCTGTTGATGGACCTTTTGGATGTTTCCATGTCTTGGTTATTGTAATGCTGGGGCAATGCACATTTGCCTGCCTGTGTCTTTCCAATTCTGCCTTCTTAGGTTATAGGCCCAGGAGTGGGCCTGCTGGATCACATGGTAGCAAAATGTTTACCTTGTAAAGGCACCTCCATTCTGTTCTCAGTCGTGGCATTTACCAGGTTATGTCCCACTTAAATTTGAGGGTATGCACTTCTCCACAACATATTCAGCATTTATTGTTTGTAGACTTTTTTTTGCTGATGTTTACTCTGACTAGTGTGAGTGGATACCTCTTTGTGGTTGGATTTCCATGCGTCTCATAATCCCTTGAAATTGAGCTTTCTGGCATGTCCTTTTTTTCTTCACACGGTGAGTACAGCTTACCTCTTCAAATTGTTTTTGTGGAGTATGTGTGACATTTAGAAATATTTTGGCCATTACATCCCTCAAGACATTTGGAGAGCAGGTTTCATTTACAGCCCTCCAGTACTGGTGCATATAAAGTGACCCTTAGCTCAGGTTTTAGAGCTCCTGTTGCAGGTAATGACCAGGGGACGGCAGCATTTCTGCTTTTCCCAGTCTGTTAACTTTGGAAACAGACCTTCCTGGCAGTGGTGTTCCTCGGTTATAAATTAGAGTAGAATGTGCCCGGATAAACCCCCAAAAGCTGATGTCTACTTACTTAGGTTTGTTCTCTAAATTGAATTTCTATTTATTTTATTGGAGTCATATTCCATTGTGTACATGGACCACTACTTCTTTCGCATTCCTCTGTTGATGGACATTTTCATAGCTTCCAAGTGTTGGCTATGGTAAATATTGCTGGTGTGGAGGATTGCCAGCCTGTGTTTCTGTTTTGCGGTACATGGGCCTCTCACTGCCGTGGCACCTCCCATTGCAGAGCACAGGCTCCGGGCGTGCAGGCCCAGCAGCCATAGCTCAAGGGACCAGCCACTCCGCGGCCTGTGGGATTTTCCCGAACCGGGGCATGAACCCATGTCCCCTGAATCTTCGGTGGACTCTCAACCACTGCGCCACCAGTAAAGCCCAGCCTGTGGCCTTTGGTTCCCATCCTCTCAGGCGATATGCCCAGCAGTGGGTATGCTTGATTGAATGGTAGCTCAGTATTTACCTTTTCAAGGCACCTCCTTTGTGTTTTCCTTACTGGCTCTTACCATGCCTCACGCTGAAACAAGGGTAGGTGTTTCTCCACAACCCCTTCAGCATTTATTTTTTGCAGATTTTTTGCTGATGGCCACTCTGACTGGTGTGAGCTGATAGGATTTTTGTAATTTGGGTTTGCATGTCTTTAATTATTCCTAATGTTCAGCATTTTTCCACACCTTTTGTAAAATTACTGTTAAAGAAAAAAATGAAAAAGACGGAGAGTACAATGAACCCCTTGAAATTGACTTCTTGAAAGGTTGGCCTCTTTTGAAATTTTTGGTGAATTTTCGACCCCAGGATTGTTTTTGAGGGCAGGTGTCATTCAGAGGCCTGCAGTGAGTGTGAATATTTAGTGACCATTAGCACTGGGTTTAAAGCTGCTGTTGTGGGAAACGGCCACAAGGCGGCAGCATTTCTCCATTCCCAAATCTGCTTACTAGGGCAGCAGAGCCTTTCTGGAAGTCCTGTTCCTAGGTGGTGAATTTAACTGCAATGAGCCAGGAGAATCCCTCATAAGTTTATGACACATTACTTCTTGATGGTTGTTTTAGCTTTTTGAATCGGGGTAATGATTAGAATATTGTCTGTCTTAGGTGTACACAATCTGGTTTATTTGTGCTTTACATATATATGTATATTCATGTACAGATCCACTTCCCATGTAAATTATTGCAGAGTGTTCCATAGACCTCCCTTGTTATATGGTCGGTCTTTTTGATATATGTATTTAATAGGTATTTGTACACGTATGGTAACCCTAATCTTAATTTTACCCTTCCCCCCCACCTTTCTTTTAAGTAAGCATAGTTTGTTTTCTATGTCTGTGAGTGTCTTTCTCTGTGGAAATATGTTCATTTGTGTCAGTTGCTAGATAACGCCTATAAGTGATACCGTAGGTAGGATATGTCTTTTGCTTTCCGACTTACCTCATGTTCTGTGATTATCTCTAGGCTCATCTATGGTGCCTCAAAGAGCCGTGTTTCATTGTTTTCCATGGCTAATATTCCATTGTGTACATGGACCACTTCTTCTTTTTCCACTCCTCTGGTGCTGGACATTTTGGTTGCTTGCGTGTCTTGGCTAATGTGAAAATTCCTGCAGTGCAGCTGTTGAAGCCTGTGCCTTCTCGACTCTGGACTTCTCAGGTGAGAGGCTCAGCGGTGGGTCTGCTGAATGGAATGGTGGCTCAATTTTTACTTTCAAACGCAGCTCCTTTCTGTTCTCATTATTTGCTCTTTCCATTTTACATCTCACCAGCAGCTAGAGGGTACACAGTTCTCTAAAACCCCTTCAGCAGGTATTGTTTGTAGACTTTTAGCTGATGGTAGTTGACATGTGTGAGTTGAAACCTCTTGGGAGCTTGTATTTTCATGAGTCTGCTAATTCCTGATGTTGAGCTTTTATCCACTTTCCTCTTTTTTGAAAATGAGTGAGTAAAACTTACCACTCCATACTATCTCCTTGAAAAATTGGCAAGTTTTGAATTTTTTGGCCATTCCCTACCTCCGCACAATTGTTTAGGGCAGGTGTCCTTTAGAGCCCTGAGTCCTTTTGAATGTGAAGTGCCCATTAGCTGTGGGTTTAAAGCCAGTCCTGTGGGAGACGGCCACAAGGCAGCAGCATTTCTACATTTCCAACTCTGGGGTTTTGGGCAACATAGCTTTCCTTGAAATCGTGTTAGTCAGCTGCAAAGTAGAGTGGAATGTGCCAGTGCAAACCCCGAAGAGCTTATATCTCCTAAATTGTTGTTTGTTTTTTAAATTTAAGTTTTTTTTATTATCAGAGCAAATTTGATAAAAATGTAGATTCTCCTAGGTGTTCAGTTTCTGGTTCATCCTATCAATGTATCTGTCTATTCCTCTTTGGATCCTTTCCCATGTATGTTATTATAGAGTGTTGAGGAGACCTCTCTTCGTATTCCATAGTTATTTTGCGATTATATATTTCATATGTGTTAGTATATGTCTGTAAACCCCCATATCCTTATTCATATATTGCTTACACCTTTCCATTTGGTAAAACGTAATTTGGTTTTCTGAATCTATGCGTGTCCTTGTCTTGGAAATTATTCCATGGGTATCAATTTTTAGGTAACACCTATAGGATGTCTGTCTTTTGGTTTCTTTCTCACTTCAAGTAGGGTGATGATCTCTAGATCTTGCTATGGTGGTGTCAGTGGCACTGTTCCATGCTTTTTCATGTCTAATATTCCATTGTGTACATGGACGACTTCTTCTTGGTGCATTTTCTGTTGATAGACATTTTGGTTTCTTCCAGGTCTTGGCTATGGTACATGTTGCTGCAGTGCAGGATTGCCAGCCTGTGTCTTTTGATTCTACTCAGGGGATAGGCACATGAGTGGGCCTACGAGATCACATGGTGGCTCCATGTTTACCCTTAAACCCTCCCCCATTCTGTTCTCCCTACTGACTCTTACCAGGTTACGTCCCACCAGCAGCCAAAGGGTCCCCAGTTCTCTAAAAGCCCTTGAGCATTTATTCTTTGTAGAGTTTTCTTGCTGATGATCATTCTGACGGCTGTGAGTTGCACGTTTTTGTACACTGGATTTGCATGGCTTTATTAATTCCTGACGTTCAGCCTTTTTCCTTTCTCGTTTTTTTTAACACAAAAAAATGAAAAACGTAACAGGAGACCAATGTGCATAACTTATGTCTCTTGAAACTGTCATTTTGAAACATGGATATATTTTTAATTTTTTGGTCGATGTAGAAACCAGGATTTGTTTTCAAGGCAGGTGTGATTTACAGGCCTGCAGTTATTTTGAATATCAAGTGACCATTAGCGCTGGGATTAAAGCTGCTGTTGTGTGAAACGCCCACAAGGTGGCAGCAGTTCTCCTTTACCGAATCTGGTTACTAGGGCAACAGAGCCTCAATGAAAATCGTGTTCTAGGTTGTAATTTAGAATGGAATGTGCCAGGAAAAAGCCCCTTAATTTATGTCTCACTACTTCTTGTTCGTTTTTTTAATTAATTTATTTTTTTTACCACAGCAATGTGGATTACAATGTTTGGCTTGTTCTAGGTGTGCAAGATGTGGTTCTTCTACACATAAACATATGTCTATTCTTCCTCGGATCCTTTCCCATGTACGTTATGACACAATGTTGATTAGTCTTCTCTTGGTATTCGGTAGGTTTTGGTGATTGTATATTTCACCTGTGTTTGTATATGTCTGTTAACCACAATATCCTAATGTATCCATTCCTCACAAATTTCTATTGGTGAACCATAAATTTGTTTAATGAATCTGTGGTTCACCTTCTGTGTGGAAATACCTTCACTGGTATCAATGTATAGGTAACACGTATAAGTGATATCATACGCTATGTGCCTTTCTCTTTCTGTCTTACTACAAGTTTTGTGATTAACTCTAGACTCATCTACGGTGCTGCAAATGGCATTGTGCCCTTTGATTCCTTGGCTAATATTCCATCTCTACATGTACCAGTTCTTCTTTGTCCACTCATCTGTTGATGGACCTTTTGGATGTTTCCATGTCTTGGTTATTGTAATGCTGGGGCAATGCACATTTGCCTGCCTGTGTCTTTCCAATTCTGCCTTCTTAGGTTATAGGCCCAGGAGTGGGCCTGCTGGATCACATGGTAGCAAAATGTTTACCTTGTAAAGGCACCTCCATTCTGTTCTCAGTCGTGGCATTTACCAGGTTATGTCCCACTTAAATTTGAGGGTATGCACTTCTCCACAACATAATCAGCATTTATTGTTTGTAGACTTTTTTTTGCTGATGTTTACTCTGACTAGTGTGAGTGGATACCTCTTTGTGGTTGGATTTCCATGCGTCTCATAATCCCTTGAAATTGAGCTTTCTGGCATGTCCTTTTTTTCTTCACACGGTGAGTACAGCTTACCTCTTCAAATTGTTTTTGTGGAGTATGTGTGACATTTAGAAATATTTTGGCCATTACATCCCTCAAGACATTTGGAGAGCAGGTTTCATTTACAGCCCTCCAGTACTGGTGCATATAAAGTGACCCTTAGCTCAGGTTTTAGAGCTCCTGTTGCAGGTAATGACCAGGGGACGGCAGCATTTCTGCTTTTCCCAGTCTGTTAACTTTGGAAACAGACCTTCCTGGCAGTGGTGTTCCTCGGTTATAAATTAGAGTAGAATGTGCCCGGATAAACCCCCAAAAGCTGATGTCTACTTACTTAGGTTTGTTCTCTAAATTGAATTTCTATTTATTTTATTGGAGTCATATTCCATTGTGTACATGGACCACTACTTCTTTCGCATTCCTCTGTTGATGGACATTTTCATAGCTTCCAAGTGTTGGCTATGGTAAATATTGCTGGTGTGGAGGATTGCCAGCCTGTGTTTCTGTTTTGCGGTACATGGGCCTCTCACTGCCGTGGCACCTCCCATTGCAGAGCACAGGCTCCGGGCGTGCAGGCCCAGCAGCCATAGCTCAAGGGACCAGCCACTCCGCGGCCTGTGGGATTTTCCCGAACCGGGGCATGAACCCATGTCCCCTGAATCTTCGGTGGACTCTCAACCACTGCGCCACCAGTAAAGCCCAGCCTGTGGCCTTTGGTTCCCATCCTCTCAGGCGATATGCCCAGCAGTGGGTATGCTTGATTGAATGGTAGCTCAGTATTTACCTTTTCAAGGCACCTCCTTTGTGTTTTCCTTACTGGCTCTTACCATGCCTCACGCTGAAACAAGGGTAGGTGTTTCTCCACAACCCCTTCAGCATTTATTTTTTGCAGATTTTTTGCTGATGGCCACTCTGACTGGTGTGAGCTGATAGGATTTTTGTAATTTGGGTTTGCATGTCTTTAATTATTCCTAATGTTCAGCATTTTTCCACACCTTTTGTAAAATTACTGTTAAAGAAAAAAATGAAAAAGACGGAGAGTACAATGAACCCCTTGAAATTGACTTCTTGAAAGGTTGGCCTCTTTTGAAATTTTTGGTGAATTTTCGACCCCAGGATTGTTTTTGAGGGCAGGTGTCATTCAGAGGCCTGCAGTGAGTGTGAATATTTAGTGACCATTAGCACTGGGTTTAAAGCTGCTGTTGTGGGAAACGGCCACAAGGCGGCAGCATTTCTCCATTCCCAAATCTGCTTACTAGGGCAGCAGAGCCTTTCTGGAAGTCCTGTTCCTAGGTGGTGAATTTAACTGCAATGAGCCAGGAGAATCCCTCATAAGTTTATGACACATTACTTCTTGATGGTTGTTTTAGCTTTTTGAATCGGGGTAATGATTAGAATATTGTCTGTCTTAGGTGTACACAATCTGGTTTATTTGTGCTTTACATATATATGTATATTCATGTACAGATCCACTTCCCATGTAAATTATTGCAGAGTGTTCCATAGACCTCCCTTGTTATATGGTCGGTCTTTTTGATATATGTATTTAATAGGTATTTGTACACGTATGGTAACCCTAATCTTAATTTTACCCTTCCCCCCCACCTTTCTTTTAAGTAAGCATAGTTTGTTTTCTATGTCTGTGAGTGTCTTTCTCTGTGGAAATATGTTCATTTGTGTCAGTTGCTAGATAACGCCTATAAGTGATACCGTAGGTAGGATATGTCTTTTGCTTTCCGACTTACCTCATGTTCTGTGATTATCTCTAGGCTCATCTATGGTGCCTCAAAGAGCCGTGTTTCATTGTTTTCCATGGCTAATATTCCATTGTGTACATGGACCACTTCTTCTTTTTCCACTCCTCTGGTGCTGGACATTTTGGTTGCTTGCGTGTCTTGGCTAATGTGAAAATTCCTGCAGTGCAGCTGTTGAAGCCTGTGCCTTCTCGACTCTGGACTTCTCAGGTGAGAGGCTCAGCGGTGGGTCTGCTGAATGGAATGGTGGCTCAATTTTTACTTTCAAACGCAGCTCCTTTCTGTTCTCATTATTTGCTCTTTCCATTTTACATCTCACCAGCAGCTAGAGGGTACACAGTTCTCTAAAACCCCTTCAGCAGGTATTGTTTGTAGACTTTTAGCTGATGGTAGTTGACATGTGTGAGTTGAAACCTCTTGGGAGCTTGTATTTTCATGAGTCTGCTAATTCCTGATGTTGAGCTTTTATCCACTTTCCTCTTTTTTGAAAATGAGTGAGTAAAACTTACCACTCCATACTATCTCCTTGAAAAATTGGCAAGTTTTGAATTTTTTGGCCATTCCCTACCTCCGCACAATTGTTTAGGGCAGGTGTCCTTTAGAGCCCTGAGTCCTTTTGAATGTGAAGTGCCCATTAGCTGTGGGTTTAAAGCCAGTCCTGTGGGAGACGGCCACAAGGCAGCAGCATTTCTACATTTCCAACTCTGGGGTTTTGGGCAACATAGCTTTCCTTGAAATCGTGTTAGTCAGCTGCAAAGTAGAGTGGAATGTGCCAGTGCAAACCCCGAAGAGCTTATATCTCCTAAATTGTTGTTTGTTTTTTAAATTTAAGTTTTTTTTATTATCAGAGCAAATTTGATAAAAATGTAGATTCTCCTAGGTGTTCAGTTTCTGGTTCATCCTATCAATGTATCTGTCTATTCCTCTTTGGATCCTTTCCCATGTATGTTATTATAGAGTGTTGAGGAGACCTCTCTTCGTATTCCATAGTTATTTTGCGATTATATATTTCATATGTGTTAGTATATGTCTGTAAACCCCCATATCCTTATTCATATATTGCTTACACCTTTCCATTTGGTAAAACGTAATTTGGTTTTCTGAATCTATGCGTGTCCTTGTCTTGGAAATTATTCCATGGGTATCAATTTTTAGGTAACACCTATAGGATGTCTGTCTTTTGGTTTCTTTCTCACTTCAAGTAGGGTGATGATCTCTAGATCTTGCTATGGTGGTGTCAGTGGCACTGTTCCATGCTTTTTCATGGCTAATATTCCATTGTGTACATGGACGACTTCTTCTTGGTGCATTTTCTGTTGATAGACATTTTGGTTTCTTCCAGGTCTTGGCTATGGTACATGTTGCTGCAGTGCAGGATTGCCAGCCTGTGTCTTTTGATTCTACTCAGGGGATAGGCACATGAGTGGGCCTACGAGATCACATGGTGGCTCCATGTTTACCCTTAAACCCTCCCCCATTCTGTTCTCCCTACTGACTCTTACCAGGTTACGTCCCACCAGCAGCCAAAGGGTCCCCAGTTCTCTAAAAGCCCTTGAGCATTTATTCTTTGTAGACTTTTCTTGCTGATGATCATTCTGACGGCTGTGAGTTGCACGTTTTTGTACACTGGATTTGCATGGCTTTATTAATTCCTGACGTTCAGCCTTTTTCCTTTCTCGTTTTTTTTAACACAAAAAAATGAAAAACGTAACAGGAGACCAATGTGCATAACTTATGTCTCTTGAAACTGTCATTTTGAAACATGGATATATTTTTAATTTTTTGGTCGATGTAGAAACCAGGATTTGTTTTCAAGGCAGGTGTGATTTACAGGCCTGCAGTTATTTTGAATATCAAGTGACCATTAGCGCTGGGATTAAAGCTGCTGTTGTGTGAAACGCCCACAAGGTGGCAGCAGTTCTCCTTTACCGAATCTGGTTACTAGGGCAACAGAGCCTCAATGAAAATCGTGTTCTAGGTTGTAATTTAGAATGGAATGTGCCAGGAAAAAGCCCCTTAATTTATGTCTCACTACTTCTTGTTCGTTTTTTTAATTAATTTATTTTTTTTACCACAGCAATGTGGATTACAATGTTTGGCTTGTTCTAGGTGTGCAAGATGTGGTTCTTCTACACATAAACATATGTCTATTCTTCCTCGGATCCTTTCCCATGTACGTTATGACACAATGTTGATTAGTCTTCTCTTGGTATTCGGTAGGTTTTGGTGATTGTATATTTCACCTGTGTTTGTATATGTCTGTTAACCACAATATCCTAATGTATCCATTCCTCACAAATTTCTATTGGTGAACCATAAATTTGTTTAATGAATCTGTGGTTCACCTTCTGTGTGGAAATACCTTCACTGGTATCAATGTATAGGTAACACGTATAAGTGATATCATACGCTATGTGCCTTTCTCTTTCTGTCTTACTACAAGTTTTGTGATTAACTCTAGACTCATCTACGGTGCTGCAAATGGCATTGTGCCCTTTGATTCCTTGGCTAATATTCCATCTCTACATGTACCAGTTCTTCTTTGTCCACTCATCTGTTGATGGACCTTTTGGATGTTTCCATGTCTTGGTTATTGTAATGCTGGGGCAATGCACATTTGCCTGCCTGTGTCTTTCCAATTCTGCCTTCTTAGGTTATAGGCCCAGGAGTGGGCCTGCTGGATCACATGGTAGCAAAATGTTTACCTTGTAAAGGCACCTCCATTCTGTTCTCAGTCGTGGCATTTACCAGGTTATGTCCCACTTAAATTTGAGGGTATGCACTTCTCCACAACATATTCAGCATTTATTGTTTGTAGACTTTTTTTTGCTGATGTTTACTCTGACTAGTGTGAGTGGATACCTCTTTGTGGTTGGATTTCCATGCGTCTCATAATCCCTTGAAATTGAGCTTTCTGGCATGTCCTTTTTTTCTTCACACGGTGAGTACAGCTTACCTCTTCAAATTGTTTTTGTGGAGTATGTGTGACATTTAGAAATATTTTGGCCATTACATCCCTCAAGACATTTGGAGAGCAGGTTTCATTTACAGCCCTCCAGTACTGGTGCATATAAAGTGACCCTTAGCTCAGGTTTTAGAGCTCCTGTTGCAGGTAATGGCCAGAGGGCGGCAGCATTTCTGCTTTTCCCAGTCTGTTAACTTTGGAAACAGACCTTCCTGGCAGTGGTGTTCCTCGGTTATAAATTAGAGTAGAATGTGCCCGGATAAACCCCCAAAAGCTGATGTCTACTTACTTAGGTTTGTTCTCTAAATTGAATTTCTATTTTTTTTATTGGAGTCATATTCCATTGTGTACATGGACCACTACTTCTTTCGCATTCCTCTGTTGATGGACATTTTCATAGCTTTCAAGTGTTGGCTATGGTAAATATTGCTGGTGTGGAGGATTGCCAGCCTGTGTTTCTGTTTTGCGGTACATGGGCCTCTCACTGCCGTGGCACCTCCCATTGCAGAGCACAGGCTCCGGGCGTGCAGGCCCAGCGGACATAGCTCAAGGGACCAGCCACTCCGCGGCCTGTGGGATTTTCCCGAACCGGGGCATGAACCCATGTCCCCTGAATCTTCGGTGGACTCTCAACCACTGCGCCACCAGTAAAGCCCAGCCTGTGGCCTTTGGTTCCCATCCTCTCAGGCGATATGCCCAGCAGTGGGTATGCTTGATTGAATGGTAGCTCAGTATTTACCTTTTCAAGGCACCTCCTTTGTGTTTTCCTTACTGGCTCTTACCATGCCTCACGCTGAAACAAGGGTAGGTGTTTCTCCACAACCCCTTCAGCATTTATTTTTTGCAGATTTTTTGCTGATGGCCACTCTGACTGGTGTGAGCTGATAGGATTTTTGTAATTTGGGTTTGCATGTCTTTAATTATTCCTAATGTTCAGCATTTTTCCACACCTTTTGTAAAATTACTGTTAAAGAAAAAAATGAAAAAGACGGAGAGTACAATGAACCCCTTGAAATTGACTTCTTGGAAAGGTTGGCCTCTTTTGAAATTTTTGGTGAATTTTCGACCCCAGGATTGTTTTTGAGGGCAGGTGTCATTCAGAGGCCTGCAGTGAGTGTGAATATTTAGTGACCATTAGCACTGGGTTTAAAGCTGCTGTTGTGGGAAACGGCCACAAGGCGGCAGCATTTCTCCATTCCCAAATCTGCTTACTAGGGCAGCAGAGCTTTTCTGGAAGTCCTGTTCCTAGGTGGTGAATTTAACTGCAGTGAGCCAGGAGAATCCCTCATAAGTTTATGACACATTACTTCTTGATGGTTGTTTTAGCTTTTTGAATCGGGGTAATGATTAGAATATTGTCTGTCTTAGGTGTACACAATCTGGTTTATTTGTGCTTTACATATATATGTATATTCATGTACAGATCCACTTCCCATGTAAATTATTGCAGAGTGTTCCATAGACCTCCCTTGTTATATGGTCGGTCTTTTTGATATATGTATTTAATAGGTATTTGTACACGTATGGTAACCCTAATCTTAATTTTACCCTTCCCCCCCACCTTTCTTTTAAGTAAGCATAGTTTGTTTTCTATGTCTGTGAGTGTCTTTCTCTGTGGAAATATGTTCATTTGTGTCAGTTGCTAGATAACACCTATAAGTGATACCGTAAGTAGGATATGTCTTTTCCTTTCCGACTTACCTCATGTTCTGTGATTATCTCTAGGCTCATCTATGGTGCCTCAAAGAGCCGTGTTTCATTGTTTTCCATGGCTAATATTCCATTGTGTACATGGACCACTTCTTCTTTTTCCACTCCTCTGGTGCTGGACATTTTGGTTGCTTGCGTGTCTTGGCTAATGTGAAAATTCCTGCAGTGCAGCTGTTGAAGCCTGTGCCTTCTCGACTCTGGACTTCTCAGGTGAGAGGCTCAGCGGTGGGCCTGCTGAATGGAATGGTGGCTCAATTTTTACTTTCAAACGCAGCTCCTTTCTGTTCTCATTATTTGCTGTTTCCATTTTACATCTCACCAGCAGCTAGAGGGTACACAGTTCTCTAAAACCCCTTCAGCAGGTATTGTTTGTAGACTTTTAGCTGATGGTAGTTGACATGTGTGAGTTGAAACCTTTTGGGAGCTTGTATTTTCATGAGTCTGCTAATTCCTGATGTTGAGCTTTTATCCACTTTCCTCTTTTTTGAAAACGAGTGAGTAAAACTTACCACTCCATACTATCTCCTTGAAAAATTGGCAAGTTTTGAATTTTTTGGCCATTCCCTACCTCCGCACAATTGTTTAGGGCAGGTGTCCTTTAGAGCCCTGAGTCCTTTTGAATGTGAAGTGACCATTAGCTGTGGGTTTAAAGCCAGTCCTGTGGGAGACGGCCACAAGGCAGCAGCATTTCTACATTTCCAACTCTGGGGTTTTGGGCAACATAGCTTTCCTTGAAATCGTGTTAGTCAGCTGCAAAGTAGAGTGGAATGTGCCAGTGCAAACCCCCAAGAGCTTATATCTCCTAAATTGTTGTTTGTTTTTTAAATTTAAGTTTTTTTTATTATCAGAGCAAATTTGATAAAAATGTAGATTCTCCTAGGTGTTCAGTTTCTGGTTCATCCTATCAATGTATCTGTCTATTCCTCTTTGGATCCTTTCCCATGTATGTTATTATAGAGTGTTGAGGAGACCTCTCTTCGTATTCCATAGTTATTTTGCGATTATATATTTCATATGTGTTAGTATATGTCTGTAAACCCCCATATCCTTATTCATATATTGCTTACACCTTTCCATTTGGTAAAACGTAATTTGGTTTTCTGAATCTATGCGTGTCCTTGTCTTGGAAATTATTCCATGGGTATCAATTTTTAGGTAACACCTATAGGATGTCTGTCTTTTGGTTTCTTTCTCACTTCAAGTAGGGTGATGATCTCTAGATCTTGCTATGGTGGTGTCAGTGGCACTGTTCCATGCTTTTTCATGGCTAATATTCCATTGTGTACATGGACGACTTCTTCTTGGTGCATTTTCTGTTGATAGACATTTTGGTTTCTTCCAGGTCTTGGCTATGGTACATGTTGCTGCAGTGCAGGATTGCCAGCCTGTGTCTTTTGATTCTACTCAGGGGATAGGCACATGAGTGGGCCTACGAGATCACATGGTGGCTCCATGTTTACCCTTAAACCCTCCCCCATTCTGTTCTCCCTACTGACTCTTACCAGGTTACATCCCACCAGCAGCCAAAGGGTCCCCAGTTCTCTAAAAGCCCTTCAGCATTTATTCTTTGTAGACTTTTCTTGCTGATGATCATTCTGACGGCTGTGAGTTGCACGTTTTTGTACACTGGATTTGCATGGCTTTATTAATTCCTGACGTTCAGCCTTTTTCCTTTCTCGTTTTTTTTAACACAAAAAAATGAAAAACGTAACAGGAGACCAATGTGCATAACTTATGTCTCTTGAAACTGTCATTTTGAAACATGGATATATTTTTAATTTTTTGGTCGATATAGAAACCAGGATTTGTTTTCAAGGCAGGTGTGATTTACAGGCCTGCAGTTATTTTGAATATCAAGTGACCATTAGCGCCGGGATTAAAGCTGCTGTTGTGTGAAACGCCCACAAGGTGGCAGCAGTTCTCCTTTACCGAATCTGGTTACTAGGGCAACAGAGCCTCAATGAAAATCGTGTTCTAGGTTGTAATTTAGAATGGAATGTGCCAGGAAAAAGCCCCTTAATTTATGTCTCACTACTTCTTGTTCGTTTTTTTAATTAATTTATTTTTTTTTACCACAGCAATGTGGATTACAATGTTTGGCTTGTTCTAGGTGTGCAAGATGTGGTTCTTCTACACATAAACATATGTCTATTCTTCCTCGGATCCTTTCCCATGTACGTTATGACACAATGTTGATTAGTCCTCTCTTGGTATTCGGTAGGTTTTGGTGATTATATATTTCACCTGTGTTTGTATATGTCTGTTAACCACAATATCCTAATGTATCCATTCCTCACAAATTTCTATTGGTGAACCATAAATTTGTTTAATGAATCTGTGGTTCACCTTCTGTGTGGAAATACCTTCACTGGTATCAATGTATAGGTAACACGTATAAGTGATATCATACGCTATGTGCCTTTCTCTTTCTGTCTTACTACAAGTTTTGTGATTAACTCTAGACTCATCTACGGTGCTGCAAATGGCATTGTGCCCTTTGATTCCTTGGCTAATATTCCATCTCTACATGTACCAGTTCTTCTTTGTCCACTCATCTGTTGATGGACCTTTTGGATGTTTCCATGTCTTGGTTATTGTAATGCTGGGGCAATGCACATTTGCCTGCCTGTGTCTTTCCAATTCTGCCTTCTTAGGTTATAGGCCCAGGAGTGGGCCTGCTGGATCACATGGTAGCAAAATGTTTACCTTGTAAAGGCACCTCCATTCTGTTCTCAGTCGTGGCATTTACCAGGTTATGTCCCACTTAAATTTGAGGGTATGCACTTCTCCACAACATATTCAGCATTTATTGTTTGTAGACTTTTTTTTGCTGATGTTTACTCTGACTAGTGTGAGTGGATACCTCTTTGTGGTTGGATTTCCATGCGTCTCATAATCCCTTGAAATTGAGCTTTCTGGCATGTCCTTTTTTTCTTCACACGGTGAGTACAGCTTACCTCTTCAAATTGTTTTTGTGGAGTATGTGTGACATTTAGAAATATTTTGGCCATTACATCCCTCAAGACATTTGGAGAGCAGGTTTCATTTACAGCCCTCCAGTACTGGTGCATATAAAGTGACCCTTAGCTCAGGTTTTAGAGCTCCTGTTGCAGGTAATGGCCAGAGGGCGGCAGCATTTCTGCTTTTCCCAGTCTGTTAACTTTGGAAACAGACCTTCCTGGCAGTGGTGTTCCTCGGTTATAAATTAGAGTAGAATGTGCCCGGATAAACCCCCAAAAGCTGATGTCTACTTACTTAGGTTTGTTCTCTAAATTGAATTTCTATTTTTTTTATTGGAGTCATATTCCATTGTGTACATGGACCACTACTTCTTTCGCATTCCTCTGTTGATGGACATTTTCATAGCTTCCAAGTGTTGGCTATGGTAAATATTGCTGGTGTGGAGGATTGCCAGCCTGTGTTTCTGTTTTGCGGTACATGGGCCTCTCACTGCCGTGGCACCTCCCATTGCAGAGCACAGGCTCCGGGCGTGCAGGCCCAGCGGACATAGCTCAAGGGACCAGCCACTCCGCGGCCTGTGGGATTTTCCCGAACCGGGGCATGAACCCATGTCCCCTGAATCTTCGGTGGACTCTCAACCACTGCGCCACCAGTAAAGCCCAGCCTGTGGCCTTTGGTTCCCATCCTCTCAGGCGATATGCCCAGCAGTGGGTATGCTTGATTGAATGGTAGCTCAGTATTTACCTTTTCAAGGCACCTCCTTTGTGTTTTCCTTACTGGCTCTTACCATGCCTCACGCTGAAACAAGGGTAGGTGTTTCTCCACAACCCCTTCAGCATTTATTTTTTGCAGATTTTTTGCTGATGGCCACTCTGACTGGTGTGAGCTGATAGGATTTTTGTAATTTGGGTTTGCATGTCTTTAATTATTCCTAATGTTCAGCATTTTTCCACACCTTTTGTAAAATTACTGTTAAAGAAAAAAATGAAAAAGACGGAGAGTACAATGAACCCCTTGAAATTGACTTCTTGGAAAGGTTGGCCTCTTTTGAAATTTTTGGTGAATTTTCGACCCCAGGATTGTTTTTGAGGGCAGGTGTCATTCAGAGGCCTGCAGTGAGTGTGAATATTTAGTGACCATTAGCACTGGGTTTAAAGCTGCTGTTGTGGGAAACGGCCACAAGGCGGCAGCATTTCTCCATTCCCAAATCTGCTTACTAGGGCAGCAGAGCTTTTCTGGAAGTCCTGTTCCTAGGTGGTGAATTTAACTGCAGTGAGCCAGGAGAATCCCTCATAAGTTTATGACACATTACTTCTTGATGGTTGTTTTAGCTTTTTGAATCGGGGTAATGATTAGAATATTGTCTGTCTTAGGTGTACACAATCTGGTTTATTTGTGCTTTACATATATATGTATATTCATGTACAGATCCACTTCCCATGTAAATTATTGCAGAGTGTTCCATAGACCTCCCTTGTTATATGGTCGGTCTTTTTGATATATGTATTTAATAGGTATTTGTACACGTATGGTAACCCTAATCTTAATTTTACCCTTCCCCCCCACCTTTCTTTTAAGTAAGCATAGTTTGTTTTCTATGTCTGTGAGTGTCTTTCTCTGTGGAAATATGTTCATTTGTGTCAGTTGCTAGATAACACCTATAAGTGATACCGTAAGTAGGATATTTCTTTTCCTTTCCGACTTACCTCATGTTCTGTGATTATCTCTAGGCTCATCTATGGTGCCTCAAAGAGCCGTGTTTCATTGTTTTCCATGGCTAATATTCCATTGTGTACATGGACCACTTCTTCTTTTTCCACTCCTCTGGTGCTGGACATTTTGGTTGCTTGCGTGTCTTGGCTAATGTGAAAATTCCTGCAGTGCAGCTGTTGAAGCCTGTGCCTTCTCGACTCTGGACTTCTCAGGTGAGAGGCTCAGCGGTGGGCCTGCTGAATGGAATGGTGGCTCAATTTTTACTTTCAAACGCAGCTCCTTTCTGTTCTCATTATTTGCTGTTTCCATTTTACATCTCACCAGCAGCTAGAGGGTACACAGTTCTCTAAAACCCCTTCAGCAGGTATTGTTTGTAGACTTTTAGCTGATGGTAGTTGACATGTGTGAGTTGAAACCTTTTGGGAGCTTGTATTTTCATGAGTCTGCTAATTCCTGATGTTGAGCTTTTATCCACTTTCCTCTTTTTTGAAAACGAGTGAGTAAAACTTACCACTCCATACTATCTCCTTGAAAAATTGGCAAGTTTTGAATTTTTTGGCCATTCCCTACCTCCGCACAATTGTTTAGGGCAGGTGTCCTTTAGAGCCCTGAGTCCTTTTGAATGTGAAGTGACCATTAGCTGTGGGTTTAAAGCCAGTCCTGTGGGAGACGGCCACAAGGCAGCAGCATTTCTACATTTCCAACTCTGGGGTTTTGGGCAACATAGCTTTCCTTGAAATCGTGTTAGTCAGCTGCAAAGTAGAGTGGAATGTGCCAGTGCAAACCCCCAAGAGCTTATATCTCCTAAATTGTTGTTTGTTTTTTAAATTTAAGTTTTTTTTATTATCAGAGCAAATTTGATAAAAATGTAGATTCTCCTAGGTGTTCAGTTTCTGGTTCATCCTATCAATGTATCTGTCTATTCCTCTTTGGATCCTTTCCCATGTATGTTATTATAGAGTGTTGAGGAGACCTCTCTTCGTATTCCATAGTTATTTTGCGATTATATATTTCATATGTGTTAGTATATGTCTGTAAACCCCCATATCCTTATTCATATATTGCTTACACCTTTCCATTTGGTAAAACGTAATTTGGTTTTCTGAATCTATGCGTGTCCTTGTCTTGGAAATTATTCCATGGGTATCAATTTTTAGGTAACACCTATAGGATGTCTGTCTTTTGGTTTCTTTCTCACTTCAAGTAGGGTGATGATCTCTAGATCTTGCTATGGTGGTGTCAGTGGCACTGTTCCATGCTTTTTCATGTCTAATATTCCATTGTGTACATGGACGACTTCTTCTTGGTGCATTTTCTGTTGATAGACATTTTGGTTTCTTCCAGGTCTTGGCTATGGTACATGTTGCTGCAGTGCAGGATTGCCAGCCTGTGTCTTTTGATTCTACTCAGGGGATAGGCACATGAGTGGGCCTACGAGATCACATGGTGGCTCCATGTTTACCCTTAAACCCTCCCCCATTCTGTTCTCCCTACTGACTCTTACCAGGTTACATCCCACCAGCAGCCAAAGGGTCCCCAGTTCTCTAAAAGCCCTTCAGCATTTATTCTTTGTAGACTTTTCTTGCTGATGATCATTCTGACGGCTGTGAGTTGCACGTTTTTGTACACTGGATTTGCATGGCTTTATTAATTCCTGACGTTCAGCCTTTTTCCTTTCTCGTTTTTTTTAACACAAAAAAATGAAAAACGTAACAGGAGACCAATGTGCATAACTTATGTCTCTTGAAACTGTCATTTTGAAACATGGATATATTTTTAATTTTTTGGTCGATATAGAAACCAGGATTTGTTTTCAAGGCAGGTGTGATTTACAGGCCTGCAGTTATTTTGAATATCAAGTGACCATTAGCGCCGGGATTAAAGCTGCTGTTGTGTGAAACGCCCACAAGGTGGCAGCAGTTCTCCTTTACCGAATCTGGTTACTAGGGCAACAGAGCCTCAATGAAAATCGTGTTCTAGGTTGTAATTTAGAATGGAATGTGCCAGGAAAAAGCCCCTTAATTTATGTCTCACTACTTCTTGTTCGTTTTTTTAATTAATTTATTTTTTTTTACCACAGCAATGTGGATTACAATGTTTGGCTTGTTCTAGGTGTGCAAGATGTGGTTCTTCTACACATAAACATATGTCTATTCTTCCTCGGATCCTTTCCCATGTACGTTATGACACAATGTTGATTAGTCTTCTCTTGGTATTCGGTAGGTTTTGGTGATTATATATTTCACCTGTGTTTGTATATGTCTGTTAAGCACAATATCCTAATGTATCCATTCCTCACAAATTTCTATTGGTGAACCATAAATTTGTTTAATGAATCTGTGGTTCACCTTCTGTGTGGAAATACCTTCACTGGTATCAATGTATAGGTAACACGTATAAGTGATATCATACGCTATGTGCCTTTCTCTTTCTGTCTTACTACAAGTTTTGTGATTAACTCTAGACTCATCTACGGTGCTGCAAATGGCATTGTGCCCTTTGATTCCTTGGCTAATATTCCATCTCTACATGTACCAGTTCTTCTTTGTCCACTCATCTGTTGATGGACCTTTTGGATGTTTCCATGTCTTGGTTATTGTAATGCTGGGGCAATGCACATTTGCCTGCCTGTGTCTTTCCAATTCTGCCTTCTTAGGTTATAGGCCCAGGAGTGGGCCTGCTGGATCACATGGTAGCAAAATGTTTACCTTGTAAAGGCACCTCCATTCTGTTCTCAGTCGTGGCATTTACCAGGTTATGTCCCACTTAAATTTGAGGGTATGCACTTCTCCACAACATATTCAGCATTTATTGTTTGTAGACATTTTTTTGCTGATGTTTACTCTGACTAGTGTGAGTGGATACCTCTTTGTGGTTGGATTTCCATGCGTCTCATAATCCCTTGAAATTGAGCTTTCTGGCATGTCCTTTTTTTCTTCACACGGTGAGTACAGCTTACCTCTTCAAATTGTTTTTGTGGAGTATGTGTGACATTTAGAAATATTTTGGCCATTACATCCCTCAAGACATTTGGAGAGCAGGTTTCATTTACAGCCCTCCAGTACTGGTGCATATAAAGTGACCCTTAGCTCAGGTTTTAGAGCTCCTGTTGCAGGTAATGGCCAGAGGGCGGCAGCATTTCTGCTTTTCCCAGTCTGTTAACTTTGGAAACAGACCTTCCTGGCAGTGGTGTTCCTCGGTTATAAATTAGAGTAGAATGTGCCCGGATAAACCCCCAAAAGCTGATGTCTACTTACTTAGGTTTGTTCTCTAAATTGAATTTCTATTTTTTTTATTGGAGTCATATTCCATTGTGTACATGGACCACTACTTCTTTCGCATTCCTCTGTTGATGGACATTTTCATAGCTTTCAAGTGTTGGCTATGGTAAATATTGCTGGTGTGGAGGATTGCCAGCCTGTGTTTCTGTTTTGCGGTACATGGGCCTCTCACTGCCGTGGCACCTCCCATTGCAGAGCACAGGCTCCGGGCGTGCAGGCCCAGCGGACATAGCTCAAGGGACCAGCCACTCCGCGGCCTGTGGGATTTTCCCGAACCGGGGCATGAACCCATGTCCCCTGAATCTTCGGTGGACTCTCAACCACTGCGCCACCAGTAAAGCCCAGCCTGTGGCCTTTGGTTCCCATCCTCTCAGGCGATATGCCCAGCAGTGGGTATGCTTGATTGAATGGTAGCTCAGTATTTACCTTTTCAAGGCACCTCCTTTGTGTTTTCCTTACTGGCTCTTACCATGCCTCACGCTGAAACAAGGGTAGGTGTTTCTCCACAACCCCTTCAGCATTTATTTTTTGCAGATTTTTTGCTGATGGCCACTCTGACTGGTGTGAGCTGATAGGATTTTTGTAATTTGGGTTTGCATGTCTTTAATTATTCCTAATGTTCAGCATTTTTCCACACCTTTTGTAAAATTACTGTTAAAGAAAAAAATGAAAAAGACGGAGAGTACAATGAACCCCTTGAAATTGACTTCTTGGAAAGGTTGGCCTCTTTTGAAATTTTTGGTGAATTTTCGACCCCAGGATTGTTTTTGAGGGCAGGTGTCATTCAGAGGCCTGCAGTGAGTGTGAATATTTAGTGACCATTAGCACTGGGTTTAAAGCTGCTGTTGTGGGAAACGGCCACAAGGCGGCAGCATTTCTCCATTCCCAAATCTGCTTACTAGGGCAGCAGAGCTTTTCTGGAAGTCCTGTTCCTAGGTGGTGAATTTAACTGCAGTGAGCCAGGAGAATCCCTCATAAGTTTATGACACATTACTTCTTGATGGTTGTTTTAGCTTTTTGAATCGGGGTAATGATTAGAATATTGTCTGTCTTAGGTGTACACAATCTGGTTTATTTGTGCTTTACATATATATGTATATTCATGTACAGATCCACTTCCCATGTAAATTATTGCAGAGTGTTCCATAGACCTCCCTTGTTATATGGTCGGTCTTTTTGATATATGTATTTAATAGGTATTTGTACACGTATGGTAACCCTAATCTTAATTTTACCCTTCCCCCCCACCTTTCTTTTAAGTAAGCATAGTTTGTTTTCTATGTCTGTGAGTGTCTTTCTCTGTGGAAATATGTTCATTTGTGTCAGTTGCTAGATAACGCCTATAAGTGATACCGTAAGTAGGATATGTCTTTTCCTTTCCGACTTACCTCATGTTCTGTGATTATCTCTAGGCTCATCTATGGTGCCTCAAAGAGCCGTGTTTCATTGTTTTCCATGGCTAATATTCCATTGTGTACATGGACCACTTCTTCTTTTTCCACTCCTCTGGTGCTGGACATTTTGGTTGCTTGCGTGTCTTGGCTAATGTGAAAATTCCTGCAGTGCAGCTGTTGAAGCCTGTGCCTTCTCGACTCTGGACTTCTCAGGTGAGAGGCTCAGCGGTGGGCCTGCTGAATGGAATGGTGGCTCAATTTTTACTTTCAAACGCAGCTCCTTTCTGTTCTCATTATTTGCTGTTTCCATTTTACATCTCACCAGCAGCTAGAGGGTACACAGTTCTCTAAAACCCCTTCAGCAGGTATTGTTTGTAGACTTTTAGCTGATGGTAGTTGACATGTGTGAGTTGAAACCTCTTGGGAGCTTGTATTTTCATGAGTCTGCTAATTCCTGATGTTGAGCTTTTATCCACTTTCCTCTTTTTTGAAAACGAGTGAGTAAAACTTACCACTCCATACTATCTCCTTGAAAAATTGGCAAGTTTTGAATTTTTTGGCCATTCCCTACCTCCGCACAATTGTTTAGGGCAGGTGTCCTTTAGAGCCCTGAGTCCTTTTGAATGTGAAGTGACCATTAGCTGTGGGTTTAAAGCCAGTCCTGTGGGAGACGGCCACAAGGCAGCAGCATTTCTACATTTCCAACTCTGGGGTTTTGGGCAACATAGCTTTCCTTGAAATCGTGTTAGTCAGCTGCAAAGTAGAGTGGAATGTGCCAGTGCAAACCCCCAAGAGCTTATATCTCCTAAATTGTTGTTTGTTTTTTAAATTTAAGTTTTTTTTATTATCAGAGCAAATTTGATAAAAATGTAGATTCTCCTAGGTGTTCAGTTTCTGGTTCATCCTATCAATGTATCTGTCTATTCCTCTTTGGATCCTTTCCCATGTATGTTATTATAGAGTGTTGAGGAGACCTCTCTTCGTATTCCATAGTTATTTTGCGATTATATATTTCATATGTGTTAGTATATGTCTGTAAACCCCCATATCCTTATTCATATATTGCTTACACCTTTCCATTTGGTAAAACGTAATTTGGTTTTCTGAATCTATGCGTGTCCTTGTCTTGGAAATTATTCCATGGGTATCAATTTTTAGGTAACACCTATAGGATGTCTGTCTTTTGGTTTCTTTCTCACTTCAAGTAGGGTGATGATCTCTAGATCTTGCTATGGTGGTGTCAGTGGCACTGTTCCATGCTTTTTCATGTCTAATATTCCATTGTGTACATGGACGACTTCTTCTTGGTGCATTTTCTGTTGATAGACATTTTGGTTTCTTCCAGGTCTTGGCTATGGTACATGTTGCTGCAGTGCAGGATTGCCAGCCTGTGTCTTTTGATTCTACTCAGGGGATAGGCACATGAGTGGGCCTACGAGATCACATGGTGGCTCCATGTTTACCCTTAAACCCTCCCCCATTCTGTTCTCCCTACTGACTCTTACCAGGTTACATCCCACCAGCAGCCAAAGGGTCCCCAGTTCTCTAAAAGCCCTTCAGCATTTATTCTTTGTAGACTTTTCTTGCTGATGATCATTCTGACGGCTGTGAGTTGCACGTTTTTGTACACTGGATTTGCATGGCTTTATTAATTCCTGACGTTCAGCCTTTTTCCTTTCTCGTTTTTTTTAACACAAAAAAATGAAAAACGTAACAGGAGACCAATGTGCATAACTTATGTCTCTTGAAACTGTCATTTTGAAACATGGATATATTTTTAATTTTTTGGTCGATATAGAAACCAGGATTTGTTTTCAGGGCAGGTGTGATTTACAGGCCTGCAGTTATTTTGAATATCAAGTGACCATTAGCGCTGGGATTAAAGCTGCTGTTGTGTGAAACGCCCACAAGGTGGCAGCAGTTCTCCTTTACCGAATCTGGTTACTAGGGCAACAGAGCCTCAATGAAAATCGTGTTCTAGGTTGTAATTTAGAATGGAATGTGCCAGGAAAAAGCCCCTTAATTTATGTCTCACTACTTCTTGTTCGTTTTTTTAATTAATTTATTTTTTTTTACCACAGCAATGTGGATTACAATGTTTGGCTTGTTCTAGGTGTGCAAGATGTGGTTCTTCTACACATAAACATATGTCTATTCTTCCTCGGATCCTTTCCCATGTACGTTATGACACAATGTTGATTAGTCTTCTCTTGGTATTCGGTAGGTTTTGGTGATTATATATTTCACCTGTGTTTGTATATGTCTGTTAACCACAATATCCTAATGTATCCATTCCTCACAAATTTCTATTGGTGAACCATAAATTTGTTTAATGAATCTGTGGTTCACCTTCTGTGTGGAAATACCTTCACTGGTATCAATGTATAGGTAACACGTATAAGTGATATCATACGCTATGTGCCTTTCTCTTTCTGTCTTACTACAAGTTTTGTGATTAACTCTAGACTCATCTACGGTGCTGCAAATGGCATTGTGCCCTTTGATTCCTTGGCTAATATTCCATCTCTACATGTACCAGTTCTTCTTTGTCCACTCATCTGTTGATGGACCTTTTGGATGTTTCCATGTCTTGGTTATTGTAATGCTGGGGCAATGCACATTTGCCTGCCTGTGTCTTTCCAATTCTGCCTTCTTAGGTTATAGGCCCAGGAGTGGGCCTGCTGGATCACATGGTAGCAAAATGTTTACCTTGTAAAGGCACCTCCATTCTGTTCTCAGTCGTGGCATTTACCAGGTTATGTCCCACTTAAATTTGAGGGTATGCACTTCTCCACAACATATTCAGCATTTATTGTTTGTAGACTTTTTTTTGCTGATGTTTACTCTGACTAGTGTGAGTGGATACCTCTTTGTGGTTGGATTTCCATGCGTCTCATAATCCCTTGAAATTGAGCTTTCTGGCATGTCCTTTTTTTCTTCACACGGTGAGTACAGCTTACCTCTTCAAATTGTTTTTGTGGAGTATGTGTGACATTTAGAAATATTTTGGCCATTACATCCCTCAAGACATTTGGAGAGCAGGTTTCATTTACAGCCCTCCAGTACTGGTGCATATAAAGTGACCCTTAGCTCAGGTTTTAGAGCTCCTGTTGCAGGTAATGGCCAGAGGGCGGCAGCATTTCTGCTTTTCCCAGTCTGTTAACTTTGGAAACAGACCTTCCTGGCAGTGGTGTTCCTCGGTTATAAATTAGAGTAGAATGTGCCCGGATAAACCCCCAAAAGCTGATGTCTACTTACTTAGGTTTGTTCTCTAAATTGAATTTCTATTTTTTTTATTGGAGTCATATTCCATTGTGTACATGGACCACTACTTCTTTCGCATTCCTCTGTTGATGGACATTTTCATAGCTTTCAAGTGTTGGCTATGGTAAATATTGCTGGTGTGGAGGATTGCCAGCCTGTGTTTCTGTTTTGCGGTACATGGGCCTCTCACTGCCGTGGCACCTCCCATTGCAGAGCACAGGCTCCGGGCGTGCAGGCCCAGCGGACATAGCTCAAGGGACCAGCCACTCCGCAGCCTGTGGGATTTTCCCGAACCGGGGCATGAACCCATGTCCCCTGAATCTTCGGTGGACTCTCAACCACTGCGCCACCAGTAAAGCCCAGCCTGTGGCCTTTGGTTCCCATCCTCTCAGGCGATATGCCCAGCAGTGGGTATGCTTGATTGAATGGTAGCTCAGTATTTACCTTTTCAAGGCACCTCCTTTGTGTTTTCCTTACTGGCTCTTACCATGCCTCACGCTGAAACAAGGGTAGGTGTTTCTCCACAACCCCTTCAGCATTTATTTTTTGCAGATTTTTTGCTGATGGCCACTCTGACTGGTGTGAGCTGATAGGATTTTTGTAATTTGGGTTTGCATGTCTTTAATTATTCCTAATGTTCAGCATTTTTCCACACCTTTTGTAAAATTACTGTTAAAGAAAAAAATGAAAAAGACGGAGAGTACAATGAACCCCTTGAAATTGACTTCTTGGAAAGGTTGGCCTCTTTTGAAATTTTTGGTGAATTTTCGACCCCAGGATTGTTTTTGAGGGCAGGTGTCATTCAGAGGCCTGCAGTGAGTGTGAATATTTAGTGACCATTAGCACTGGGTTTAAAGCTGCTGTTGTGGGAAACGGCCACAAGGCGGCAGCATTTCTCCATTCCCAAATCTGCTTACTAGGGCAGCAGAGCTTTTCTGGAAGTCCTGTTCCTAGGTGGTGAATTTAACTGCAGTGAGCCAGGAGAATCCCTCATAAGTTTATGACACATTACTTCTTGATGGTTGTTTTAGCTTTTTGAATCGGGGTAATGATTAGAATATTGTCTGTCTTAGGTGTACACAATCTGGTTTATTTGTGCTTTACATATATATGTATATTCATGTACAGATCCACTTCCCATGTAAATTATTGCAGAGTGTTCCATAGACCTCCCTTGTTATATGGTCGGTCTTTTTGATATATGTATTTAATAGGTATTTGTACACGTATGGTAACCCTAATCTTAATTTTACCCTTCCCCCCCACCTTTCTTTTAAGTAAGCATAGTTTGTTTTCTATGTCTGTGAGTGTCTTTCTCTGTGGAAATATGTTCATTTGTGTCAGTTGCTAGATAACGCCTATAAGTGATACCGTAAGTAGGATATGTCTTTTCCTTTCCGACTTACCTCATGTTCTGTGATTATCTCTAGGCTCATCTATGGTGCCTCAAAGAGCCGTGTTTCATTGTTTTCCATGGCTAATATTCCATTGTGTACATGGACCACTTCTTCTTTTTCCACTCCTCTGGTGCTGGACATTTTGGTTGCTTGCGTGTCTTGGCTAATGTGAAAATTCCTGCAGTGCAGCTGTTGAAGCCTGTGCCTTCTCGACTCTGGACTTCTCAGGTGAGAGGCTCAGCGGTGGGCCTGCTGAATGGAATGGTGGCTCAATTTTTACTTTCAAACGCAGCTCCTTTCTGTTCTCATTATTTGCTGTTTCCATTTTACATCTCACCAGCAGCTAGAGGGTACACAGTTCTCTAAAACCCCTTCAGCAGGTATTGTTTGTAGACTTTTAGCTGATGGTAGTTGACATGTGTGAGTTGAAACCTTTTGGGAGCTTGTATTTTCATGAGTCTGCTAATTCCTGATGTTGAGCTTTTATCCACTTTCCTCTTTTTTGAAAATGAGTGAGTAAAACTTACCACTCCATACTATCTCCTTGAAAAATTGGCAAGTTTTGAATTTTTTGGCCATTCCCTACCTCCGCACAATTGTTTAGGGCAGGTGTCCTTTAGAGCCCTGAGTCCTTTTGAATGTGAAGTGACCATTAGCTGTGGGTTTAAAGCCAGTCCTGTGGGAGACGGCCACAAGGCAGCAGCATTTCTACATTTCCAACTCTGGGGTTTTGGGCAACATAGCTTTCCTTGAAATCGTGTTAGTCAGCTGCAAAGTAGAGTGGAATGTGCCAGTGCAAACCCCCAAGAGCTTATATCTCCTAAATTGTTGTTTGTTTTTTAAATTTAAGTTTTTTTTATTATCAGAGCAAATTTGATAAAAATGTAGATTCTCCTAGGTGTTCAGTTTCTGGTTCATCCTATCAATGTATCTGTCTATTCCTCTTTGGATCCTTTCCCATGTATGTTATTATAGAGTGTTGAGGAGACCTCTCTTCGTATTCCATAGTTATTTTGCGATTATATATTTCATATGTGTTAGTATATGTCTGTAAACCCCCATATCCTTATTCATATATTGCTTACACCTTTCCATTTGGTAAAACGTAATTTGGTTTTCTGAATCTATGCGTGTCCTTGTCTTGGAAATTATTCCATGGGTATCAATTTTTAGGTAACACCTATAGGATGTCTGTCTTTTGGTTTCTTTCTCACTTCAAGTAGGGTGATGATCTCTAGATCTTGCTATGGTGGTGTCAGTGGCACTGTTCCATGCTTTTTCATGTCTAATATTCCATTGTGTACATGGACGACTTCTTCTTGGTGCATTTTCTGTTGATAGACATTTTGGTTTCTTCCAGGTCTTGGCTATGGTACATGTTGCTGCAGTGCAGGATTGCCAGCCTGTGTCTTTTGATTCTACTCAGGGGATAGGCACATGAGTGGGCCTACGAGATCACATGGTGGCTCCATGTTTACCCTTAAACCCTCCCCCATTCTGTTCTCCCTACTGACTCTTACCAGGTTACATCCCACCAGCAGCCAAAGGGTCCCCAGTTCTCTAAAAGCCCTTCAGCATTTATTCTTTGTAGACTTTTCTTGCTGATGATCATTCTGACGGCTGTGAGTTGCACGTTTTTGTACACTGGATTTGCATGGCTTTATTAATTCCTGACGTTCAGCCTTTTTCCTTTCTCGTTTTTTTTAACACAAAAAAATGAAAAACGTAACAGGAGACCAATGTGCATAACTTATGTCTCTTGAAACTGTCATTTTGAAACATGGATATATTTTTAATTTTTTAGTCGATATAGAAACCAGGATTTGTTTTCAGGGCAGGTGTGATTTACAGGCCTGCAGTTATTTTGAATATCAAGTGACCATTAGCGCTGGGATTAAAGCTGCTGTTGTGTGAAACGCCCACAAGGTGGCAGCAGTTCTCCTTTACCGAATCTGGTTACTAGGGCAACAGAGCCTCAATGAAAATCGTGTTCTAGGTTGTAATTTAGAATGGAATGTGCCAGGAAAAAGCCCCTTAATTTATGTCTCACTACTTCTTGTTCGTTTTTTTAATTAATTTATTTTTTTTTACCACAGCAATGTGGATTACAATGTTTGGCTTGTTCTAGGTGTGCAAGATGTGGTTCTTCTACACATAAACATATGTCTATTCTTCCTCGGATCCTTTCCCATGTACGTTATGACACAATGTTGATTAGTCTTCTCTTGGTATTCGGTAGGTTTTGGTGATTATATATTTCACCTGTGTTTGTATATGTCTGTTAACCACAATATCCTAATGTATCCATTCCTCACAAATTTCTATTGGTGAACCATAAATTTGTTTAATGAATCTGTGGTTCACCTTCTGTGTGGAAATACCTTCACTGGTATCAATGTATAGGTAACACGTATAAGTGATATCATACGCTATGTGCCTTTCTCTTTCTGTCTTACTACAAGTTTTGTGATTAACTCTAGACTCATCTACGGTGCTGCAAATGGCATTGTGCCCTTTGATTCCTTGGCTAATATTCCATCTCTACATGTACCAGTTCTTCTTTGTCCACTCATCTGTTGATGGACCTTTTGGATGTTTCCATGTCTTGGTTATTGTAATGCTGGGGCAATGCACATTTGCCTGCCTGTGTCTTTCCAATTCTGCCTTCTTAGGTTATAGGCCCAGGAGTGGGCCTGCTGGATCACATGGTAGCAAAATGTTTACCTTGTAAAGGCACCTCCATTCTGTTCTCAGTCGTGGCATTTACCAGGTTATGTCCCACTTAAATTTGAGGGTATGCACTTCTCCACAACATATTCAGCATTTATTGTTTGTAGACTTTTTTTTGCTGATGTTTACTCTGACTAGTGTGAGTGGATACCTCTTTGTGGTTGGATTTCCATGCGTCTCATAATCCCTTGAAATTGAGCTTTCTGGCATGTCCTTTTTTTCTTCACACGGTGAGTACAGCTTACCTCTTCAAATTGTTTTTGTGGAGTATGTGTGACATTTAGAAATATTTTGGCCATTACATCCCTCAAGACATTTGGAGAGCAGGTTTCATTTACAGCCCTCCAGTACTGGTGCATATAAAGTGACCCTTAGCTCAGGTTTTAGAGCTCCTGTTGCAGGTAATGGCCAGAGGGCGGCAGCATTTCTGCTTTTCCCAGTCTGTTAACTTTGGAAACAGACCTTCCTGGCAGTGGTGTTCCTCGGTTATAAATTAGAGTAGAATGTGCCCGGATAAACCCCCAAAAGCTGATGTCTACTTACTTAGGTTTGTTCTCTAAATTGAATTTCTATTTTTTTATTGGAGTCATATTCCATTGTGTACATGGACCACTACTTCTTTCGCATTCCTCTGTTGATGGACATTTTCATAGCTTTCAAGTGTTGGCTATGGTAAATATTGCTGGTGTGGAGGATTGCCAGCCTGTGTTTCTGTTTTGCGGTACATGGGCCTCTCACTGCCGTGGCACCTCCCATTGCAGAGCACAGGCTCCGGGCGTGCAGGCCCAGCGGACATAGCTCAAGGGACCAGCCACTCCGCAGCCTGTGGGATTTTCCCGAACCGGGGCATGAACCCATGTCCCCTGAATCTTCGGTGGACTCTCAACCACTGCGCCACCAGTAAAGCCCAGCCTGTGGCCTTTGGTTCCCATCCTCTCAGGCGATATGCCCAGCAGTGGGTATGCTTGATTGAATGGTAGCTCAGTATTTACCTTTTCAAGGCACCTCCTTTGTGTTTTCCTTACTGGCTCTTACCATGCCTCACGCTGAAACAAGGGTAGGTGTTTCTCCACAACCCCTTCAGCATTTATTTTTTGCAGATTTTTTGCTGATGGCCACTCTGACTGGTGTGAGCTGATAGGATTTTTGTAATTTGGGTTTGCATGTCTTTAATTATTCCTAATGTTCAGCATTTTTCCACACCTTTTGTAAAATTACTGTTAAAGAAAAAAATGAAAAAGACGGAGAGTACAATGAACCCCTTGAAATTGACTTCTTGGAAAGGTTGGCCTCTTTTGAAATTTTTGGTGAATTTTCGACCCCAGGATTGTTTTTGAGGGCAGGTGTCATTCAGAGGCCTGCAGTGAGTGTGAATATTTAGTGACCATTAGCACTGGGTTTAAAGCTGCTGTTGTGGGAAACGGCCACAAGGCGGCAGCATTTCTCCATTCCCAAATCTGCTTACTAGGGCAGCAGAGCTTTTCTGGAAGTCCTGTTCCTAGGTGGTGAATTTAACTGCAGTGAGCCAGGAGAATCCCTCATAAGTTTATGACACATTACTTCTTGATGGTTGTTTTAGCTTTTTGAATCGGGGTAATGATTAGAATATTGTCTGTCTTAGGTGTACACAATCTGGTTTATTTGTGCTTTACATATATATGTATATTCATGTACAGATCCACTTCCCATGTAAATTATTGCAGAGTGTTCCATAGACCTCCCTTGTTATATGGTCGGTCTTTTTGATATATGTATTTAATAGGTATTTGTACACGTATGGTAACCCTAATCTTAATTTTACCCTTCCCCCCCACCTTTCTTTTAAGTAAGCATAGTTTGTTTTCTATGTCTGTGAGTGTCTTTCTCTGTGGAAATATGTTCATTTGTGTCAGTTGCTAGATAACGCCTATAAGTGATACCGTAAGTAGGATATGTCTTTTCCTTTCCGACTTACCTCATGTTCTGTGATTATCTCTAGGCTCATCTATGGTGCCTCAAAGAGCCGTGTTTCATTGTTTTCCATGGCTAATATTCCATTGTGTACATGGACCACTTCTTCTTTTTCCACTCCTCTGGTGCTGGACATTTTGGTTGCTTGCGTGTCTTGGCTAATGTGAAAATTCCTGCAGTGCAGCTGTTGAAGCCTGTGCCTTCTCGACTCTGGACTTCTCAGGTGAGAGGCTCAGCGGTGGGCCTGCTGAATGGAATGGTGGCTCAATTTTTACTTTCAAACGCAGCTCCTTTCTGTTCTCATTATTTGCTGTTTCCATTTTACATCTCACCAGCAGCTAGAGGGTACACAGTTCTCTAAAACCCCTTCAGCAGGTATTGTTTGTAGACTTTTAGCTGATGGTAGTTGACATGTGTGAGTTGAAACCTTTTGGGAGCTTGTATTTTCATGAGTCTGCTAATTCCTGATGTTGAGCTTTTATCCACTTTCCTCTTTTTTGAAAACGAGTGAGTAAAACTTACCACTCCATACTATCTCCTTGAAAAATTGGCAAGTTTTGAATTTTTTGGCCATTCCCTACCTCCGCACAATTGTTTAGGGCAGGTGTCCTTTAGAGCCCTGAGTCCTTTTGAATGTGAAGTGACCATTAGCTGTGTGTTTAAAGCCAGTCCTGTGGGAGACGGCCACAAGGCAGCAGCATTTCTACATTTCCAACTCTGGGGTTTTGGGCAACATAGCTTTCCTTGAAATCGTGTTAGTCAGCTGCAAAGTAGAGTGGAATGTGCCAGTGCAAACCCCCAAGAGCTTATATCTCCTAAATTGTTGTTTGTTTTTTAAATTTAAGTTTTTTTTATTATCAGAGCAAATTTGATAAAAATGTAGATTCTCCTAGGTGTTCAGTTTCTGGTTCATCCTATCAATGTATCTGTCTATTCCTCTTTGGATCCTTTCCCATGTATGTTATTATAGAGTGTTGAGGAGACCTCTCTTCGTATTCCATAGTTATTTTGCGATTATATATTTCATATGTGTTAGTATATGTCTGTAAACCCCCATATCCTTATTCATATATTGCTTACACCTTTCCATTTGGTAAAACGTAATTTGGTTTTCTGAATCTATGCGTGTCCTTGTCTTGGAAATTATTCCATGGGTATCAATTTTTAGGTAACACCTATAGGATGTCTGTCTTTTGGTTTCTTTCTCACTTCAAGTAGGGTGATGATCTCTAGATCTTGCTATGGTGGTGTCAGTGGCACTGTTCCATGCTTTTTCATGTCTAATATTCCATTGTGTACATGGACGACTTCTTCTTGGTGCATTTTCTGTTGATAGACATTTTGGTTTCTTCCAGGTCTTGGCTATGGTACATGTTGCTGCAGTGCAGGATTGCCAGCCTGTGTCTTTTGATTCTACTCAGGGGATAGGCACATGAGTGGGCCTACGAGATCACATGGTGGCTCCATGTTTACCCTTAAACCCTCCCCCATTCTGTTCTCCCTACTGACTCTTACCAGGTTACGTCCCACCAGCAGCCAAAGGGTCCCCAGTTCTCTAAAAGCCCTTCAGCATTTATTCTTTGTAGACTTTTCTTGCTGATGATCATTCTGACGGCTGTGAGTTGCACGTTTTTGTACACTGGATTTGCATGGCTTTATTAATTCCTGACGTTCAGCCTTTTTCCTTTCTCGTTTTTTTTAACACAAAAAAATGAAAAACGTAACAGGAGACCAATGTGCATAACTTATGTCTCTTGAAACTGTCATTTTGAAACATGGATATATTTTTAATTTTTTAGTCGATATAGAAACCAGGATTTGTTTTCAGGGCAGGTGTGATTTACAGGCCTGCAGTTATTTTGAATATCAAGTGACCATTAGCGCTGGGATTAAAGCTGCTGTTGTGTGAAACGCCCACAAGGTGGCAGCAGTTCTCCTTTACCGAATCTGGTTACTAGGGCAACAGAGCCTCAATGAAAATCGTGTTCTAGGTTGTAATTTAGAATGGAATGTGCCAGGAAAAAGCCCCTTAATTTATGTCTCACTACTTCTTGTTCGTTTTTTTAATTAATTTATTTTTTTTTACCACAGCAATGTGGATTACAATGTTTGGCTTGTTCTAGGTGTGCAAGATGTGGTTCTTCTACACATAAACATATGTCTATTCTTCCTCGGATCCTTTCCCATGTACGTTATGACACAATGTTGATTAGTCTTCTCTTGGTATTCGGTAGGTTTTGGTGATTATATATTTCACCTGTGTTTGTATATGTCTGTTAACCACAATATCCTAATGTATCCATTCCTCACAAATTTCTATTGGTGAACCATAAATTTGTTTAATGAATCTGTGGTTCACCTTCTGTGTGGAAATACCTTCACTGGTATCAATGTATAGGTAACACGTATAAGTGATATCATACGCTATGTGCCTTTCTCTTTCTGTCTTACTACAAGTTTTGTGATTAACTCTAGACTCATCTACGGTGCTGCAAATGGCATTGTGCCCTTTGATTCCTTGGCTAATATTCCATCTCTACATGTACCAGTTCTTCTTTGTCCACTCATCTGTTGATGGACCTTTTGGATGTTTCCATGTCTTGGTTATTGTAATGCTGGGGCAATGCACATTTGCCTGCCTGTGTCTTTCCAATTCTGCCTTCTTAGGTTATAGGCCCAGGAGTGGGCCTGCTGGATCACATGGTAGCAAAATGTTTACCTTGTAAAGGCACCTCCATTCTGTTCTCAGTCGTGGCATTTACCAGGTTATGTCCCACTTAAATTTGAGGGTATGCACTTCTCCACAACATATTCAGCATTTATTGTTTGTAGACTTTTTTTTGCTGATGTTTACTCTGACTAGTGTGAGTGGATACCTCTTTGTGGTTGGATTTCCATGCGTCTCATAATCCCTTGAAATTGAGCTTTCTGGCATGTCCTTTTTTTCTTCACACGGTGAGTACAGCTTACCTCTTCAAATTGTTTTTGTGGAGTATGTGTGACATTTAGAAATATTTTGGCCATTACATCCCTCAAGACATTTGGAGAGCAGGTTTCATTTACAGCCCTCCAGTACTGGTGCATATAAAGTGACCCTTAGCTCAGGTTTTAGAGCTCCTGTTGCAGGTAATGGCCAGAGGGCGGCAGCATTTCTGCTTTTCCCAGTCTGTTAACTTTGGAAACAGACCTTCCTGGCAGTGGTGTTCCTCGGTTATAAATTAGAGTAGAATGTGCCCGGATAAACCCCCAAAAGCTGATGTCTACTTACTTAGGTTTGTTCTCTAAATTGAATTTCTATTTTTTTATTGGAGTCATATTCCATTGTGTACATGGACCACTACTTCTTTCGCATTCCTCTGTTGATGGACATTTTCATAGCTTTCAAGTGTTGGCTATGGTAAATATTGCTGGTGTGGAGGATTGCCAGCCTGTGTTTCTGTTTTGCGGTACATGGGCCTCTCACTGCCGTGGCACCTCCCATTGCAGAGCACAGGCTCCGGGCGTGCAGGCCCAGTGGACATAGCTCAAGGGACCAGCCACTCCGCGGCCTGTGGGATTTTCCCGAACCGGGGCATGAACCCATGTCCCCTGAATCTTCGGTGGACTCTCAACCACTGCGCCACCAGTAAAGCCCAGCCTGTGGCCTTTGGTTCCCATCCTCTCAGGCGATATGCCCAGCAGTGGGTATGCTTGATTGAATGGTAGCTCAGTATTTACCTTTTCAAGGCACCTCCTTTGTGTTTTCCTTACTGGCTCTTACCATGCCTCACGCTGAAACAAGGGTAGGTGTTTCTCCACAACCCCTTCAGCATTTATTTTTTGCAGATTTTTTGCTGATGGCCACTCTGACTGGTGTGAGCTGATAGGATTTTTGTAATTTGGGTTTGCATGTCTTTAATTATTCCTAATGTTCAGCATTTTTCCACACCTTTTGTAAAATTACTGTTAAAGAAAAAAATGAAAAAGACGGAGAGTACAATGAACCCCTTGAAATTGACTTCTTGGAAAGGTTGGCCTCTTTTGAAATTTTTGGTGAATTTTCGACCCCAGGATTGTTTTTGAGGGCAGGTGTCATTCAGAGGCCTGCAGTGAGTGTGAATATTTAGTGACCATTAGCACTGGGTTTAAAGCTGCTGTTGTGGGAAACGGCCACAAGGCGGCAGCATTTCTCCATTCCCAAATCTGCTTACTAGGGCAGCAGAGCTTTTCTGGAAGTCCTGTTCCTAGGTGGTGAATTTAACTGCAGTGAGCCAGGAGAATCCCTCATAAGTTTATGACACATTACTTCTTGATGGTTGTTTTAGCGTTTTGAATCGGGGTAATGATTAGAATATTGTCTGTCTTAGGTGTACACAATCTGGTTTATTTGTGCTTTACATATATATGTATATTCATGTACAGATCCACTTCCCATGTAAATTATTGCAGAGTGTTCCATAGACCTCCCTTGTTATATGGTCGGTCTTTTTGATATATGTATTTAATAGGTATTTGTACACGTATGGTAACCCTAATCTTAATTTTACCCTTCCCCCCCACCTTTCTTTTAAGTAAGCATAGTTTGTTTTCTATGTCTGTGAGTGTCTTTCTCTGTGGAAATATGTTCATTTGTGTCAGTTGCTAGATAACGCCTATAAGTGATACCGTAAGTAGGATATGTCTTTTCCTTTCCGACTTACCTCATGTTCTGTGATTATCTCTAGGCTCATCTATGGTGCCTCAAAGAGCCGTGTTTCATTGTTTTCCATGGCTAATATTCCATTGTGTACATGGACCACTTCTTCTTTTTCCACTCCTCTGGTGCTGGACATTTTGGTTGCTTGCGTGTCTTGGCTAATGTGAAAATTCCTGCAGTGCAGCTGTTGAAGCCTGTGCCTTCTCGACTCTGGACTTCTCAGGTGAGAGGCTCAGCGGTGGGCCTGCTGAATGGAATGGTGGCTCAATTTTTACTTTCAAACGCAGCTCCTTTCTGTTCTCATTATTTGCTGTTTCCATTTTACATCTCACCAGCAGCTAGAGGGTACACAGTTCTCTAAAACCCCTTCAGCAGGTATTGTTTGTAGACTTTTAGCTGATGGTAGTTGACATGTGTGAGTTGAAACCTTTTGGGAGCTTGTATTTTCATGAGTCTGCTAATTCCTGATGTTGAGCTTTTATCCACTTTCCTCTTTTTTGAAAACGAGTGAGTAAAACTTACCACTCCATACTATCTCCTTGAAAAATTGGCAAGTTTTGAATTTTTTGGCCATTCCCTACCTCCGCACAATTGTTTAGGGCAGGTGTCCTTTAGAGCCCTGAGTCCTTTTGAATGTGAAGTGACCATTAGCTGTGGGTTTAAAGCCAGTCCTGTGGGAGACGGCCACAAGGCAGCAGCATTTCTACATTTCCAACTCTGGGGTTTTGGGCAACATAGCTTTCCTTGAAATCGTGTTAGTCAGCTGCAAAGTAGAGTGGAATGTGCCAGTGCAAACCCCCAAGAGCTTATATCTCCTAAATTGTTGTTTGTTTTTTAAATTTAAGTTTTTTTTATTATCAGAGCAAATTTGATAAAAATGTAGATTCTCCTAGGTGTTCAGTTTCTGGTTCATCCTATCAATGTATCTGTCTATTCCTCTTTGGATCCTTTCCCATGTATGTTATTATAGAGTGTTGAGGAGACCTCTCTTCGTATTCCATAGTTATTTTGCGATTATATATTTCATATGTGTTAGTATATGTCTGTAAACCCCCATATCCTTATTCATATATTGCTTACACCTTTCCATTTGGTAAAACGTAATTTGGTTTTCTGAATCTATGCGTGTCCTTGTCTTGGAAATTATTCCATGGGTATCAATTTTTAGGTAACACCTATAGGATGTCTGTCTTTTGGTTTCTTTCTCACTTCAAGTAGGGTGATGATCTCTAGATCTTGCTATGGTGGTGTCAGTGGCACTGTTCCATGCTTTTTCATGGCTAATATTCCATTGTGTACATGGACGACTTCTTCTTGGTGCACTTTCTGTTGATAGACATTTTGGTTTCTTCCAGGTCTTGGCTATGGTACATGTTGCTGCAGTGCAGGATTGCCAGCCTGTGTCTTTTGATTCTACTCAGGGGATAGGCACATGAGTGGGCCTACGAGATCACATGGTGGCTCCATGTTTACCCTTAAACCCTCCCCCATTCTGTTCTCCCTACTGACTCTTACCAGGTTACATCCCACCAGCAGCCAAAGGGTCCCCAGTTCTCTAAAAGCCCTTCAGCATTTATTCTTTGTAGACTTTTCTTGCTGATGATCATTCTGACGGCTGTGAGTTGCACGTTTTTGTACACTGGATTTGCATGGCTTTATTAATTCCTGACGTTCAGCCTTTTTCCTTTCTCGTTTTTTTTAACACAAAAAAATGAAAAACGTAACAGGAGACCAATGTGCATAACTTATGTCTCTTGAAACTGTCATTTTGAAACATGGATATATTTTTAATTTTTTGGTCGATATAGAAACCAGGATTTGTTTTCAGGGCAGGTGTGATTTACAGGCCTGCAGTTATTTTGAATATCAAGTGACCATTAGCGCTGGGATTAAAGCTGCTGTTGTGTGAAACGCCCACAAGGTGGCAGCAGTTCTCCTTTACCGAATCTGGTTACTAGGGCAACAGAGCCTCAATGAAAATCGTGTTCTAGGTTGTAATTTAGAATGGAATGTGCCAGGAAAAAGCCCCTTAATTTATGTCTCACTACTTCTTGTTCGTTTTTTTAATTAATTTATTTTTTTTTACCACAGCAATGTGGATTACAATGTTTGGCTTGTTCTAGGTGTGCAAGATGTGGTTCTTCTACACATAAACATATGTCTATTCTTCCTCGGATCCTTTCCCATGTACGTTATGACACAATGTTGATTAGTCTTCTCTTGGTATTCGGTAGGTTTTGGTGATTATATATTTCACCTGTGTTTGTATATGTCTGTTAACCACAATATCCTAATGTATCCATTCCTCACAAATTTCTATTGGTGAACCATAAATTTGTTTAATGAATCTGTGGTTCACCTTCTGTGTGGAAATACCTTCACTGGTATCAATGTATAGGTAACACGTATAAGTGATATCATACGCTATGTGCCTTTCTCTTTCTGTCTTACTACAAGTTTTGTGATTAACTCTAGACTCATCTACGGTGCTGCAAATGGCATTGTGCCCTTTGATTCCTTGGCTAATATTCCATCTCTACATGTACCAGTTCTTCTTTGTCCACTCATCTGTTGATGGACCTTTTGGATGTTTCCATGTCTTGGTTATTGTAATGCTGGGGCAATGCACATTTGCCTGCCTGTGTCTTTCCAATTCTGCCTTCTTAGGTTATAGGCCCAGGAGTGGGCCTGCTGGATCACATGGTAGCAAAATGTTTACCTTGTAAAGGCACCTCCATTCTGTTCTCAGTCGTGGCATTTACCAGGTTATGTCCCACTTAAATTTGAGGGTATGCACTTCTCCACAACATATTCAGCATTTATTGTTTGTAGACTTTTTTTTGCTGATGTTTACTCTGACTAGTGTGAGTGGATACCTCTTTGTGGTTGGATTTCCATGCGTCTCATAATCCCTTGAAATTGAGCTTTCTGGCATGTCCTTTTTTTCTTCACACGGTGAGTACAGCTTACCTCTTCAAATTGATTTTGTGGAGTATGTGTGACATTTAGAAATATTTTGGCCATTACATCCCTCAAGACATTTGGAGAGCAGGTTTCATTTACAGCCCTCCAGTACTGGTGCATATAAAGTGACCCTTAGCTCAGGTTTTAGAGCTCCTGTTGCAGGTAATGGCCAGAGGGCGGCAGCATTTCTGCTTTTCCCAGTCTGTTAACTTTGGAAACAGACCTTCCTGGCAGTGGTGTTCCTCGGTTATAAATTAGAGTAGAATGTGCCCGGATAAACCCCCAAAAGCTGATGTCTACTTACTTAGGTTTGTTCTCTAAATTGAATTTCTATTTTTTTTATTGGAGTCATATTCCATTGTGTACATGGACCACTACTTCTTTCGCATTCCTCTGTTGATGGACATTTTCATAGCTTTCAAGTGTTGGCTATGGTAAATATTGCTGGTGTGGAGGATTGCCAGCCTGTGTTTCTGTTTTGCGGTACATGGGCCTCTCACTGCCGTGGCACCTCCCATTGCAGAGCACAGGCTCCGGGCGTGCAGGCCCAGCGGACATAGCTCAAGGGACCAGCCACTCCGCGGCCTGTGGGATTTTCCCGAACCGGGGCATGAACCCATGTCCCCTGAATCTTCGGTGGACTCTCAACCACTGCGCCACCAGTAAAGCCCAGCCTGTGGCCTTTGGTTCCCATCCTCTCAGGTGATATGCCCAGCAGTGGGTATGCTTGATTGAATGGTAGCTCAGTATTTACCTTTTCAAGGCACCTCCTTTGTGTTTTCCTTACTGGCTCTTACCATGCCTCACGCTGAAACAAGGGTAGGTGTTTCTCCACAACCCCTTCAGCATTTATTTTTTGCAGATTTTTTGCTGATGGCCACTCTGACTGGTGTGAGCTGATAGGATTTTTGTAATTTGGGTTTGCATGTCTTTAATTATTCCTAATGTTCAGCATTTTTCCACACCTTTTGTAAAATTACTGTTAAAGAAAAAAATGAAAAAGACGGAGAGTACAATGAACCCCTTGAAATTGACTTCTTGGAAAGGTTGGCCTCTTTTGAAATTTTTGGTGAATTTTCGACCCCAGGATTGTTTTTGAGGGCAGGTGTCATTCAGAGGCCTGAAGTGAGTGTGAATATTTAGTGACCATTAGCACTGGGTTTAAAGCTGCTGTTGTGGGAAACGGCCACAAGGCGGCAGCATTTCTCCATTCCCAAATCTGCTTACTAGGGCAGCAGAGCTTTTCTGGAAGTCCTGTTCCTAGGTGGTGAATTTAACTGCAGTGAGCCAGGAGAATCCCTCATAAGTTTATGACACATTACTTCTTGATGGTTGTTTTAGCTTTTTGAATCGGGGTAATGATTAGAATATTGTCTGTCTTAGGTGTACACAATCTGGTTTATTTGTGCTTTACATATATATGTATATTCATGTACAGATCCACTTCCCATGTAAATTATTGCAGAGTGTTCCATAGACCTCCCTTGTTATATGGTCGGTCTTTTTGATATATGTATTTAATAGGTATTTGTACACGTATGGTAACCCTAATCTTAATTTTACCCTTCCCCCCCACCTTTCTTTTAAGTAAGCATAGTTTGTTTTCTATGTCTGTGAGTGTCTTTCTCTGTGGAAATATGTTCATTTGTGTCAGTTGCTAGATAACGCCTATAAGTGATACCGTAAGTAGGATATGTCTTTTCCTTTCCGACTTACCTCATGTTCTGTGATTATCTCTAGGCTCATCTATGGTGCCTCAAAGAGCCGTGTTTCATTGTTTTCCATGGCTAATATTCCATTGTGTACATGGACCACTTCTTCTTTTTCCACTCCTCTGGTGCTGGACATTTTGGTTGCTTGCGTGTCTTGGCTAATGTGAAAATTCCTGCAGTGCAGCTGTTGAAGCCTGTGCCTTCTCGACTCTGGACTTCTCAGGTGAGAGGCTCAGCGGTGGGCCTGCTGAATGGAATGGTGGCTCAATTTTTACTTTCAAACGCAGCTCCTTTCTGTTCTCATTATTTGCTGTTTCCATTTTACATCTCACCAGCAGCTAGAGGGTACACAGTTCTCTAAAACCCCTTCAGCAGGTATTGTTTGTAGACTTTTAGCTGATGGTAGTTGACATGTGTGAGTTGAAACCTTTTGGGAGCTTGTATTTTCATGAGTCTGCTAATTCCTGATGTTGAGCTTTTATCCACTTTCCTCTTTTTTGAAAACGAGTGAGTAAAACTTACCACTCCATACTATCTCCTTGAAAAATTGGCAAGTTTTGAATTTTTTGGCCATTCCCTACCTCCGCACAATTGTTTAGGGCAGGTGTCCTTTAGAGCCCTGAGTCCTTTTGAATGTGAAGTGACCATTAGCTGTGGGTTTAAAGCCAGTCCTGTGGGAGACGGCCACAAGGCAGCAGCATTTCTACATTTCCAACTCTGGGGTTTTGGGCAACATAGCTTTCCTTGAAATCGTGTTAGTCAGCTGCAAAGTAGAGTGGAATGTGCCAGTGCAAACCCCCAAGAGCTTATATCTCCTAAATTGTTGTTTGTTTTTTAAATTTAAGTTTTTTTTATTATCAGAGCAAATTTGATAAAAATGTAGATTCTCCTAGGTGTTCAGTTTCTGGTTCATCCTATCAATGTATCTGTCTATTCCTCTTTGGATCCTTTCCCATGTATGTTATTATAGAGTGTTGAGGAGACCTCTCTTCGTATTCCATAGTTATTTTGCGATTATATATTTCATATGTGTTAGTATATGTCTGTAAACCCCCATATCCTTATTCATATATTGCTTACACCTTTCCATTTGGTAAAACGTAATTTGGTTTTCTGAATCTATGCGTGTCCTTGTCTTGGAAATTATTCCATGGGTATCAATTTTTAGGTAACACCTATAGGATGTCTGTCTTTTGGTTTCTTTCTCACTTCAAGTAGGGTGATGATCTCTAGATCTTGCTATGGTGGTGTCAGTGGCACTGTTCCATGCTTTTTCATGGCTAATATTCCATTGTGTACATGGACGACTTCTTCTTGGTGCATTTTCTGTTGATAGACATTTTGGTTTCTTCCAGGTCTTGGCTATGGTACATGTTGCTGCAGTGCAGGATTGCCAGCCTGTGTCTTTTGATTCTACTCAGGGGATAGGCACATGAGTGGGCCTACGAGATCACATGGTGGCTCCATGTTTACCCTTAAACCCTCCCCCATTCTGTTCTCCCTACTGACTCTTACCAGGTTACATCCCACCAGCAGCCAAAGGGTCCCCAGTTCTCTAAAAGCCCTTCAGCATTTATTCTTTGTAGACTTTTCTTGCTGATGATCATTCTGACGGCTGTGAGTTGCACGTTTTTGTACACTGGATTTGCATGGCTTTATTAATTCCTGACGTTCAGCCTTTTTCCTTTCTCGTTTTTTTTAACACAAAAAAATGAAAAACGTAACAGGAGACCAATGTGCATAACTTATGTCTCTTGAAACTGTCATTTTGAAACATGGATATATTTTTAATTTTTTGGTCGATATAGAAACCAGGATTTGTTTTCAGGGCAGGTGTGATTTACAGGCCTGCAGTTATTTTGAATATCAAGTGACCATTAGCGCTGGGATTAAAGCTGCTGTTGTGTGAAACGCCCACAAGGTGGCAGCAGTTCTCCTTTACCGAATCTGGTTACTAGGGCAACAGAGCCTCAATGAAAATCGTGTTCTAGGTTGTAATTTAGAATGGAATGTGCCAGGAAAAAGCCCCTTAATTTATGTCTCACTACTTCTTGTTCGTTTTTTTAATTAATTTATTTTTTTTTACCACAGCAATGTGGATTACAATGTTTGGCTTGTTCTAGGTGTGCAAGATGTGGTTCTTCTACACATAAACATATGTCTATTCTTCCTCGGATCCTTTCCCATGTACGTTATGACACAATGTTGATTAGTCTTCTCTTGGTATTCGGTAGGTTTTGGTGATTATATATTTCACCTGTGTTTGTATATGTCTGTTAACCACAATATCCTAATGTATCCATTCCTCACAAATTTCTATTGGTGAACCATAAATTTGTTTAATGAATCTGTGGTTCACCTTCTGTGTGGAAATACCTTCACTGGTATCAATGTATAGGTAACACGTATAAGTGATATCATACGCTATGTGCCTTTCTCTTTCTGTCTTACTACAAGTTTTGTGATTAACTCTAGACTCATCTACGGTGCTGCAAATGGCATTGTGCCCTTTGATTCCTTGGCTAATATTCCATCTCTACATGTACCAGTTCTTCTTTGTCCACTCATCTGTTGATGGACCTTTTGGATGTTTCCATGTCTTGGTTATTGTAATGCTGGGGCAATGCACATTTGCCTGCCTGTGTCTTTCCAATTCTGCCTTCTTAGGTTATAGGCCCAGGAGTGGGCCTGCTGGATCACATGGTAGCAAAATGTTTACCTTGTAAAGGCACCTCCATTCTGTTCTCAGTCGTGGCATTTACCAGGTTATGTCCCACTTAAATTTGAGGGTATGCACTTCTCCACAACATATTCAGCATTTATTGTTTGTAGACTTTTTTTTGCTGATGTTTACTCTGACTAGTGTGAGTGGATACCTCTTTGTGGTTGGATTGCCATGCGTCTCATAATCCCTTGAAATTGAGCTTTCTGGCATGTCCTTTTTTTCTTCACACGGTGAGTACAGCTTACCTCTTCAAATTGATTTTGTGGAGTATGTGTGACATTTAGAAATATTTTGGCCATTACATCCCTCAAGACATTTGGAGAGCAGGTTTCATTTACAGCCCTCCAGTACTGGTGCATATAAAGTGACCCTTAGCTCAGGTTTTAGAGCTCCTGTTGCAGGTAATGGCCAGAGGGCGGCAGCATTTCTGCTTTTCCCAGTCTGTTAACTTTGGAAACAGACCTTCCTGGCAGTGGTGTTCCTCGGTTATAAATTAGAGTAGAATGTGCCCGGATAAACCCCCAAAAGCTGATGTCTACTTACTTAGGTTTGTTCTCTAAATTGAATTTCTATTTTTTTTATTGGAGTCATATTCCATTGTGTACATGGACCACTACTTCTTTCGCATTCCTCTGTTGATGGACATTTTCATAGCTTTCAAGTGTTGGCTATGGTAAATATTGCTGGTGTGGAGGATTGCCAGCCTGTGTTTCTGTTTTGCGGTACATGGGCCTCTCACTGCCGTGGCACCTCCCATTGCAGAGCACAGGCTCCGGGCGTGCAGGCCCAGCGGACATAGCTCAAGGGACCAGCCACTCCGCGGCCTGTGGGATTTTCCCGAACCGGGGCATGAACCCATGTCCCCTGAATCTTCGGTGGACTCTCAACCACTGCGCCACCAGTAAAGCCCAGCCTGTGGCCTTTGGTTCCCATCCTCTCAGGCGATATGCCCAGCAGTGGGTATGCTTGATTGAATGGTAGCTCAGTATTTACCTTTTCAAGGCACCTCCTTTGTGTTTTCCTTACTGGCTCTTACCATGCCTCACGCTGAAACAAGGGTAGGTGTTTCTCCACAACCCCTTCAGCATTTATTTTTTGCAGATTTTTTGCTGATGGCCACTCTGACTGGTGTGAGCTGATAGGATTTTTGTAATTTGGGTTTGCATGTCTTTAATTATTCCTAATGTTCAGCATTTTTCCACACCTTTTGTAAAATTACTGTTAAAGAAAAAAATGAAAAAGACGGAGAGTACAATGAACCCCTTGAAATTGACTTCTTGGAAAGGTTGGCCTCTTTTGAAATTTTTGGTGAATTTTCGACCCCAGGATTGTTTTTGAGGGCAGGTGTCATTCAGAGGCCTGAAGTGAGTGTGAATATTTAGTGACCATTAGCACTGGGTTTAAAGCTGCTGTTGTGGGAAACGGCCACAAGGCGGCAGCATTTCTCCATTCCCAAATCTGCTTACTAGGGCAGCAGAGCTTTTCTGGAAGTCCTGTTCCTAGGTGGTGAATTTAACTGCAGTGAGCCAGGAGAATCCCTCATAAGTTTATGACACATTACTTCTTGATGGTTGTTTTAGCTTTTTGAATCGGGGTAATGATTAGAATATTGTCTGTCTTAGGTGTACACAATCTGGTTTATTTGTGCTTTACATATATATGTATATTCATGTACAGATCCACTTCCCATGTAAATTATTGCAGAGTGTTCCATAGACCTCCCTTGTTATATGGTCGGTCTTTTTGATATATGTATTTAATAGGTATTTGTACACGTATGGTAACCCTAATCTTAATTTTACCCTTCCCCCCCACCTTTCTTTTAAGTAAGCATAGTTTGTTTTCTATGTCTGTGAGTGTCTTTCTCTGTGGAAATATGTTCATTTGTGTCAGTTGCTAGATAACGCCTATAAGTGATACCGTAAGTAGGATATGTCTTTTCCTTTCCGACTTACCTCATGTTCTGTGATTATCTCTAGGCTCATCTATGGTGCCTCAAAGAGCCGTGTTTCATTGTTTTCCATGGCTAATATTCCATTGTGTACATGGACCACTTCTTCTTTTTCCACTCCTCTGGTGCTGGACATTTTGGTTGCTTGCGTGTCTTGGCTAATGTGAAAATTCCTGCAGTGCAGCTGTTGAAGCCTGTGCCTTCTCGACTCTGGACTTCTCAGGTGAGAGGCTCAGCGGTGGGCCTGCTGAATGGAATGGTGGCTCAATTTTTACTTTCAAACGCAGCTCCTTTCTGTTCTCATTATTTGCTGTTTCCATTTTACATCTCACCAGCAGCTAGAGGGTACACAGTTCTCTAAAACCCCTTCAGCAGGTATTGTTTGTAGACTTTTAGCTGATGGTAGTTGACATGTGTGAGTTGAAACCTTTTGGGAGCTTGTATTTTCATGAGTCTGCTAATTCCTGATGTTGAGCTTTTATCCACTTTCCTCTTTTTTGAAAACGAGTGAGTAAAACTTACCACTCCATACTATCTCCTTGAAAAATTGGCAAGTTTTGAATTTTTTGGCCATTCCCTACCTCCGCACAATTGTTTAGGGCAGGTGTCCTTTAGAGCCCTGAGTCCTTTTGAATGTGAAGTGACCATTAGCTGTGGGTTTAAAGCCAGTCCTGTGGGAGACGGCCACAAGGCAGCAGCATTTCTACATTTCCAACTCTGGGGTTTTGGGCAACATAGCTTTCCTTGAAATCGTGTTAGTCAGCTGCAAAGTAGAGTGGAATGTGCCAGTGCAAACCCCCAAGAGCTTATATCTCCTAAATTGTTGTTTGTTTTTTAAATTTAAGTTTTTTTTATTATCAGAGCAAATTTGATAAAAATGTAGATTCTCCTAGGTGTTCAGTTTCTGGTTCATCCTATCAATGTATCTGTCTATTCCTCTTTGGATCCTTTCCCATGTATGTTATTATAGAGTGTTGAGGAGACCTCTCTTCGTATTCCATAGTTATTTTGCGATTATATATTTCATATGTGTTAGTATATGTCTGTAAACCCCCATATCCTTATTCATATATTGCTTACACCTTTCCATTTGGTAAAACGTAATTTGGTTTTCTGAATCTATGCGTGTCCTTGTCTTGGAAATTATTCCATGGGTATCAATTTTTAGGTAACACCTATAGGATGTCTGTCTTTTGGTTTCTTTCTCACTTCAAGTAGGGTGATGATCTCTAGATCTTGCTATGGTGGTGTCAGTGGCACTGTTCCATGCTTTTTCATGGCTAATATTCCATTGTGTACATGGACGACTTCTTCTTGGTGCATTTTCTGTTGATAGACATTTTGGTTTCTTCCAGGTCTTGGCTATGGTACATGTTGCTGCAGTGCAGGATTGCCAGCCTGTGTCTTTTGATTCTACTCAGGGGATAGGCACATGAGTGGGCCTACGAGATCACATGGTGGCTCCATGTTTACCCTTAAACCCTCCCCCATTCTGTTCTCCCTACTGACTCTTACCAGGTTACATCCCACCAGCAGCCAAAGGGTCCTCAGTTCTCTAAAAGCCCTTCAGCATTTATTCTTTGTAGACTTTTCTTGCTGATGATCATTCTGACGGCTGTGAGTTGCACGTTTTTGTACACTGGATTTGCATGGCTTTATTAATTCCTGACGTTCAGCCTTTTTCCTTTCTCGTTTTTTTTAACACAAAAAAATGAAAAACGTAACAGGAGACCAATGTGCATAACTTATGTCTCTTGAAACTGTCATTTTGAAACATGGATATATTTTTAATTTTTTGGTCGATATAGAAACCAGGATTTGTTTTCAAGGCAGGTGTGATTTACAGGCCTGCAGTTATTTTGAATATCAAGTGACCATTAGCGCTGGGATTAAAGCTGCTGTTGTGTGAAACGCCCACAAGGTGGCAGCAGTTCTCCTTTACCGAATCTGGTTACTAGGGCAACAGAGCCTCAATGAAAATCGTGTTCTAGGTTGTAATTTAGAATGGAATGTGCCAGGAAAAAGCCCCTTAATTTATGTCTCACTACTTCTTGTTCGTTTTTTTAATTAATTTATTTTTTTTTACCACAGCAATGTGGATTACAATGTTTGGCTTGTTCTAGGTGTGCAAGATGTGGTTCTTCTACACATAAACATATGTCTATTCTTCCTCGGATCCTTTCCCATGTACGTTATGACACAATGTTGATTAGTCTTCTCTTGGTATTCGGTAGGTTTTGGTGATTATATATTTCACCTGTGTTTGTATATGTCTGTTAACCACAATATCCTAATGTATCCATTCCTCACAAATTTCTATTTGTGAACCATAAATTTGTTTAATGAATCTGTGGTTCACCTTCTGTGTGGAAATACCTTCACTGGTATCAATGTATAGGTAACACGTATAAGTGATATCATACGCTATGTGCCTTTCTCTTTCTGTCTTACTACAAGTTTTGTGATTAACTCTAGACTCATCTACGGTGCTGCAAATGGCATTGTGCCCTTTGATTCCTTGGCTAATATTCCATCTCTACATGTACCAGTTCTTCTTTGTCCACTCATCTGTTGATGGACCTTTTGGATGTTTCCATGTCTTGGTTATTGTAATGCTGGGGCAATGCACATTTGCCTGCCTGTGTCTTTCCAATTCTGCCTTCTTAGGTTATAGGCCCAGGAGTGGGCCTGCTGGATCACATGGTAGCAAAATGTTTACCTTGTAAAGGCACCTCCATTCTGTTCTCAGTCGTGGCATTTACCAGGTTATGTCCCACTTAAATTTGAGGGTATGCACTTCTCCACAACATATTCAGCATTTATTGTTTGTAGACTTTTTTTTGCTGATGTTTACTCTGACTAGTGTGAGTGGATACCTCTTTGTGGTTGGATTGCCATGCGTCTCATAATCCCTTGAAATTGAGCTTTCTGGCATGTCCTTTTTTTCTTCACACGGTGAGTATAGCTTACCTCTTCAAATTGTTTTTGTGGAGTATGTGTGACATTTAGAAATATTTTGGCCATTACATCCCTCAAGACATTTGGAGAGCAGGTTTCATTTACAGCCCTCCAGTACTGGTGCATATAAAGTGACCCTTAGCTCAGGTTTTAGAGCTCCTGTTGCAGGTAAAGACCAGGGGACGGCAGCATTTCTGCTTTTCCCAGTCTGTTAACTTTGGAAACAGACCTTCCTGGCAGTGGTGTTCCTCGGTTATAAATTAGAGTAGAATGTGCCCGGATAAACCCCCAAAAGCTGATGTCTACTTACTTAGGTTTGTTCTCTAAATTGAATTTCTATTTTTTTTATTGGAGTCATATTCCATTGTGTACATGGACCACTACTTCTTTCGCATTCCTCTGTTGATGGACATTTTCATAGCTTCCAAGTGTTGGCTATGGTAAATATTGCTGGTGTGGAGGATTGCCAGCCTGTGTTTCTGTTTTGCGGTACATGGGCCTCTCACTGCCGTGGCACCTCCCATTGCAGAGCACAGGCTCCGGGCGTGCAGGCCCAGCGGCCATAGCTCAAGGGATCAGCCACTCCGCGGCCTGTGGGATTTTCCCGAACCGGGGCATGAACCCATGTCCCCTGAATCTTCGGTGGACTCTCAACCACTGCGCCACCAGTAAAGCCCAGCCTGTGGCCTTTGGTTCCCATCCTCTCAGGCGATATGCCCAGCAGTGGGTATGCTTGATTGAATGGTAGCTCAGTATTTACCTTTTCAAGGCACCTCCTTTGTGTTTTCCTTACTGGCTCTTACCATGCCTCACGCTGAAACAAGGGTAGGTGTTTCTCCACAACCCCTTCAGCATTTATTTTTTGCAGATTTTTTGCTGATGGCCACTCTGACTGGTGTGAGCTGATAGGATTTTTGTAATTTGGGTTTGCATGTCTTTAATTATTCCTAATGTTCAGCATTTTTCCACACCTTTTGTAAAATTACTGTTAAAGAAAAAAATGAAAAAGACGGAGAGTACAATGAACCCCTTGAAATTGACTTCTTGAAAGGTTGGCCTCTTTTGAAATTTTTGGTGAATTTTCGACCCCAGGATTGTTTTTGAGGGCAGGTGTCATTCAGAGGCCTGCAGTGAGTGTGAATATTTAGTGACCATTAGCACTGGGTTTAAAGCTGCTGTTGTGGGAAACGGCCACAAGGCGGCAGCATTTCTCCATTCCCAAATCTGCTTACTAGGGCAGCAGAGCCTTTCTGGAAGTCCTGTTCCTAGGTGGTGAATTTAACTGCAATGAGCCAGGAGAATCCCTCATAAGTTTATGACACATTACTTCTTGATGGTTGTTTTAGCTTTTTGAATCGGGGTAATGATTAGAATATTGTCTGTCTTAGGTGTACACAATCTGGTTTATTTGTGCTTTACATATATATGTATATTCATGTACAGATCCACTTCCCATGTAAATTATTGCAGAGTGTTCCATAGACCTCCCTTGTTATATGGTCGGTCTTTTTGATATATGTATTTAATAGGTATTTGTACACGTATGGTAACCCTAATCTTAATTTTACCCTTACCCCCCACCTTTCTTTTAAGTAAGCATAGTTTGTTTTCTATGTCTGTGAGTGTCTTTCTCTGTGGAAATATGTTCATTTGTGTCAGTTGCTAGATAACGCCTATAAGTGATACCGTAAGTAGGATATGTCTTTTCCTTTCCGACTTACCTCATGTTCTGTGATTATCTCTAGGCTCATCTATGGTGCCTCAAAGAGCCGTGTTTCATTGTTTTCCATGGCTAATATTCCATTGTGTACATGGACCACTTCTTCTTTTTCCACTCCTCTGGTGCTGGACATTTTGGTTGCTTGCATGTCTTGGCTAATGTGAAAATTCCTGCAGTGCAGCTGTTGAAGCCTGTGCCTTCTCGACTCTGGACTTCTCAGGTGAGAGGCTCAGCGGTGGGTCTGCTGAATGGAATGGTGGCTCAATTTTTACTTTCAAACGCAGCTCCTTTCTGTTCTCATTATTTGCTCTTTCCATTTTACATCTCACCAGCAGCTAGAGGGTACACAGTTCTCTAAAACCCCTTCAGCAGGTATTGTTTGTAGACTTTTAGCTGATGGTAGTTGACATGTGTGAGTTGAAACCTTTTGGGAGCTTGTATTTTCATGAGTCTGCTAATTCCTGATGTTGAGCTTTTATCCACTTTCCTCTTTTTTGAAAATGAGTGAGTAAAACTTACCACTCCATACTATCTCCTTGAAAAATTGGCAAGTTTTGAATTTTTTGGCCATTCCCTACCTCCGCACAATTGTTTAGGGCAGGTGTCCTTTAGAGCCCTGAGTCCTTTTGAATGTGAAGTGACCATTAGCTGTGGGTTTAAAGCCAGTCCTGTGGGAGACGGCCACAAGGCAGCAGCATTTCTACATTTCCAACTCTGGGGTTTTGGGCAACATAGCTTTCCTTGAAATCGTGTTAGTCAGCTGCAAAGTAGAGTGGAATGTGCCAGTGCAAACCCCCAAGAGCTTATATCTCCTAAATTGTTGTTTGTTTTTTAAATTTAAGTTTTTTTTATTATCAGAGCAAATTTGATAAAAATGTAGATTCTCCTAGGTGTTCAGTTTCTGGTTCATCCTATCAATGTATCTGTCTATTCCTCTTTGGATCCTTTCCCATGTATGTTATTATAGAGTGTTGAGGAGACCTCTCTTCGTATTCCATAGTTATTTTGCGATTATATATTTCATATGTGTTAGTATATGTCTGTAAACCCCCATATCCTTATTCATATATTGCTTACACCTTTCCATTTGGTAAAACGTAATTTGGTTTTCTGAATCTATGCGTGTCCTTGTCTTGGAAATTATTCCATGGGTATCAATTTTTAGGTAACACCTATAGGATGTCTGTCTTTTGGTTTCTTTCTCACTTCAAGTAGGGTGATGATCTCTAGATCTTGCTATGGTGGTGTCAGTGGCACTGTTCCATGCTTTTTCATGGCTAATATTCCATTGTGTACATGGACGACTTCTTCTTGGTGCATTTTCTGTTGATAGACATTTTGGTTTCTTCCAGGTCTTGGCTATGGTACATGTTGCTGCAGTGCAGGATTGCCAGCCTGTGTCTTTTGATTCTACTCAGGGGATAGGCACATGAGTGGGCCTACGAGATCACATGGTGGCTCCATGTTTACCCTTAAACCCTCCCCCATTCTGTTCTCCCTACTGACTCTTACCAGGTTACGTCCCACCAGCAGCCAAAGGGTCCCCAGTTCTCTAAAAGCCCTTCAGCATTTATTCTTTGTAGACTTTTCTTGCTGATGATCATTCTGACGGCTGTGAGTTGCACGTTTTTGTACACTGGATTTGCATGGCTTTATTAATTCCTGACGTTCAGCCTTTTTCCTTTCTCGTTTTTTTTAACACAAAAAAATGAAAAACGTAACAGGAGACCAATGTGCATAACTTATGTCTCTTGAAACTGTCATTTTGAAACATGGATATATTTTTAATTTTTTAGTCGATATAGAAACCAGGATTTGTTTTCAGGGCAGGTGTGATTTACAGGCCTGCAGTTATTTTGAATATCAAGTGACCATTAGCGCTGGGATTAAAGCTGCTGTTGTGTGAAACGCCCACAAGGTGGCAGCAGTTCTCCTTTACCGAATCTGGTTACTAGGGCAACAGAGCCTCAATGAAAATCGTGTTCTAGGTTGTAATTTAGAATGGAATGTGCCAGGAAAAAGCCCCTTAATTTATGTCTCACTACTTCTTGTTCGTTTTTTTAATTAATTTTTTTTTTTTTACCACAGCAATGTGGATTACAATGTTTGGCTTGTTCTAGGTGTGCAAGATGTGGTTCTTCTACACATAAACATATGTCTATTCTTCCTCGGATCCTTTCCCATGTACGTTATGACACAATGTTGATTAGTCTTCTCTTGGTATTCGGTAGGTTTTGGTGATTATATATTTCACCTGTGTTTGTATATGTCTGTTAAGCACAATATCCTAATGTATCCATTCCTCACAAATTTCTATTGGTGAACCATAAATTTGTTTAATGAATCTGTGGTTCACCTTCTGTGTGGAAATACCTTCACTGGTATCAATGTATAGGTAACACGTATAAGTGATATCATACGCTATGTGCCTTTCTCTTTCTGTCTTACTACAAGTTTTGTGATTAACTCTAGACTCATCTACGGTGCTGCAAATGGCATTGTGCCCTTTGATTCCTTGGCTAATATTCCATCTCTACATGTACCAGTTCTTCTTTGTCCACTCATCTGTTGATGGACCTTTTGGATGTTTCCATGTCTTGGTTATTGTAATGCTGGGGCAATGCACATTTGCCTGCCTGTGTCTTTCCAATTCTGCCTTCTTAGGTTATAGGCCCAGGAGTGGGCCTGCTGGATCACATGGTAGCAAAATGTTTACCTTGTAAAGGCACCTCCATTCTGTTCTCAGTCGTGGCATTTACCAGGTTATGTCCCACTTAAATTTGAGTGTATGCACTTCTCCACAACATATTCAGCATTTATTGTTTGTAGACTTTTTTTTGCTGATGTTTACTCTGACTAGTGTGAGTGGATACCTCTTTGTGGTTGGATTTCCATGCGTCTCATAATCCCTTGAAATTGAGCTTTCTGGCATGTCCTTTTTTTCTTCACACGGTGAGTACAGCTTACCTCTTCAAATAGTTTTTGTGGAGTATGTGTGACATTTAGAAATATTTTGGCCATTACATCCCTCAAGACATTTGGAGAGCAGGTTTCATTTACAGCCCTCCAGTACTGGTGCATATAAAGTGACCCTTAGCTCAGGTTATAGAGCTCCTGTTGCAGGTAATGGCCAGAGGGCGGCAGCATTTCTCCTTTTCCCAGTCTGTTAACTTTGGAAACAGACCTTCCTGGCAGTGGTGTTCCTCGGTTATAAATTAGAGTAGAATGTGCCCGGATAAACCCCCAAAAGCTGATGTCTACTTACTTAGGTTTGTTCTCTAAATTGAATTTCTATTTTTTTTATTGGAGTCATATTCCATTGTGTACATGGACCACTACTTCTTTCGCATTCCTCTGTTGATGGACATTTTCATAGCTTCCAAGTGTTGGCTATGGTAAATATTGCTGGTGTGGAGGATTGCCAGCCTGTGTTTCTGTTTTGCGGTACATGGGCCTCTCACTGCCGTGGCACCTCCCATTGCAGAGCACAGGCTCCGGGCGTGCAGGCCCAGCGGCCATAGCTCAAGGGACCAGCCACTCCGCGGCCTGTGGGATTTTCCCGAACCGGGGCATGAACCCATGTCCCCTGAATCTTCGGTGGACTCTCAACCACTGCGCCACCAGTAAAGCCCAGCCTGTGGCCTTTGGTTCCCATCCTCTCAGGCGATATGCCCAGCAGTGGGTATGCTTGATTGAATGGTAGCTCAGTATTTACCTTTTCAAGGCACCTCCTTTGTGTTTTCCTTACTGGCTCTTACCATGCCTCACGCTGAAACAAGGGTAGGTGTTTCTCCACAACCCCTTCAGCATTTATTTTTTGCAGATTTTTTGCTGATGGCCACTCTGACTGGTGTGAGCTGATAGGATTTTTGTAATTTGGGTTTGCATGTCTTTAAATATTCCTAATGTTCAGCATTTTTCCACACCTTTTGTAAAATTACTGTTAAAGAAAAAAATGAAAAAGACGGAGAGTACAATGAACCCCTTGAAATTGACTTCTTGGAAAGGTTGGCCTCTTTTGAAATTTTTGGTGAATTTTCGACCCCAGGATTGTTTTTGAGGGCAGGTGTCATTCAGAGGCCTGCAGTGAGTGTGAATATTTAGTGACCATTAGCACTGGGTTTAAAGCTGCTGTTGTGGGAAACGGCCACAAGGCGGCAGCATTTCTCCATTCCCAAATCTGCTTACTAGGGCAGCAGAGCCTTTCTGGAAGTCCTGTTCCTAGGTGGTGAATTTAACTGCAATGAGCCAGGAGAATCCCTCATAAGTTTATGACACATTACTTCTTGATGGTTGTGTTAGCTTTTTGAATCGGGGTAATGATTAGAATATTGTCTGTCTTAGGTGTACACAATCTGGTTTATTTGTGCTTTACATATATATGTATATTCATGTACAGATCCACTTCCCATGTAAATTATTGCAGAGTGTTCCATAGACCTCCCTTGTTATATGGTCGGTCTTTTTGATATATGTATTTAATAGGTATTTGTACACGTATGGTAACCCTAATCTTAATTTTACCCTTCCCCCCCACCTTTCTTTTAAGTAAGCATAGTTTGTTTTCTATGTCTGTGAGTGTCTTTCTCTGTGGAAATATGTTCATTTGTGTCAGTTGCTAGATAACGCCTATAAGTGATACCGTAAGTAGGATATGTCTTTTCCTTTCCGACTTACCTCATGTTCTGTGATTATCTCTAGGCTCATCTATGGTGCCTCAAAGAGCCGTGTTTCATTGTTTTCCATGGCTAATATTCCATTGTGTACATGGACCACTTCTTCTTTTTCCACTCCTCTGGTGCTGGACATTTTGGTTGCTTGCGTGTCTTGGCTAATGTGAAAATTCCTGCAGTGCAGCTGTTGAAGCCTGTGCCTTCTCGACTCTGGACTTCTCAGGTGAGAGGCTCAGCGGTGGGCCTGCTGAATGGAATGGTGGCTCAATTTTTACTTTCAAACGCAGCTCCTTTCTGTTCTCATTATTTGCTGTTTCCATTTTACATCTCACCAGCAGCTAGAGGGTACACAGTTCTCTAAAACCCCTTCAGCAGGTATTGTTTGTAGACTTTTAGCTGATGGTAGTTGACATGTGTGAGTTGAAACCTTTTGGGAGCTTGTATTTTCATGAGTCTGCTAATTCCTGATGTTGAGCTTTTATCCACTTTCCTCTTTTTTGAAAACGAGTGAGTAAAACTTACCACTCCATACTATCTCCTTGAAAAATTGGCAAGTTTTGAATTTTTTGGCCATTCCCTACCTCCGCACAATTGTTTAGGGCAGGTGTCCTTTAGAGCCCTGAGTCCTTTTGAATGTGAAGTGACCATTAGCTGTGGGTTTAAAGCCAGTCCTGTGGGAGACGGCCACAAGGCAGCAGCATTTCTACATTTCCAACTCTGGGGTTTTGGGCAACATAGCTTTCCTTGAAATCGTGTTAGTCAGCTGCAAAGTAGAGTGGAATGTGCCAGTGCAAACCCCCAAGAGCTTATATCTCCTAAATTGTTGTTTGTTTTTTAAATTTAAGTTTTTTTTATTATCAGAGCAAATTTGATAAAAATGTAGATTCTCCTAGGTGTTCAGTTTCTGGTTCATCCTATCAATGTATCTGTCTATTCCTCTTTGGATCCTTTCCCATGTATGTTATTATAGAGTGTTGAGGAGACCTCTCTTCGTATTCCATAGTTATTTTGCGATTATATATTTCATATGTGTTAGTATATGTCTGTAAACCCCCATATCCTTATTCATATATTGCTTACACCTTTCCATTTGGTAAAACGTAATTTGGTTTTCTGAATCTATGCGTGTCCTTGTCTTGGAAATTATTCCATGGGTATCAATTTTTAGGTAACACCTATAGGATGTCTGTCTTTTGGTTTCTTTCTCACTTCAAGTAGGGTGATGATCTCTAGATCTTGCTATGGTGGTGTCAGTGGCACTGTTCCATGCTTTTTCATGTCTAATATTCCATTGTGTACATGGACGACTTCTTCTTGGTGCATTTTCTGTTGATAGACATTTTGGTTTCTTCCAGGTCTTGGCTATGGTACATGTTGCTGCAGTGCAGGATTGCCAGCCTGTGTCTTTTGATTCTACTCAGGGGATAGGCACATGAGTGGGCCTACGAGATCACATGGTGGCTCCATGTTTACCCTTAAACCCTCCCCCATTCTGTTCTCCCTACTGACTCTTACCAGGTTACATCCCACCAGCAGCCAAAGGGTCCCCAGTTCTCTAAAAGCCCTTCAGCATTTATTCTTTGTAGACTTTTCTTGCTGATGATCATTCTGACGGCTGTGAGTTGCACGTTTTTGTACACTGGATTTGCATGGCTTTATTAATTCCTGACGTTCAGCCTTTTTCCTTTCTCGTTTTTTTTAACACAAAAAAATGAAAAACGTAACAGGAGACCAATGTGCATAACTTATGTCTCTTGAAACTGTCATTTTGAAACATGGATATATTTTTAATTTTTTGGTCGATATAGAAACCAGGATTTGTTTTCAGGGCAGGTGTGATTTACAGGCCTGCAGTTATTTTGAATATCAAGTGACCATTAGCGCTGGGATTAAAGCTGCTGTTGTGTGAAACGCCCACAAGGTGGCAGCAGTTCTCCTTTACCGAATCTGGTTACTAGGGCAACAGAGCCTCAATGAAAATCGTGTTCTAGGTTGTAATTTAGAATGGAATGTGCCAGGAAAAAGCCCCTTAATTTATGTCTCACTACTTCTTGTTCGTTTTTTTAATTAATTTATTTTTTTTTACCACAGCAATGTGGATTACAATGTTTGGCTTGTTCTAGGTGTGCAAGATGTGGTTCTTCTACACATAAACATATGTCTATTCTTCCTCGGATCCTTTCCCATGTACGTTATGACACAATGTTGATTAGTCTTCTCTTGGTATTCGGTAGGTTTTGGTGATTATATATTTCACCTGTGTTTGTATATGTCTGTTAACCACAATATCCTAATGTATCCATTCCTCACAAATTTCTATTGGTGAACCATAAATTTGTTTAATGAATCTGTGGTTCACCTTCTGTGTGGAAATACCTTCACTGGTATCAATGTATAGGTAACACGTATAAGTGATATCATACGCTATGTGCCTTTCTCTTTCTGTCTTACTACAAGTTTTGTGATTAACTCTAGACTCATCTACGGTGCTGCAAATGGCATTGTGCCCTTTGATTCCTTGGCTAATATTCCATCTCTACATGTACCAGTTCTTCTTTGTCCACTCATCTGTTGATGGACCTTTTGGATGTTTCCATGTCTTGGTTATTGTAATGCTGGGGCAATGCACATTTGCCTGCCTGTGTCTTTCCAATTCTGCCTTCTTAGGTTATAGGCCCAGGAGTGGGCCTGCTGGATCACATGGTAGCAAAATGTTTACCTTGTAAAGGCACCTCCATTCTGTTCTCAGTCGTGGCATTTACCAGGTTATGTCCCACTTAAATTTGAGGGTATGCACTTCTCCACAACATATTCAGCATTTATTGTTTGTAGACTTTTTTTTGCTGATGTTTACTCTGACTAGTGTGAGTGGATACCTCTTTGTGGTTGGATTTCCATGCGTCTCATAATCCCTTGAAATTGAGCTTTCTGGCATGTCCTTTTTTTCTTCACACGGTGAGTACAGCTTACCTCTTCAAATTGTTTTTGTGGAGTATGTGTGACATTTAGAAATATTTTGGCCATTACATCCCTCAAGACATTTGGAGAGCAGGTTTCATTTACAGCCCTCCAGTACTGGTGCATATAAAGTGACCCTTAGCTCAGGTTTTAGAGCTCCTGTTGCAGGTAATGGCCAGAGGGCGGCAGCATTTCTGCTTTTCCCAGTCTGTTAACTTTGGAAACAGACCTTCCTGGCAGTGGTGTTCCTCGGTTATAAATTAGAGTAGAATGTGCCCGGATAAACCCCCAAAAGCTGATGTCTACTTACTTAGGTTTGTTCTCTAAATTGAATTTCTATTTTTTTTATTGGAGTCATATTCCATTGTGTACATGGACCACTACTTCTTTCGCATTCCTCTGTTGATGGACATTTTCATAGCTTTCAAGTGTTGGCTATGGTAAATATTGCTGGTGTGGAGGATTGCCAGCCTGTGTTTCTGTTTTGCGGTACATGGGCCTCTCACTGCCGTGGCACCTCCCATTGCAGAGCACAGGCTCCGGGCGTGCAGGCCCAGCGGACATAGCTCAAGGGACCAGCCACTCCGCGGCCTGTGGGATTTTCCCGAACCGGGGCATGAACCCATGTCCCCTGAATCTTCGGTGGACTCTCAACCACTGCGCCACCAGTAAAGCCCAGCCTGTGGCCTTTGGTTCCCATCCTCTCAGGCGATATGCCCAGCAGTGGGTATGCTTGATTGAATGGTAGCTCAGTATTTACCTTTTCAAGGCACCTCCTTTGTGTTTTCCTTACTGGCTCTTACCATGCCTCACGCTGAAACAAGGGTAGGTGTTTCTCCACAACCCCTTCAGCATTTATTTTTTGCAGATTTTTTGCTGATGGCCACTCTGACTGGTGTGAGCTGATAGGATTTTTGTAATTTGGGTTTGCATGTCTTTAATTATTCCTAATGTTCAGCATTTTTCCACACCTTTTGTAAAATTACTGTTAAAGAAAAAAATGAAAAAGACGGAGAGTACAATGAACCCCTTGAAATTGACTTCTTGGAAAGGTTGGCCTCTTTTGAAATTTTTGGTGAATTTTCGACCCCAGGATTGTTTTTGAGGGCAGGTGTCATTCAGAGGCCTGAAGTGAGTGTGAATATTTAGTGACCATTAGCACTGGGTTTAAAGCTGCTGTTGTGGGAAACGGCCACAAGGCGGCAGCATTTCTCCATTCCCAAATCTGCTTACTAGGGCAGCAGAGCTTTTCTGGAAGTCCTGTTCCTAGGTGGTGAATTTAACTGCAGTGAGCCAGGAGAATCCCTCATAAGTTTATGACACATTACTTCTTGATGGTTGTTTTAGCTTTTTGAATCGGGGTAATGATTAGAATATTGTCTGTCTTAGGTGTACACAATCTGGTTTATTTGTGCTTTACATATATATGTATATTCATGTACAGATCCACTTCCCATGTAAATTATTGCAGAGTGTTCCATAGACCTCCCTTGTTATATGGTCGGTCTTTTTGATATATGTATTTAATAGGTATTTGTACACGTATGGTAACCCTAATCTTAATTTTACCCTTCCCCCCCACCTTTCTTTTAAGTAAGCATAGTTTGTTTTCTATGTCTGTGAGTGTCTTTCTCTGTGGAAATATGTTCATTTGTGTCAGTTGCTAGATAACGCCTATAAGTGATACCGTAAGTAGGATATGTCTTTTCCTTTCCGACTTACCTCATGTTCTGTGATTATCTCTAGGCTCATCTATGGTGCCTCAAAGAGCCGTGTTTCATTGTTTTCCATGGCTAATATTCCATTGTGTACATGGACCACTTCTTCTTTTTCCACTCCTCTGGTGCTGGACATTTTGGTTGCTTGCGTGTCTTGGCTAATGTGAAAATTCCTGCAGTGCAGCTGTTGAAGCCTGTGCCTTCTCGACTCTGGACTTCTCAGGTGAGAGGCTCAGCGGTGGGCCTGCTGAATGGAATGGTGGCTCAATTTTTACTTTCAAACGCAGCTCCTTTCTGTTCTCATTATTTGCTGTTTCCATTTTACATCTCACCAGCAGCTAGAGGGTACACAGTTCTCTAAAACCCCTTCAGCAGGTATTGTTTGTAGACTTTTAGCTGATGGTAGTTGACATGTGTGAGTTGAAACCTTTTGGGAGCTTGTATTTTCATGAGTCTGCTAATTCCTGATGTTGAGCTTTTATCCACTTTCCTCTTTTTTGAAAACGAGTGAGTAAAACTTACCACTCCATACTATCTCCTTGAAAAATTGGCAAGTTTTGAATTTTTTGGCCATTCCCTACCTCCGCACAATTGTTTAGGGCAGGTGTCCTTTAGAGCCCTGAGTCCTTTTGAATGTGAAGTGACCATTAGCTGTGGGTTTAAAGCCAGTCCTGTGGGAGACGGCCACAAGGCAGCAGCATTTCTACATTTCCAACTCTGGGGTTTTGGGCAACATAGCTTTCCTTGAAATCGTGTTAGTCAGCTGCAAAGTAGAGTGGAATGTGCCAGTGCAAACCCCCAAGAGCTTATATCTCCTAAATTGTTGTTTGTTTTTTAAATTTAAGTTTTTTTTTATTATCAGAGCAAATTTGATAAAAATGTAGATTCTCCTAGGTGTTCAGTTTCTGGTTCATCCTATCAATGTATCTGTCTATTCCTCTTTGGATCCTTTCCCATGTATGTTATTATAGAGTGTTGAGGAGACCTCTCTTCGTATTCCATAGTTATTTTGCGATTATATATTTCATATGTGTTAGTATATGTCTGTAAACCCCCATATCCTTATTCATATATTGCTTACACCTTTCCATTTGGTAAAACGTAATTTGGTTTTCTGAATCTATGCGTGTCCTTGTCTTGGAAATTATTCCATGGGTATCAATTTTTAGGTAACACCTATAGGATGTCTGTCTTTTGGTTTCTTTCTCACTTCAAGTAGGGTGATGATCTCTAGATCTTGCTATGGTGGTGTCAGTGGCACTGTTCCATGCTTTTTCATGGCTAATATTCCATTGTGTACATGGACGACTTCTTCTTGGTGCATTTTCTGTTGATAGACATTTTGGTTTCTTCCAGGTCTTGGCTATGGTACATGTTGCTGCAGTGCAGGATTGCCAGCCTGTGTCTTTTGATTCTACTCAGGGGATAGGCACATGAGTGGGCCTACGAGATCACATGGTGGCTCCATGTTTACCCTTAAACCCTCCCCCATTCTGTTCTCCCTACTGACTCTTACCAGGTTACATCCCACCAGCAGCCAAAGGGTCCCCAGTTCTCTAAAAGCCCTTCAGCATTTATTCTTTGTAGACTTTTCTTGCTGATGATCATTCTGACGGCTGTGAGTTGCACGTTTTTGTACACTGGATTTGCATGGCTTTATTAATTCCTGACGTTCAGCCTTTTTCCTTTCTCGTTTTTTTTAACACAAAAAAATGAAAAACGTAACAGGAGACCAATGTGCATAACTTATGTCTCTTGAAACTGTCATTTTGAAACATGGATATATTTTTAATTTTTTGGTCGATATAGAAACCAGGATTTGTTTTCAAGGCAGGTGTGATTTACAGGCCTGCAGTTATTTTGAATATCAAGTGACCATTAGCGCTGGGATTAAAGCTGCTGTTGTGTGAAACGCCCACAAGGTGGCAGCAGTTCTCCTTTACCGAATCTGGTTACTAGGGCAACAGAGCCTCAATGAAAATCGTGTTCTAGGTTGTAATTTAGAATGGAATGTGCCAGGAAAAAGCCCCTTAATTTATGTCTCACTACTTCTTGTTCGTTTTTTTAATTAATTTATTTTTTTTTACCACAGCAATGTGGATTACAATGTTTGGCTTGTTCTAGGTGTGCAAGATGTGGTTCTTCTACACATAAACATATGTCTATTCTTCCTCGGATCCTTTCCCATGTACGTTATGACACAATGTTGATTAGTCTTCTCTTGGTATTCGGTAGGTTTTGGTGATTATATATTTCACCTGTGTTTGTATATGTCTGTTAACCACAATATCCTAATGTATCCATTCCTCACAAATTTCTATTTGTGAACCATAAATTTGTTTAATGAATCTGTGGTTCACCTTCTGTGTGGAAATACCTTCACTGGTATCAATGTATAGGTAACACGTATAAGTGATATCATACGCTATGTGCCTTTCTCTTTCTGTCTTACTACAAGTTTTGTGATTAACTCTAGACTCATCTACGGTGCTGCAAATGGCATTGTGCCCTTTGATTCCTTGGCTAATATTCCATCTCTACATGTACCAGTTCTTCTTTGTCCACTCATCTGTTGATGGACCTTTTGGATGTTTCCATGTCTTGGTTATTGTAATGCTGGGGCAATGCACATTTGCCTGCCTGTGTCTTTCCAATTCTGCCTTCTTAGGTTATAGGCCCAGGAGTGGGCCTGCTGGATCACATGGTAGCAAAATGTTTACCTTGTAAAGGCACCTCCATTCTGTTCTCAGTCGTGGCATTTACCAGGTTATGTCCCACTTAAATTTGAGGGTATGCACTTCTCCACAACATATTCAGCATTTATTGTTTGTAGACTTTTTTTTGCTGATGTTTACTCTGACTAGTGTGAGTGGATACCTCTTTGTGGTTGGATTTCCATGCGTCTCATAATCCCTTGAAATTGAGCTTTCTGGCATGTCCTTTTTTTCTTCACACGGTGAGTATAGCTTACCTCTTCAAATTGTTTTTGTGGAGTATGTGTGACATTTAGAAATATTTTGGCCATTACATCCCTCAAGACATTTGGAGAGCAGGTTTCATTTACAGCCCTCCAGTACTGGTGCATATAAAGTGACCCTTAGCTCAGGTTTTAGAGCTCCTGTTGCAGGTAAAGACCAGGGGACGGCAGCATTTCTGCTTTTCCCAGTCTGTTAACTTTGGAAACAGACCTTCCTGGCAGTGGTGTTCCTCGGTTATAAATTAGAGTAGAATGTGCCCGGATAAACCCCCAAAAGCTGATGTCTACTTACTTAGGTTTGTTCTCTAAATTGAATTTCTATTTTTTTTATTGGAGTCATATTCCATTGTGTACATGGACCACTACTTCTTTCGCATTCCTCTGTTGATGGACATTTTCATAGCTTCCAAGTGTTGGCTATGGTAAATATTGCTGGTGTGGAGGATTGCCAGCCTGTGTTTCTGTTTTGCGGTACATGGGCCTCTCACTGCCGTGGCACCTCCCATTGCAGAGCACAGGCTCCGGGCGTGCAGGCCCAGCGGCCATAGCTCAAGGGACCAGCCACTCCGCGGCCTGTGGGATTTTCCCGAACCGGGGCATGAACCCATGTCCCCTGAATCTTCGGTGGACTCTCAACCACTGCGCCACCAGTAAAGCCCAGCCTGTGGCCTTTGGTTCCCATCCTCTCAGGCGATATGCCCAGCAGTGGGTATGCTTGATTGAATGGTAGCTCAGTATTTACCTTTTCAAGGCACCTCCTTTGTGTTTTCCTTACTGGCTCTTACCATGCCTCACGCTGAAACAAGGGTAGGTGTTTCTCCACAACCCCTTCAGCATTTATTTTTTGCAGATTTTTTGCTGATGGCCACTCTGACTGGTGTGAGCTGATAGGATTTTTGTAATTTGGGTTTGCATGTCTTTAATTATTCCTAATGTTCAGCATTTTTCCACACCTTTTGTAAAATTACTGTTAAAGAAAAAAATGAAAAAGACGGAGAGTACAATGAACCCCTTGAAATTGACTTCTTGAAAGGTTGGCCTCTTTTGAAATTTTTGGTGAATTTTCGACCCCAGGATTGTTTTTGAGGGCAGGTGTCATTCAGAGGCCTGCAGTGAGTGTGAATATTTAGTGACCATTAGCACTGGGTTTAAAGCTGCTGTTGTGGGAAACGGCCACAAGGCGGCAGCATTTCTCCATTCCCAAATCTGCTTACTAGGGCAGCAGAGCCTTTCTGGAAGTCCTGTTCCTAGGTGGTGAATTTAACTGCAATGAGCCAGGAGAATCCCTCATAAGTTTATGACACATTACTTCTTGATGGTTGTTTTAGCTTTTTGAATCGGGGTAATGATTAGAATATTGTCTGTCTTAGGTGTACACAATCTGGTTTATTTGTGCTTTACATATATATGTATATTCATGTACAGATCCACTTCCCATGTAAATTATTGCAGAGTGTTCCATAGACCTCCCTTGTTATATGGTCGGTCTTTTTGATATATGTATTTAATAGGTATTTGTACACGTATGGTAACCATAATCTTAATTTTACCCTTACCCCCCACCTTTCTTTTAAGTAAGCATAGTTTGTTTTCTATGTCTGTGAGTGTCTTTCTCTGTGGAAATATGTTCATTTGTGTCAGTTGCTAGATAACGCCTATAAGTGATACCGTAAGTAGGATATGTCTTTTCCTTTCCGACTTACCTCATGTTCTGTGATTATCTCTAGGCTCATCTATGGTGCCTCAAAGAGCCGTGTTTCATTGTTTTCCATGGCTAATATTCCATTGTGTACATGGACCACTTCTTCTTTTTCCACTCCTCTGGTGCTGGACATTTTGGTTGCTTGCATGTCTTGGCTAATGTGAAAATTCCTGCAGTGCAGCTGTTGAAGCCTGTGCCTTCTCGACTCTGGACTTCTCAGGTGAGAGGCTCAGCGGTGGGTCTGCTGAATGGAATGGTGGCTCAATTTTTACTTTCAAACGCAGCTCCTTTCTGTTCTCATTATTTGCTCTTTCCATTTTACATCTCACCAGCAGCTAGAGGGTACACAGTTCTCTAAAACCCCTTCAGCAGGTATTGTTTGTAGACTTTTAGCTGATGGTAGTTGACATGTGTGAGTTGAAACCTTTTGGGAGCTTGTATTTTCATGAGTCTGCTAATTCCTGATGTTGAGCTTTTATCCACTTTCCTCTTTTTTGAAAATGAGTGAGTAAAACTTACCACTCCATACTATCTCCTTGAAAAATTGGCAAGTTTTGAATTTTTTGGCCATTCCCTACCTCCGCACAATTGTTTAGGGCAGGTGTCCTTTAGAGCCCTGAGTCCTTTTGAATGTGAAGTGACCATTAGCTGTGGGTTTAAAGCCAGTCCTGTGGGAGACGGCCACAAGGCAGCAGCATTTCTACATTTCCAACTCTGGGGTTTTGGGCAACATAGCTTTCCTTGAAATCGTGTTAGTCAGCTGCAAAGTAGAGTGGAATGTGCCAGTGCAAACCCCCAAGAGCTTATATCTCCTAAATTGTTGTTTGTTTTTTAAATTTAAGTTTTTTTTATTATCAGAGCAAATTTGATAAAAATGTAGATTCTCCTAGGTGTTCAGTTTCTGGTTCATCCTATCAATGTATCTGTCTATTCCTCTTTGGATCCTTTCCCATGTATGTTATTATAGAGTGTTGAGGAGACCTCTCTTCGTATTCCATAGTTATTTTGTGATTATATATTTCATATGTGTTAGTATATGTCTGTAAACCCCCATATCCTTATTCATATATTGCTTACACCTTTCCATTTGGTAAAACGTAATTTGGTTTTCTGAATCTATGCGTGTCCTTGTCTTGGAAATTATTCCATGGGTATCAATTTTTAGGTAACACCTATAGGATGTCTGTCTTTTGGTTTCTTTCTCACTTCAAGTAGGGTGATGATCTCTAGATCTTGCTATGGTGGTGTCAGTGGCACTGTTCCATGCTTTTTCATGGCTAATATTCCATTGTGTACATGGACGACTTCTTCTTGGTGCATTTTCTGTTGATAGACATTTTGGTTTCTTCCAGGTCTTGGCTATGGTACATGTTGCTGCAGTGCAGGATTGCCAGCCTGTGTCTTTTGATTCTACTCAGGGGATAGGCACATGAGTGGGCCTACGAGATCACATGGTGGCTCCATGTTTACCCTTAAACCCTCCCCCATTCTGTTCTCCCTACTGACTCTTACCAGGTTACGTCCCACCAGCAGCCAAAGGGTCCCCAGTTCTCTAAAAGCCCTTCAGCATTTATTCTTTGTAGACTTTTCTTGCTGATGATCATTCTGACGGCTGTGAGTTGCACGTTTTTGTACACTGGATTTGCATGGCTTTATTAATTCCTGACGTTCAGCCTTTTTCCTTTCTCGTTTTTTTTAACACAAAAAAATGAAAAACGTAACAGGAGACCAATGTGCATAACTTATGTCTCTTGAAACTGTCATTTTGAAACATGGATATATTTTTAATTTTTTAGTCGATATAGAAACCAGGATTTGTTTTCAGGGCAGGTGTGATTTACAGGCCTGCAGTTATTTTGAATATCAAGTGACCATTAGCGCTGGGATTAAAGCTGCTGTTGTGTGAAACGCCCACAAGGTGGCAGCAGTTCTCCTTTACCGAATCTGGTTACTAGGGCAACAGAGCCTCAATGAAAATCGTGTTCTAGGTTGTAATTTAGAATGGAATGTGCCAGGAAAAAGCCCCTTAATTTATGTCTCACTACTTCTTGTTCGTTTTTTTAATTAATTTTTTTTTTTTTACCACAGCAATGTGGATTACAATGTTTGGCTTGTTCTAGGTGTGCAAGATGTGGTTCTTCTACACATAAACATATGTCTATTCTTCCTCGGATCCTTTCCCATGTACGTTATGACACAATGTTGATTAGTCTTCTCTTGGTATTCGGTAGGTTTTGGTGATTATATATTTCACCTGTGTTTGTATATGTCTGTTAAGCACAATATCCTAATGTATCCATTCCTCACAAATTTCTATTGGTGAACCATAAATTTGTTTAATGAATCTGTGGTTCACCTTCTGTGTGGAAATACCTTCACTGGTATCAATGTATAGGTAACACGTATAAGTGATATCATACGCTATGTGCCTTTCTCTTTCTGTCTTACTACAAGTTTTGTGATTAACTCTAGACTCATCTACGGTGCTGCAAATGGCATTGTGCCCTTTGATTCCTTGGCTAATATTCCATCTCTACATGTACCAGTTCTTCTTTGTCCACTCATCTGTTGATGGACCTTTTGGATGTTTCCATGTCTTGGTTATTGTAATGCTGGGGCAATGCACATTTGCCTGCCTGTGTCTTTCCAATTCTGCCTTCTTAGGTTATAGGCCCAGGAGTGGGCCTGCTGGATCACATGGTAGCAAAATGTTTACCTTGTAAAGGCACCTCCATTCTGTTCTCAGTCGTGGCATTTACCAGGTTATGTCCCACTTAAATTTGAGTGTATGCACTTCTCCACAACATATTCAGCATTTATTGTTTGTAGACTTTTTTTTGCTGATGTTTACTCTGACTAGTGTGAGTGGATACCTCTTTGTGGTTGGATTTCCATGCGTCTCATAATCCCTTGAAATTGAGCTTTCTGGCATGTCCTTTTTTTCTTCACACGGTGAGTACAGCTTACCTCTTCAAATAGTTTTTGTGGAGTATGTGTGACATTTAGAAATATTTTGGCCATTACATCCCTCAAGACATTTGGAGAGCAGGTTTCATTTACAGCCCTCCAGTACTGGTGCATATAAAGTGACCCTTAGCTCAGGTTATAGAGCTCCTGTTGCAGGTAATGGCCAGAGGGCGGCAGCATTTCTCCTTTTCCCAGTCTGTTAACTTTGGAAACAGACCTTCCTGGCAGTGGTGTTCCTCGGTTATAAATTAGAGTAGAATGTGCCCGGATAAACCCCCAAAAGCTGATGTCTACTTACTTAGGTTTGTTCTCTAAATTGAATTTCTATTTTTTTTATTGGAGTCATATTCCATTGTGTACATGGACCACTACTTCTTTCGCATTCCTCTGTTGATGGACATTTTCATAGCTTCCAAGTGTTGGCTATGGTAAATATTGCTGGTGTGGAGGATTGCCAGCCTGTGTTTCTGTTTTGCGGTACATGGGCCTCTCACTGCCGTGGCACCTCCCATTGCAGAGCACAGGCTCCGGGCGTGCAGGCCCAGCGGCCATAGCTCAAGGGACCAGCCACTCCGCGGCCTGTGGGATTTTCCCGAACCGGGGCATGAACCCATGTCCCCTGAATCTTCGGTGGACTCTCAACCACTGCGCCACCAGTAAAGCCCAGCCTGTGGCCTTTGGTTCCCATCCTCTCAGGCGATATGCCCAGCAGTGGGTATGCTTGATTGAATGGTAGCTCAGTATTTACCTTTTCAAGGCACCTCCTTTGTGTTTTCCTTACTGGCTCTTACCATGCCTCACGCTGAAACAAGGGTAGGTGTTTCTCCACAACCCCTTCAGCATTTATTTTTTGCAGATTTTTTGCTGATGGCCACTCTGACTGGTGTGAGCTGATAGGATTTTTGTAATTTGGGTTTGCATGTCTTTAAATATTCCTAATGTTCAGCATTTTTCCACACCTTTTGTAAAATTACTGTTAAAGAAAAAAATGAAAAAGACGGAGAGTACAATGAACCCCTTGAAATTGACTTCTTGGAAAGGTTGGCCTCTTTTGAAATTTTTGGTGAATTTTCGACCCCAGGATTGTTTTTGAGGGCAGGTGTCATTCAGAGGCCTGCAGTGAGTGTGAATATTTAGTGACCATTAGCACTGGGTTTAAAGCTGCTGTTGTGGGAAACGGCCACAAGGCGGCAGCATTTCTCCATTCCCAAATCTGCTTACTAGGGCAGCAGAGCCTTTCTGGAAGTCCTGTTCCTAGGTGGTGAATTTAACTGCAATGAGCCAGGAGAATCCCTCATAAGTTTATGACACATTACTTCTTGATGGTTGTGTTAGCTTTTTGAATCGGGGTAATGATTAGAATATTGTCTGTCTTAGGTGTACACAATCTGGTTTATTTGTGCTTTACATATATATGTATATTCATGTACAGATCCACTTCCCATGTAAATTATTGCAGAGTGTTCCATAGACCTCCCTTGTTATATGGTCGGTCTTTTTGATATATGTATTTAATAGGTATTTGTACACGTATGGTAACCATAATCTTAATTTTACCCTTACCCCCCACCTTTCTTTTAAGTAAGCATAGTTTGTTTTCTATGTCTGTGAGTGTCTTTCTCTGTGGAAATATGTTCATTTGTGTCAGTTGCTAGATAACGCCTATAAGTGATACCGTAAGTAGGATATGTCTTTTCCTTTCCGACTTACCTCATGTTCTGTGATTATCTCTAGGCTCATCTATGGTGCCTCAAAGAGCCGTGTTTCATTGTTTTCCATGGCTAATATTCCATTGTGTACATGGACCACTTCTTCTTTTTCCACTCCTCTGGTGCTGGACATTTTGGTTGCTTGCGTGTCTTGGCTAATGTGAAAATTCCTGCAGTGCAGCTGTTGAAGCCTGTGCCTTCTCGACTCTGGACTTCTCAGGTGAGAGGCTCAGCGGTGGGTCTGCTGAATGGAATGGTGGCTCAATTTTTACTTTCAAACGCAGCTCCTTTCTGTTCTCATTATTTGCTCTTTCCATTTTACATCTCACCAGCAGCTAGAGGGTACACAGTTCTCTAAAACCCCTTCAGCAGGTATTGTTTGTAGACTTTTAGCTGATGGTAGTTGACATGTGTGAGTTGAAACCTTTTGGGAGCTTGTATTTTCATGAGTCTGCTAATTCCTGATGTTGAGCTTTTATCCACTTTCCTCTTTTTTGAAAACGAGTGAGTAAAACTTACCACTCCATACTATCTCCTTGAAAAATTGGCAAGTTTTGAATTTTTTGGCCATTCCCTACCTCCGCACAATTGTTTAGGGCAGGTGTCCTTTAGAGCCCTGAGTCCTTTTGAATGTGAAGTGACCATTAGCTGTGGGTTTAAAGCCAGTCCTGTGGGAGACGGCCACAAGGCAGCAGCATTTCTACATTTCCAACTCTGGGGTTTTGGGCAACATAGCTTTCCTTGAAATCGTGTTAGTCAGCTGCAAAGTAGAGTGGAATGTGCCAGTGCAAACCCCCAAGAGCTTATATCTCCTAAATTGTTGTTTGTTTTTTAAATTTAAGTTTTTTTTATTATCAGAGCAAATTTGATAAAAATGTAGATTCTCCTAGGTGTTCAGTTTCTGGTTCATCCTATCAATGTATCTGTCTATTCCTCTTTGGATCCTTTCCCATGTATGTTATTATAGAGTGTTGAGGAGACCTCTCTTCGTATTCCATAGTTATTTTGCGATTATATATTTCATATGTGTTAGTATATGTCTGTAAACCCCCATATCCTTATTCATATATTGCTTACACCTTTCCATTTGGTAAAACGTAATTTGGTTTTCTGAATCTATGCGTGTCCTTGTCTTGGAAATTATTCCATGGGTATCAATTTTTAGGTAACACCTATAGGATGTCTGTCTTTTGGTTTCTTTCTCACTTCAAGTAGGGTGATGATCTCTAGATCTTGCTATGGTGGTGTCAGTGGCACTGTTCCATGCTTTTTCATGTCTAATATTCCATTGTGTACATGGACGACTTCTTCTTGGTGCATTTTCTGTTGATAGACATTTTGGTTTCTTCCAGGTCTTGGCTATGGTACATGTTGCTGCAGTGCAGGATTGCCAGCCTGTGTCTTTTGATTCTACTCAGGGGATAGGCACATGAGTGGGCCTACGAGATCACATGGTGGCTCCATGTTTACCCTTAAACCCTCCCCCATTCTGTTCTCCCTACTGACTCTTACCAGGTTACGTCCCACCAGCAGCCAAAGGGTCCCCAGTTCTCTAAAAGCCCTTCAGCATTTATTCTTTGTAGAGTTTTCTTGCTGATGATCATTCTGACGGCTGTGAGTTGCACGTTTTTGTACACTGGATTTGCATGGCTTTATTAATTCCTGACGTTCAGCCTTTTCCCTTTCTCGTTTTTTTTAACACAAAAAAATGAAAAACGTAACAGGAGACCAATGTGCATAACTTATGTCTCTTGAAACTGTCATTTTGAAACATGGATATATTTTTAATTTTTTAGTCGATATAGAAACCAGGATTTGTTTTCAGGGCAGGTGTGATTTACAGGCCTGCAGTTATTTTGAATATCAAGTGACCATTAGCGCTGGGATTAAAGCTGCTGTTGTGTGAAACGCCCACAAGGTGGCAGCAGTTCTCCTTTACCGAATCTGGTTACTAGGGCAACAGAGCCTCAATGAAAATCGTGTTCTAGGTTGTAATTTAGAATGGAATGTGCCAGGAAAAAGCCCCTTAATTTATGTCTCACTACTTCTTGTTCGTTTTTTTAATTAATTTATTTTTTTTTACCACAGCAATGTGGATTACAATGTTTGGCTTGTTCTAGGTGTGCAAGATGTGGTTCTTCTACACATAAACATATGTCTATTCTTCCTCGGATCCTTTCCCATGTACGTTATGACACAATGTTGATTAGTCTTCTCTTGGTATTCGGTAGGTTTTGGTGATTATATATTTCACCTGTGTTTGTATATGTCTGTTAACCACAATATCCTAATGTATCCATTCCTCACAAATTTCTATTGGTGAACCATAAATTTGTTTAATGAATCTGTGGTTCACCTTCTGTGTGGAAATACCTTCACTGGTATCAATGTATAGGTAACACGTATAAGTGATATCATACGCTATGTGCCTTTCTCTTTCTGTCTTACTACAAGTTTTGTGATTAACTCTAGACTCATCTACGGTGCTGCAAATGGCATTGTGCCCTTTGATTCCTTGGCTAATATTCCATCTCTACATGTACCAGTTCTTCTTTGTCCACTCATCTGTTGATGGACCTTTTGGATGTTTCCATGTCTTGGTTATTGTAATGCTGGGGCAATGCACATTTGCCTGCCTGTGTCTTTCCAATTCTGCCTTCTTAGGTTATAGGCCCAGGAGTGGGCCTGCTGGATCACATGGTAGCAAAATGTTTACCTTGTAAAGGCACCTCCATTCTGTTCTCAGTCGTGGCATTTACCAGGTTATGTCCCACTTAAATTTGAGGGTATGCACTTCTCCACAACATATTCAGCATTTATTGTTTGTAGACTTTTTTTTGCTGATGTTTACTCTGACTAGTGTGAGTGGATACCTCTTTGTGGTTGGATTTCCATGCGTCTCATAATCCCTTGAAATTGAGCTTTCTGGCATGTCCTTTTTTTCTTCACACGGTGAGTACAGCTTACCTCTTCAAATTGTTTTTGTGGAGTATGTGTGACATTTAGAAATATTTTGGCCATTACATCCCTCAAGACATTTGGAGAGCAGGTTTCATTTACAGCCCTCCAGTACTGGTGCATATAAAGTGACCCTTAGCTCAGGTTTTAGAGCTCCTGTTGCAGGTAATGGCCAGAGGGCGGCAGCATTTCTGCTTTTCCCAGTCTGTTAACTTTGGAAACAGACCTTCCTGGCAGTGGTGTTCCTCGGTTATAAATTAGAGTAGAATGTGCCCGGATAAACCCCCAAAAGCTGATGTCTACTTACTTAGGTTTGTTCTCTAAATTGAATTTCTATTTTTTTTATTGGAGTCATATTCCATTGTGTACATGGACCACTACTTCTTTCGCATTCCTCTGTTGATGGACATTTTCATAGCTTTCAAGTGTTGGCTATGGTAAATATTGCTGGTGTGGAGGATTGCCAGCCTGTGTTTCTGTTTTGCGGTACATGGGCCTCTCACTGCCGTGGCACCTCCCATTGCAGAGCACAGGCTCCGGGCGTGCAGGCCCAGCGGACATAGCTCAAGGGACCAGCCACTCCGCGGCCTGTGGGATTTTCCCGAACCGGGGCATGAACCCATGTCCCCTGAATCTTCGGTGGACTCTCAACCACTGCGCCACCAGTAAAGCCCAGCCTGTGGCCTTTGGTTCCCATCCTCTCAGGCGATATGCCCAGCAGTGGGTATGCTTGATTGAATGGTAGCTCAGTATTTACCTTTTCAAGGCACCTCCTTTGTGTTTTCCTTACTGGCTCTTACCATGCCTCACGCTGAAACAAGGGTAGGTGTTTCTCCACAACCCCTTCAGCATTTATTTTTTGCAGATTTTTTGCTGATGGCCACTCTGACTGGTGTGAGCTGATAGGATTTTTGTAATTTGGGTTTGCATGTCTTTAATTATTCCTAATGTTCAGCATTTTTCCACACCTTTTGTAAAATTACTGTTAAAGAAAAAAATGAAAAAGACGGAGAGTACAATGAACCCCTTGAAATTGACTTCTTGGAAAGGTTGGCCTCTTTTGAAATTTTTGGTGAATTTTCGACCCCAGGATTGTTTTTGAGGGCAGGTGTCATTCAGAGGCCTGAAGTGAGTGTGAATATTTAGTGACCATTAGCACTGGGTTTAAAGCTGCTGTTGTGGGAAACGGCCACAAGGCGGCAGCATTTCTCCATTCCCAAATCTGCTTACTAGGGCAGCAGAGCTTTTCTGGAAGTCCTGTTCCTAGGTGGTGAATTTAACTGCAGTGAGCCAGGAGAATCCCTCATAAGTTTATGACACATTACTTCTTGATGGTTGTTTTAGCTTTTTGAATCGGGGTAATGATTAGAATATTGTCTGTCTTAGGTGTACACAATCTGGTTTATTTGTGCTTTACATATATATGTATATTCATGTACAGATCCACTTCCCATGTAAATTATTGCAGAGTGTTCCATAGACCTCCCTTGTTATATGGTCGGTCTTTTTGATATATGTATTTAATAGGTATTTGTACACGTATGGTAACCCTAATCTTAATTTTACCCTTCCCCCCCACCTTTCTTTTAAGTAAGCATAGTTTGTTTTCTATGTCTGTGAGTGTCTTTCTCTGTGGAAATATGTTCATTTGTGTCAGTTGCTAGATAACGCCTATAAGTGATACCGTAAGTAGGATATGTCTTTTCCTTTCCGACTTACCTCATGTTCTGTGATTATCTCTAGGCTCATCTATGGTGCCTCAAAGAGCCGTGTTTCATTGTTTTCCATGGCTAATATTCCATTGTGTACATGGACCACTTCTTCTTTTTCCACTCCTCTGGTGCTGGACATTTTGGTTGCTTGCGTGTCTTGGCTAATGTGAAAATTCCTGCAGTGCAGCTGTTGAAGCCTGTGCCTTCTCGACTCTGGACTTCTCAGGTGAGAGGCTCAGCGGTGGGCCTGCTGAATGGAATGGTGGCTCAATTTTTACTTTCAAACGCAGCTCCTTTCTGTTCTCATTATTTGCTGTTTCCATTTTACATCTCACCAGCAGCTAGAGGGTACACAGTTCTCTAAAACCCCTTCAGCAGGTATTGTTTGTAGACTTTTAGCTGATGGTAGTTGACATGTGTGAGTTGAAACCTTTTGGGAGCTTGTATTTTCATGAGTCTGCTAATTCCTGATGTTGAGCTTTTATCCACTTTCCTCTTTTTTGAAAACGAGTGAGTAAAACTTACCACTCCATACTATCTCCTTGAAAAATTGGCAAGTTTTGAATTTTTTGGCCATTCCCTACCTCCGCACAATTGTTTAGGGCAGGTGTCCTTTAGAGCCCTGAGTCCTTTTGAATGTGAAGTGACCATTAGCTGTGGGTTTAAAGCCAGTCCTGTGGGAGACGGCCACAAGGCAGCAGCATTTCTACATTTCCAACTCTGGGGTTTTGGGCAACATAGCTTTCCTTGAAATCGTGTTAGTCAGCTGCAAAGTAGAGTGGAATGTGCCAGTGCAAACCCCCAAGAGCTTATATCTCCTAAATTGTTGTTTGTTTTTTAAATTTAAGTTTTTTTTATTATCAGAGCAAATTTGATAAAAATGTAGATTCTCCTAGGTGTTCAGTTTCTGGTTCATCCTATCAATGTATCTGTCTATTCCTCTTTGGATCCTTTCCCATGTATGTTATTATAGAGTGTTGAGGAGACCTCTCTTCGTATTCCATAGTTATTTTGCGATTATATATTTCATATGTGTTAGTATATGTCTGTAAACCCCCATATCCTTATTCATATATTGCTTACACCTTTCCATTTGGTAAAACGTAATTTGGTTTTCTGAATCTATGCGTGTCCTTGTCTTGGAAATTATTCCATGGGTATCAATTTTTAGGTAACACCTATAGGATGTCTGTCTTTTGGTTTCTTTCTCACTTCAAGTAGGGTGATGATCTCTAGATCTTGCTATGGTGGTGTCAGTGGCACTGTTCCATGCTTTTTCATGGCTAATATTCCATTGTGTACATGGACGACTTCTTCTTGGTGCATTTTCTGTTGATAGACATTTTGGTTTCTTCCAGGTCTTGGCTATGGTACATGTTGCTGCAGTGCAGGATTGCCAGCCTGTGTCTTTTGATTCTACTCAGGGGATAGGCACATGAGTGGGCCTACGAGATCACATGGTGGCTCCATGTTTACCCTTAAACCCTCCCCCATTCTGTTCTCCCTACTGACTCTTACCAGGTTACATCCCACCAGCAGCCAAAGGGTCCCCAGTTCTCTAAAAGCCCTTCAGCATTTATTCTTTGTAGACTTTTCTTGCTGATGATCATTCTGACGGCTGTGAGTTGCACGTTTTTGTACACTGGATTTGCATGGCTTTATTAATTCCTGACGTTCAGCCTTTTTCCTTTCTCGTTTTTTTTAACACAAAAAAATGAAAAACGTAACAGGAGACCAATGTGCATAACTTATGTCTCTTGAAACTGTCATTTTGAAACATGGATATATTTTTAATTTTTTGGTCGATATAGAAACCAGGATTTGTTTTCAAGGCAGGTGTGATTTACAGGCCTGCAGTTATTTTGAATATCAAGTGACCATTAGCGCTGGGATTAAAGCTGCTGTTGTGTGAAACGCCCACAAGGTGGCAGCAGTTCTCCTTTACCGAATCTGGTTACTAGGGCAACAGAGCCTCAATGAAAATCGTGTTCTAGGTTGTAATTTAGAATGGAATGTGCCAGGAAAAAGCCCCTTAATTTATGTCTCACTACTTCTTGTTCGTTTTTTTAATTAATTTATTTTTTTTTACCACAGCAATGTGGATTACAATGTTTGGCTTGTTCTAGGTGTGCAAGATGTGGTTCTTCTACACATAAACATATGTCTATTCTTCCTCGGATCCTTTCCCATGTACGTTATGACACAATGTTGATTAGTCTTCTCTTGGTATTCGGTAGGTTTTGGTGATTATATATTTCACCTGTGTTTGTATATGTCTGTTAACCACAATATCCTAATGTATCCATTCCTCACAAATTTCTATTTGTGAACCATAAATTTGTTTAATGAATCTGTGGTTCACCTTCTGTGTGGAAATACCTTCACTGGTATCAATGTATAGGTAACACGTATAAGTGATATCATACGCTATGTGCCTTTCTCTTTCTGTCTTACTACAAGTTTTGTGATTAACTCTAGACTCATCTACGGTGCTGCAAATGGCATTGTGCCCTTTGATTCCTTGGCTAATATTCCATCTCTACATGTACCAGTTCTTCTTTGTCCACTCATCTGTTGATGGACCTTTTGGATGTTTCCATGTCTTGGTTATTGTAATGCTGGGGCAATGCACATTTGCCTGCCTGTGTCTTTCCAATTCTGCCTTCTTAGGTTATAGGCCCAGGAGTGGGCCTGCTGGATCACATGGTAGCAAAATGTTTACCTTGTAAAGGCACCTCCATTCTGTTCTCAGTCGTGGCATTTACCAGGTTATGTCCCACTTAAATTTGAGGGTATGCACTTCTCCACAACATATTCAGCATTTATTGTTTGTAGACTTTTTTTTGCTGATGTTTACTCTGACTAGTGTGAGTGGATACCTCTTTGTGGTTGGATTTCCATGCGTCTCATAATCCCTTGAAATTGAGCTTTCTGGCATGTCCTTTTTTTCTTCACACGGTGAGTATAGCTTACCTCTTCAAATTGTTTTTGTGGAGTATGTGTGACATTTAGAAATATTTTGGCCATTACATCCCTCAAGACATTTGGAGAGCAGGTTTCATTTACAGCCCTCCAGTACTGGTGCATATAAAGTGACCCTTAGCTCAGGTTTTAGAGCTCCTGTTGCAGGTAAAGACCAGGGGACGGCAGCATTTCTGCTTTTCCCAGTCTGTTAACTTTGGAAACAGACCTTCCTGGCAGTGGTGTTCCTCGGTTATAAATTAGAGTAGAATGTGCCCGGATAAACCCCCAAAAGCTGATGTCTACTTACTTAGGTTTGTTCTCTAAATTGAATTTCTATTTTTTTTATTGGAGTCATATTCCATTGTGTACATGGACCACTACTTCTTTCGCATTCCTCTGTTGATGGACATTTTCATAGCTTCCAAGTGTTGGCTATGGTAAATATTGCTGGTGTGGAGGATTGCCAGCCTGTGTTTCTGTTTTGCGGTACATGGGCCTCTCACTGCCGTGGCACCTCCCATTGCAGAGCACAGGCTCCGGGCGTGCAGGCCCAGCGGCCATAGCTCAAGGGACCAGCCACTCCGCGGCCTGTGGGATTTTCCCGAACCGGGGCATGAACCCATGTCCCCTGAATCTTCGGTGGACTCTCAACCACTGCGCCACCAGTAAAGCCCAGCCTGTGGCCTTTGGTTCCCATCCTCTCAGGCGATATGCCCAGCAGTGGGTATGCTTGATTGAATGGTAGCTCAGTATTTACCTTTTCAAGGCACCTCCTTTGTGTTTTCCTTACTGGCTCTTACCATGCCTCACGCTGAAACAAGGGTAGGTGTTTCTCCACAACCCCTTCAGCATTTATTTTTTGCAGATTTTTTGCTGATGGCCACTCTGACTGGTGTGAGCTGATAGGATTTTTGTAATTTGGGTTTGCATGTCTTTAATTATTCCTAATGTTCAGCATTTTTCCACACCTTTTGTAAAATTACTGTTAAAGAAAAAAATGAAAAAGACGGAGAGTACAATGAACCCCTTGAAATTGACTTCTTGAAAGGTTGGCCTCTTTTGAAATTTTTGGTGAATTTTCGACCCCAGGATTGTTTTTGAGGGCAGGTGTCATTCAGAGGCCTGCAGTGAGTGTGAATATTTAGTGACCATTAGCACTGGGTTTAAAGCTGCTGTTGTGGGAAACGGCCACAAGGCGGCAGCATTTCTCCATTCCCAAATCTGCTTACTAGGGCAGCAGAGCCTTTCTGGAAGTCCTGTTCCTAGGTGGTGAATTTAACTGCAATGAGCCAGGAGAATCCCTCATAAGTTTATGACACATTACTTCTTGATGGTTGTTTTAGCTTTTTGAATCGGGGTAATGATTAGAATATTGTCTGTCTTAGGTGTACACAATCTGGTTTATTTGTGCTTTACATATATATGTATATTCATGTACAGATCCACTTCCCATGTAAATTATTGCAGAGTGTTCCATAGACCTCCCTTGTTATATGGTCGGTCTTTTTGATATATGTATTTAATAGGTATTTGTACACGTATGGTAACCCTAATCTTAATTTTACCCTTACCCCCCACCTTTCTTTTAAGTAAGCATAGTTTGTTTTCTATGTCTGTGAGTGTCTTTCTCTGTGGAAATATGTTCATTTGTGTCAGTTGCTAGATAACGCCTATAAGTGATACCGTAAGTAGGATATGTCTTTTCCTTTCCGACTTACCTCATGTTCTGTGATTATCTCTAGGCTCATCTATGGTGCCTCAAAGAGCCGTGTTTCATTGTTTTCCATGGCTAATATTCCATTGTGTACATGGACCACTTCTTCTTTTTCCACTCCTCTGGTGCTGGACATTTTGGTTGCTTGCATGTCTTGGCTAATGTGAAAATTCCTGCAGTGCAGCTGTTGAAGCCTGTGCCTTCTCGACTCTGGACTTCTCAGGTGAGAGGCTCAGCGGTGGGTCTGCTGAATGGAATGGTGGCTCAATTTTTACTTTCAAACGCAGCTCCTTTCTGTTCTCATTATTTGCTCTTTCCATTTTACATCTCACCAGCAGCTAGAGGGTACACAGTTCTCTAAAACCCCTTCAGCAGGTATTGTTTGTAGACTTTTAGCTGATGGTAGTTGACATGTGTGAGTTGAAACCTTTTGGGAGCTTGTATTTTCATGAGTCTGCTAATTCCTGATGTTGAGCTTTTATCCACTTTCCTCTTTTTTGAAAATGAGTGAGTAAAACTTACCACTCCATACTATCTCCTTGAAAAATTGGCAAGTTTTGAATTTTTTGGCCATTCCCTACCTCCGCACAATTGTTTAGGGCAGGTGTCCTTTAGAGCCCTGAGTCCTTTTGAATGTGAAGTGACCATTAGCTGTGGGTTTAAAGCCAGTCCTGTGGGAGACGGCCACAAGGCAGCAGCATTTCTACATTTCCAACTCTGGGGTTTTGGGCAACATAGCTTTCCTTGAAATCGTGTTAGTCAGCTGCAAAGTAGAGTGGAATGTGCCAGTGCAAACCCCCAAGAGCTTATATCTCCTAAATTGTTGTTTGTTTTTTAAATTTAAGTTTTTTTTATTATCAGAGCAAATTTGATAAAAATGTAGATTCTCCTAGGTGTTCAGTTTCTGGTTCATCCTATCAATGTATCTGTCTATTCCTCTTTGGATCCTTTCCCATGTATGTTATTATAGAGTGTTGAGGAGACCTCTCTTCGTATTCCATAGTTATTTTGTGATTATATATTTCATATGTGTTAGTATATGTCTGTAAACCCCCATATCCTTATTCATATATTGCTTACACCTTTCCATTTGGTAAAACGTAATTTGGTTTTCTGAATCTATGCGTGTCCTTGTCTTGGAAATTATTCCATGGGTATCAATTTTTAGGTAACACCTATAGGATGTCTGTCTTTTGGTTTCTTTCTCACTTCAAGTAGGGTGATGATCTCTAGATCTTGCTATGGTGGTGTCAGTGGCACTGTTCCATGCTTTTTCATGGCTAATATTCCATTGTGTACATGGACGACTTCTTCTTGGTGCATTTTCTGTTGATAGACATTTTGGTTTCTTCCAGGTCTTGGCTATGGTACATGTTGCTGCAGTGCAGGATTGCCAGCCTGTGTCTTTTGATTCTACTCAGGGGATAGGCACATGAGTGGGCCTACGAGATCACATGGTGGCTCCATGTTTACCCTTAAACCCTCCCCCATTCTGTTCTCCCTACTGACTCTTACCAGGTTACGTCCCACCAGCAGCCAAAGGGTCCCCAGTTCTCTAAAAGCCCTTCAGCATTTATTCTTTGTAGACTTTTCTTGCTGATGATCATTCTGACGGCTGTGAGTTGCACGTTTTTGTACACTGGATTTGCATGGCTTTATTAATTCCTGACGTTCAGCCTTTTTCCTTTCTCGTTTTTTTTAACACAAAAAAATGAAAAACGTAACAGGAGACCAATGTGCATAACTTATGTCTCTTGAAACTGTCATTTTGAAACATGGATATATTTTTAATTTTTTAGTCGATATAGAAACCAGGATTTGTTTTCAGGGCAGGTGTGATTTACAGGCCTGCAGTTATTTTGAATATCAAGTGACCATTAGCGCTGGGATTAAAGCTGCTGTTGTGTGAAACGCCCACAAGGTGGCAGCAGTTCTCCTTTACCGAATCTGGTTACTAGGGCAACAGAGCCTCAATGAAAATCGTGTTCTAGGTTGTAATTTAGAATGGAATGTGCCAGGAAAAAGCCCCTTAATTTATGTCTCACTACTTCTTGTTCGTTTTTTTAATTAATTTTTTTTTTTTACCACAGCAATGTGGATTACAATGTTTGGCTTGTTCTAGGTGTGCAAGATGTGGTTCTTCTACACATAAACATATGTCTATTCTTCCTCGGATCCTTTCCCATGTACGTTATGACACAATGTTGATTAGTCTTCTCTTGGTATTCGGTAGGTTTTGGTGATTATATATTTCACCTGTGTTTGTATATGTCTGTTAAGCACAATATCCTAATGTATCCATTCCTCACAAATTTCTATTGGTGAACCATAAATTTGTTTAATGAATCTGTGGTTCACCTTCTGTGTGGAAATACCTTCACTGGTATCAATGTATAGGTAACACGTATAAGTGATATCATACGCTATGTGCCTTTCTCTTTCTGTCTTACTACAAGTTTTGTGATTAACTCTAGACTCATCTACGGTGCTGCAAATGGCATTGTGCCCTTTGATTCCTTGGCTAATATTCCATCTCTACATGTACCAGTTCTTCTTTGTCCACTCATCTGTTGATGGACCTTTTGGATGTTTCCATGTCTTGGTTATTGTAATGCTGGGGCAATGCACATTTGCCTGCCTGTGTCTTTCCAATTCTGCCTTCTTAGGTTATAGGCCCAGGAGTGGGCCTGCTGGATCACATGGTAGCAAAATGTTTACCTTGTAAAGGCACCTCCATTCTGTTCTCAGTCGTGGCATTTACCAGGTTATGTCCCACTTAAATTTGAGTGTATGCACTTCTCCACAACATATTCAGCATTTATTGTTTGTAGACTTTTTTTTGCTGATGTTTACTCTGACTAGTGTGAGTGGATACCTCTTTGTGGTTGGATTTCCATGCGTCTCATAATCCCTTGAAATTGAGCTTTCTGGCATGTCCTTTTTTTCTTCACACGGTGAGTACAGCTTACCTCTTCAAATAGTTTTTGTGGAGTATGTGTGACATTTAGAAATATTTTGGCCATTACATCCCTCAAGACATTTGGAGAGCAGGTTTCATTTACAGCCCTCCAGTACTGGTGCATATAAAGTGACCCTTAGCTCAGGTTATAGAGCTCCTGTTGCAGGTAATGGCCAGAGGGCGGCAGCATTTCTCCTTTTCCCAGTCTGTTAACTTTGGAAACAGACCTTCCTGGCAGTGGTGTTCCTCGGTTATAAATTAGAGTAGAATGTGCCCGGATAAACCCCCAAAAGCTGATGTCTACTTACTTAGGTTTGTTCTCTAAATTGAATTTCTATTTTTTTTATTGGAGTCATATTCCATTGTGTACATGGACCACTACTTCTTTCGCATTCCTCTGTTGATGGACATTTTCATAGCTTCCAAGTGTTGGCTATGGTAAATATTGCTGGTGTGGAGGATTGCCAGCCTGTGTTTCTGTTTTGCGGTACATGGGCCTCTCACTGCCGTGGCACCTCCCATTGCAGAGCACAGGCTCCGGGCGTGCAGGCCCAGCGGCCATAGCTCAAGGGACCAGCCACTCTGCGGCCTGTGGGATTTTCCCGAACCGGGGCATGAACCCATGTCCCCTGAATCTTCGGTGGACTCTCAACCACTGCGCCACCAGTAAAGCCCAGCCTGTGGCCTTTGGTTCCCATCCTCTCAGGCGATATGCCCAGCAGTGGGTATGCTTGATTGAATGGTAGCTCAGTATTTACCTTTTCAAGGCACCTCCTTTGTGTTTTCCTTACTGGCTCTTACCATGCCTCACGCTGAAACAAGGGTAGGTGTTTCTCCACAACCCCTTCAGCATTTATTTTTTGCAGATTTTTTGCTGATGGCCACTCTGACTGGTGTGAGCTGATAGGATTTTTGTAATTTGGGTTTGCATGTCTTTAAATATTCCTAATGTTCAGCATTTTTCCACACCTTTTGTAAAATTACTGTTAAAGAAAAAAATGAAAAAGACGGAGAGTACAATGAACCCCTTGAAATTGACTTCTTGGAAAGGTTGGCCTCTTTTGAAATTTTTGGTGAATTTTCGACCCCAGGATTGTTTTTGAGGGCAGGTGTCATTCAGAGGCCTGCAGTGAGTGTGAATATTTAGTGACCATTAGCACTGGGTTTAAAGCTGCTGTTGTGGGAAACGGCCACAAGGCGGCAGCATTTCTCCATTCCCAAATCTGCTTACTAGGGCAGCAGAGCCTTTCTGGAAGTCCTGTTCCTAGGTGGTGAATTTAACTGCAATGAGCCAGGAGAATCCCTCATAAGTTTATGACACATTACTTCTTGATGGTTGTGTTAGCTTTTTGAATCGGGGTAATGATTAGAATATTGTCTGTCTTAGGTGTACACAATCTGATTTATTTGTGCTTTACATATATATGTATATTCATGTACAGATCCACTTCCCATGTAAATTATTGCAGAGTGTTCCATAGACCTCCCTTGTTATATGGTCGGTCTTTTTGATATATGTATTTAATAGGTATTTGTACACGTATGGTAACCATAATCTTAATTTTACCCTTACCCCCCACCTTTCTTTTAAGTAAGCATAGTTTGTTTTCTATGTCTGTGAGTGTCTTTCTCTGTGGAAATATGTTCATTTGTGTCAGTTGCTAGATAACGCCTATAAGTGATACCGTAAGTAGGATATGTCTTTTCCTTTCCGACTTACCTCATGTTCTGTGATTATCTCTAGGCTCATCTATGGTGCCTCAAAGAGCCGTGTTTCATTGTTTTCCATGGCTAATATTCCATTGTGTACATGGACCACTTCTTCTTTTTCCACTCCTCTGGTGCTGGACATTTTGGTTGCTTGCGTGTCTTGGCTAATGTGAAAATTCCTGCAGTGCAGCTGTTGAAGCCTGTGCCTTCTCGACTCTGGACTTCTCAGGTGAGAGGCTCAGCGGTGGGTCTGCTGAATGGAATGGTGGCTCAATTTTTACTTTCAAACGCAGCTCCTTTCTGTTCTCATTATTTGCTCTTTCCATTTTACATCACACCAGCAGCTAGAGGGTACACAGTTCTCTAAAACCCCTTCAGCAGGTATTGTTTGTAGACTTTTAGCTGATGGTAGTTGACATGTGTGAGTTGAAACCTTTTGGGAGCTTGTATTTTCATGAGTCTGCTAATTCCTGATGTTGAGCTTTTATCCACTTTCCTCTTTTTTGAAAACGAGTGAGTAAAACTTACCACTCCATACTATCTCCTTGAAAAATTGGCAAGTTTTGAATTTTTTGGCCATTCCCTACCTCCGCACAATTGTTTAGGGCAGGTGTCCTTTAGAGCCCTGAGTCCTTTTGAATGTGAAGTGACCATTAGCTGTGGGTTTAAAGCCAGTCCTGTGGGAGACGGCCACAAGGCAGCAGCATTTCTACATTTCCAACTCTGGGGTTTTGGGCAACATAGCTTTCCTTGAAATCGTGTTAGTCAGCTGCAAAGTAGAGTGGAATGTGCCAGTGAAAACCCCCAAGAGCTTATATCTCCTAAATTGTTGTTTGTTTTTTAAATTTAAGTTTTTTTTATTATCAGAGCAAATTTGATAAAAATGTAGATTCTCCTAGGTGTTCAGTTTCTGGTTCATCCTATCAATGTATCTGTCTATTCCTCTTTGGATCCTTTCCCATGTATGTTATTATAGAGTGTTGAGGAGACCTCTCTTCGTATTCCATAGTTATTTTGCGATTATATATTTCATATGTGTTAGTATATGTCTGTAAACCCCCATATCCTTATTCATATATTGCTTACACCTTTCCATTTGGTAAAACGTAATTTGGTTTTCTGAATCTATGCGTGTCCTTGTCTTGGAAATTATTCCATGGGTATCAATTTTTAGGTAACACCTATAGGATGTCTGTCTTTTGGTTTCTTTCTCACTTCAAGTAGGGTGATGATCTCTAGATCTTGCTATGGTGGTGTCAGTGGCACTGTTCCATGCTTTTTCATGTCTAATATTCCATTGTGTACATGGACGACTTCTTCTTGGTGCATTTTCTGTTGATAGACATTTTGGTTTCTTCCAGGTCTTGGCTATGGTACATGTTGCTGAAGTGCAGGATTGCCAGCCTGTGTCTTTTGATTCTACTCAGGGGATAGGCACATGAGTGGGCCTACGAGATCACATGGTGGCTCCATGTTTACCCTTAAACCCTCCCCCATTCTGTTCTCCCTACTGACTCTTACCAGGTTACGTCCCACCAGCAGCCAAAGGGTCCCCAGTTCTCTAAAAGCCCTTCAGCATTTATTCTTTGTAGAGTTTTCTTGCTGATGATCATTCTGACGGCTGTGAGTTGCACGTTTTTGTACACTGGATTTGCATGGCTTTATTAATTCCTGACGTTCAGCCTTTTCCCTTTCTCGTTTTTTTTAACACAAAAAAATGAAAAACGTAACAGGAGACCAATGTGCATAACTTATGTCTCTTGAAACTGTCATTTTGAAACATGGATATATTTTTAATTTTTTAGTCGATATAGAAACCAGGATTTGTTTTCAGGGCAGGTGTGATTTACAGGCCTGCAGTTATTTTGAATATCAAGTGACCATTAGCGCTGGGATTAAAGCTGCTGTTGTGTGAAACGCCCACAAGGTGACAGCAGTTCTCCTTTACCGAATCTGGTTACTAGGGCAACAGAGCCTCAATGAAAATCGTGTTCTAGGTTGTAATTTAGAATGGAATGTGCCAGGAAAAAGCCCCTTAATTTATGTCTCACTACTTCTTGTTCGTTTTTTTAATTAATTTATTTTTTTTTTACCACAGCAATGTGGATTACAATGTTTGGCTTGTTCTAGGTGTGCAAGATGTGGTTCTTCTACACATAAACATATGTCTATTCTTCCTCGGATCCTTTCCCATGTACGTTATGACACAATGTTGATTAGTCTTCTCTTGGTATTCGGTAGGTTTTGGTGATTATATATTTCACCTGTGTTTGTATATGTCTGTTAACCACAATATCCTAATGTATCCATTCCTCACAAATTTCTATTGGTGAAACATAAATTTGTTTAATGAATCTGTGGTTCACCTTCTGTGTGGAAATACCTTCACTGGTATCAATGTATAGGTAACACGTATAAGTGATATCATACGCTATGTGCCTTTCTCTTTCTGTCTTACTACAAGTTTTGTGATTAACTCTAGACTCATCTACGGTGCTGCAAATGGCATTGTGCCCTTTGATTCCTTGGCTAATATTCCATCTCTACATGTACCAGTTCTTCTTTGTCCACTCATCTGTTGATGGACCTTTTGGATGTTTCCATGTCTTGGTTATTGTAATGCTGGGGCAATGCACATTTGCCTGCCTGTGTCTTTCCAATTCTGCCTTCTTAGGTTATAGGCCCAGGAGTGGGCCTGCTGGATCACATGGTAGCAAAATGTTTACCTTGTAAAGGCACCTCCATTCTGTTCTTAGTCGTGGCATTTACCAGGTTATGTCCCACTTAAATTTGAGGGTATGCACTTCTCCACAACATATTCAGCATTTATTGTTTGTAGACTTTTTTTTGCTGATGTTTACTCTGACTAGTGTGAGTGGATACCTCTTTGTGGTTGGATTTCCATGCGTCTCATAATCCCTTGAAATTGAGCTTTCTGGCATGTCCTTTTTTTCTTCACACGGTGAGTACAGCTTACCTCTTCAGATAGTTTTTGTGGAGTATGTGTGACATTTAGAAATATTTTGGCCATTACATCCCTCAAGACATTTGGAGAGCAGGTTTCATTTACAGCCCTCCAGTACTGGTGCATATAAAGTGACCCTTAGCTCAGGTTATAGAGCTCCTGTTGCAGGTAATGGCCAGAGGGCGGCAGCATTTCTGCTTTTCCCAGTCTGTTAACTTTGGAAACAGACCTTCCTGGCAGTGGTGTTCCTCGGTTATAAATTAGAGTAGAATGTGCCCGGATAAACCCCCAAAAGCTGATGTCTACTTACTTAGGTTTGTTCTCTAAATTGAATTTCTATTTTTTTTATTGGAGTCATATTCCATTGTGTACATGGACCACTACTTCTTTCGCATTCCTCTGTTGATGGACATTTTCATAGCTTCCAAGTGTTGGCTATGGTAAATATTGCTGGTGTGGAGGATTGCCAGCCTGTGTTTCTGTTTTGCGGTACATGGGCCTCTCACTGCCGTGGCACCTCCCATTGCAGAGCACAGGCTCCGGGCGTGCAGGCCCAGCGGACATAGCTCAAGGGACCAGCCACTCCGCGGCCTGTGGGATTTTCCCGAACCGGGGCATGAACCCATGTCCCCTGAATCTTCGGTGGACTCTCAACCACTGCGCCACCAGTAAAGCCCAGCCTGTGGCCTTTGGTTCCCATCCTCTCAGGCGATATGCCCAGCAGTGGGTATGCTTGATTGAATGGTAGCTCAGTATTTACCTTTTCAAGGCACCTCCTTTGTGTTTTCCTTACTGGCTCTTACCATGCCTCACGCTGAAACAAGGGTAGGTGTTTCTCCACAACCCCTTCAGCATTTATTTTTTGCAGATTTTTTGCTGATGGCCACTCTGACTGGTGTGAGCTGATAGGATTTTTGTAATTTGGGTTTGCATGTCTTTAAATATTCCTAATGTTCAGCATTTTTCCACACCTTTTGTAAAATTACTGTTAAAGAAAAAAATGAAAAAGACGGAGAGTACAATGAACCCCTTGAAATTGACTTCTTGGAAAGGTTGGCCTCTTTTGAAATTTTTGGTGAATTTTCGACCCCAGGATTGTTTTTGAGGGCAGGTGTCATTCAGAGGCCTGCAGTGAGTGTGAATATTTAGTGACCATTAGCACTGGGTTTAAAGCTGCTGTTGTGGGAAACGGCCACAAGGCGGCAGCATTTCTCCATTCCCAAATCTGCTTACTAGGGCAGCAGAGCCTTTCTGGAAGTCCTGTTCCTAGGTGGTGAATTTAACTGCAATGAGCCAGGAGAATCCCTCATAAGTTTATGACACATTACTTCTTGATGGTTGTGTTAGCTTTTTGAATCGGGGTAATGATTAGAATATTGTCTGTCTTAGGTGTACACAATCTGGTTTATTTGTGCTTTACATATATATGTATATTCATGTACAGATCCACTTCCCATGTAAATTATTGCAGAGTGTTCCATAGACCTCCCTTGTTATATGGTCGGTCTTTTTGATATATGTATTTAATAGGTATTTGTACACGTATGGTAACCCTAATCTTAATTTTACCCTTACCCCCCACCTTTCTTTTAAGTAAGCATAGTTTGTTTTCTATGTCTGTGAGTGTCTTTCTCTGTGGAAATATGTTCATTTGTGTCAGTTGCTAGATAACGCCTATAAGTGATACCGTAGGTAGGATATGTCTTTTGCTTTCCGACTTACCTCATGTTCTGTGATTATCTCTAGGCTCATCTATGGTGCCTCAAAGAGCCGTGTTTCATTGTTTTCCATGGCTAATATTCCATTGTGTACATGGACCACTTCTTCTTTTTCCACTCCTCTGGTGCTGGACATTTTGGTTGCTTGCGTGTCTTGGCTAATGTGAAAATTCCTGCAGTGCAGCTGTTGAAGCCTGTGCCTTCTCGACTCTGGACTTCTCAGGTGAGAGGCTCAACGGTGGGTCTGCTGAATGGAATGGTGGCTCAATTTTTACTTTTAAACGCAGCTCCTTTCTGTTCTCATTATTTGCTGTTTCCATTTTACATCTCACCAGCAGCTAGAGGGTACACAGTTCTCTAAAACCCCTTCAGCAGGTATTGTTTGTAGACTTTTAGCTGATGGTAGTTGACATGTGTGAGTTGAAACCTTTTGGGAGCTTGTATTTTCATGAGTCTGCTAATTCCTGATGTTGAGCTTTTATCCACTTTCCTCTTTTTTGAAAATGAGTGAGTAAAACTTACCACTCCATACTATCTCCTTGAAAAATTGGCAAGTTTTGAATTTTTTGGCCATTCCCTACCTCCGCACAATTGTTTAGGGCAGGTGTCCTTTAGAGCCCTGAGTCCTTTTGAATGTGAAGTGACCATTAGCTGTGGGTTTAAAGCCAGTCCTGTGGGAGACGGCCACAAGGCAGCAGCATTTCTACATTTCCAACTCTGGGGTTTTGGGCAACATAGCTTTCCTTGAAATCGTGTTAGTCAGCTGCAAAGTAGAGTGGAATGTGCCAGTGCAAACCCCCAAGAGCTTATATCTCCTAAATTGTTGTTTGTTTTTTAAATTTAAGTTTTTTTTATTATCAGAGCAAATTTGATAAAAATGTAGATTCTCCTAGGTGTTCAGTTTCTGGTTCATCCTATCAATGTATCTGTCTATTCCTCTTTGGATCCTTTCCCATGTATGTTATTATAGAGTGTTGAGGAGACCTCTCTTCGTATTCCATAGTTATTTTGCGATTATATATTTCATATGTGTTAGTATATGTCTGTAAACCCCCATATCCTTATTCATATATTGCTTACACCTTTCCATTTGGTAAAATGTAATTTGGTTTTCTGAATCTATGCGTGTCCTTGTCTTGGAAATTATTCCATGGGTATCAATTTTTAGGTAACACCTATAGGATGTCTGTCTTTTGGTTTCTTTCTCACTTCAAGTAGGGTGATGATCTCTAGATCTTGCTATGGTGGTGTCAGTGGCACTGTTCCATGCTTTTTCATGGCTAATATTCCATTGTGTACATGGACGACTTCTTCTTGGTGCATTTTCTGTTGATAGACATTTTGGTTTCTTCCAGGTCTTGGCTATGGTACATGTTGCTGCAGTGCAGGATTGCCAGCCTGTGTCTTTTGATTCTACTCAGGGGATAGGCACATGAGTGGGCCTACGAGATCACATGGTGGCTCCATGTTTACCCTTAAACCCTCCCCCATTCTGTTCTCCCTACTGACTCTTACCAGGTTACGTCCCACCAGCAGCCAAAGGGTCCCCAGTTCTCTAAAAGCCCTTCAGCATTTATTCTTTGTAGACTTTTCTTGCTGATGATCATTCTGACGGCTGTGAGTTGCACGTTTTTGTACACTGGATTTGCATGGCTTTATTAATTCCTGACGTTCAGCCTTTTTCCTTTCTCGTTTTTTTTAACACAAAAAAATGAAAAATGTAACAGGAGACCAATGTGCATAACTTATGTCTCTTGAAACTGTCATTTTGAAACATGGATATATTTTTAATTTTTTGGTCAATATAGAAACCAGGATTTGTTTTCAGGGCAGGTGTGATTTACAGGCCTGCAGTTATTTTGAATATCAAGTGACCATTAGCGCTGGGATTAAAGCTGCTGTTGTGTGAAACGCCCACAAGGTGGCAGCAGTTCTCCTTTACCGAATCTGGTTACTAGGGCAACAGAGCCTCAATGAAAATCGTGTTCTAGGTTGTAATTTAGAATGGAATGTGCCAGGAAAAAGCCCCTTAATTTATGTCTCACTACTTCTTGTTCGTTTTTTTAATTAATTTATTTTTTTTACCACAGCAATGTGGATTACAATGTTTGGCTTGTTCTAGGTGTGCAAGATGTGGTTCTTCTACACATAAACATATGTCTATTCTTCCTCGGATCCTTTCCCATGTACGTTATGACACAATGTTGATTAGTCTTCTCTTGGTATTCGGTAGGTTTTGGTGATTATATATTTCACCTGTGTTTGTATATGTCTGTTAACCACAATATCCTAATGTATCCATTCCTCACAAATTTCTATTGGTGAACCATAAATTTGTTTAATGAATCTGTGGTTCACCTTCTGTGTGGAAATACCTTCACTGGTATCAATGTATAGGTAACACGTATAAGTGATATCATACGCTATGTGCCTTTCTCTTTCTGTCTTACTACAAGTTTTGTGATTAACTCTAGACTCATCTACGGTGCTGCAAATGGCATTGTGCCCTTTGATTCCTTGGCTAATATTCCATCTCTACATGTACCAGTTCTTCTTTGTCCACTCATCTGTTGATGGACCTTTTGGATGTTTCCATGTCTTGGTTATTGTAATGCTGGGGCAATGCACATTTGCCTGCCTGTGTCTTTCCAATTCTGCCTTCTTAGGTTATAGGCCCAGGAGTGGGCCTGCTGGATCACATGGTAGCAAAATGTTTACCTTGTAAAGGCACCTCCATTCTGTTCTCAGTCGTGGCATTTACCAGGTTATGTCCCACTTAAATTTGAGTGTATGCACTTCTCCACAACATATTCAGCATTTATTGTTTGTAGACTTTTTTTTGCTGATGTTTACTCTGACTAGTGTGAGTGGATACCTCTTTGTGGTTGGATTTCCATGCGTCTCATAATCCCTTGAAATTGAGCTTTCTGGCATGTCCTTTTTTTCTTCACACGGTGAGTACAGCTTACCTCTTCAGATAGTTTTTGTGGAGTATGTGTGACATTTAGAAATATTTTGGCCATTACATCCCTCAAGACATTTGGAGAGCAGGTTTCATTTACAGCCCTCCAGTACTGGTGCATATAAAGTGACCCTTAGCTCAGGTTATAGAGCTCCTGTTGCAGGTAATGGCCAGAGGGCGGCAGCATTTCTGCTTTTCCCAGTCTGTTAACTTTGGAAACAGACCTTCCTGGCAGTGGTGTTCCTCGGTTATAAATTAGAGTAGAATGTGCCCGGATAAACCCCCAAAAGCTGATGTCTACTTACTTAGGTTTGTTCTCTAAATTGAATTTCTATTTTTTTATTGGAGTCATATTCCATTGTGTACATGGACCACTACTTCTTTCGCATTCCTCTGTTGATGGACATTTTCATAGCTTCCAAGTGGTTGGCTATGGTAAATATTGCTGGTGT